>NC_133391.1:100096133-100430508 GCF_047511655.1 Castor canadensis
GGCATAGGCAATGACTTCCTAAATAGAGCTCAAATGGCTCAGTAACTAAGAGAAAGGACTGATAAATGGGACTACATGAAATTAAAAAGCTTCTGCATAAATAAAGAAATGAGCTCTAAATTGAAGAGGCCACCCACAGAATGGGAGAAAATCTTTGCCAGCTAACGAAGGATTAATAACCAGAATATAAAGTGAGCTCAAAAAAAAAAAACAACAAAACTCCCCCAAAATCAATGACCCAATGAAGAAATGGGCAAATGAACTGAACACAGCTTTTTCAAAAGAAGTCCAAATGGTCAAAAAACACAGGAAGAAATTCTCAACATCCCTGGCCATAAAAGAAATTTAAATAAAAACCATGTTAAGAGTCTACCTCACTCTTGTTAGAATGGCTATCATCAAGATCACAAACAACAACAAATGTTGGTGAGGATGTAGGGGAATTGGAACCCTCATACACTGTTAGTAGGAATGTAAATTCTTATGACCACTATGGAAAACAATATGATGTCTTCTCAAGAGACTAAAAATAGAACTGCCATATGATCCAGCATTAGCACTACTAGGAATATACCCAAAGGAAAATAAGTTAGGTTACAATAAAGGCACCTGCACACCAATGTTTGTTACAGCATTATTTATAATAACTAAACTATGGAAACACCCAAGATTCCCCACTACTGATGAATGGATTAAGAAAATGTGGCATTTATATACAATGGAGTTTTACTCAGCCATAAAGAAAAATGAAATTTTATCATTTGCAGGTAAATGGATGGATCTGGAGAACATCAACTTAAGTGAAGTTAGTCAGGTTCAGAAGGCCAAAGGCTGCATGCTTTCTCTCATATGAAGAATATAGACCTAACACAAATATAAGCAATATTATGGAAAACAGGTTACTCTAAGGGGAGGTCACATACAAGAGAGGGTGTATGAAAGAAGGAACATAAGAAGGTAAATATGAGTGATGTGTTTCTTATACAAGAATGAATATAGAATTTTTAAAATTGTTGAATTCACCATAAGAAGGGGATTAAGGTAGAAAGGAGAAAAATAGAAAAGATGAACCAATTCAGGTTATAATACATATATACATGGAAATGTCACAAGGGTACTCCTTGTATTGTTATGTTAAACAAAAATGTCATGTTTTTCTTTT
Source organism: Castor canadensis (assembly GCF_047511655.1). Classification (NCBI taxonomy): domain Eukaryota; kingdom Metazoa; phylum Chordata; class Mammalia; order Rodentia; family Castoridae; genus Castor; species Castor canadensis. Next base: position 100,097,296 of record NC_133391.1, read on the forward strand.
AAATGGAGAACAGGAGGACAGAACAGGTCCTGCCTGGGGTTTGTTACCAGTGGGATGGGGGAGGATGTGGGGAAAGAGTATAGGAAGGTGAATATGGTGCAAATACTGTTCACACATGTACGTAAATGGAAAAAATGAGACCTGTGAAAACTATTACAGGAATGGTGGTGAGGAGGAGGGATAAAGGAATATGGTGGAGGGAATGAATTCAACTGTTATAAATTTGATATATTGAGGAACTTTTTAAAATGTCAGAATGTACCCCTCAGCACAACAATAATAAAAATGGTAATTTCATCCAAAAACAACCTCACAGAAAAATCCAGAATAGTGTATGACCACATATCTGGACGGGTACCTCGGCTTAGCCAAGTTGACACACAAAATTCACCATCATGGTACCAAAACATCTTTACTATGTTTTAAAGAAGTTCTTAATATCTTTCCTAGTACTAGTATCATTTGGATGCAGAACTCCAGCCAGCTATTGTTTTGACAAGGTTGAATGTAAAGCACTTTTCTCTTGGTAATAATGAAGCATTCATATTCTGTGATGGGCTCTGTCAATTTTTCTTCACAAAGTAGTTCCAGCTATGGACATTCACTGGCTTCATACATTACTTTCTTCCTAAAATAATTAAACAGGTACCTATTGAGCCATTGATATTCATAGTTAACACACTCAATTTATCTGGAGTAGTGACAGGCCCCTCAGTAGCCACAGCTGACCTTTTGTGTTTGTTAATATTGTTCAGATCCTGGCCTGGAAATCTAGATTTGTTTTGGAATGAGCCCTGTGGGAAGCAATCAGTTGGTATGGAGCTTTTTCAACTGGGGCTTTGGTGTTAGGACAAGTCTGAAGAAACTGTGTGAATTTTTAGGCCACCACTCTTCTGTCAGAGGCAGCAGAGAGCACTGAGAGCAGCATCCATCTCCTAGTTGACAGGTTGCAGCACAGGGGATACTCCAGCCAGAATATGTTGGCTGTTGAAAGTGGCATAATTTGCCTTGTGCTATGGTACATGTTATTAAAGCTGCTGTTTAATGTTCTCTTCCAAGGAGGTTGTCTCTGGTGTTTTTATCGTCCAGGGAAATGTGGTACCAGAAATGATCACATTCCTGGCAATTTTCATTGAAAATGGTAAACTTTTGTAGAGTTTAGTCTCTCTTCTATTAGGGTTGATAATGAGAAATTGTGAGGATTATTAAACACTCCTAGCTTTCAGTAGGAACTTATTTAGCACAGATGTTTCTATAATTGCAGTACACTGGGAAAATTCAGTGTTCAATGGCCCAAAACTCATTATTACTTATTACTTCTACCTGTGTATTGTGGCGCTAGTAAGCTGGGCTGAAATGTTTAATTTAGCAGGAGCTATAGCTGAGGATCTCAGTACTTTAGAAAGACTACTAAGAAGAAATTATTAGATGTTCTGCCCAAACTGGTATACTTATTAATCTTTCAACCTTTACCAGGTACATCACTGTGCTAGGGGTTCTTCCAGAGAATTCCTTATTTTATGGCACCAAGGGAAAAAGGAATCTTAAGAGAGTTTTGAAGCAAACAACATAGCTGGCTGTTGTGTCCTATGGGATAAAGACAACAACAACAACAAAAATCATCGAATACGTACAACTATATTTAGCTTTCTACTATTTCTTAATAAAATACAGCTCTCTTATCTCAGCAGTACTGCTTATATTTTTTAATGAAAACTTGGCAATGTTTAAGAACAGGAGGTTAGGAAATGCATTAGAAACACTTGCAAAAGACCACTGAAGAGAGTACAAAAACTTCCCCATATTTCTTATGTCTGTCTTCTTAAAATCATCCCTAAAACAATTCCCCATTGACTTTTTTATTTGCATAAGCTGAATAGAAACTATTTTGGCTTGTCTTACAAGTTTTCTGAGGGAAGTTTGATGGACATATCTATAAGTTAGCTAAATCTCCCTCCTTGAAGGTAACCAAGGTTTGCACAGGATATTTTAGTGTTATACTAAGCACTCAAAGTCTTATGACCCTGGTGTCCTTCTTAGTCTTCAGCAAATAGGGATTTTTGATTTTTGGTCATGCTGTCTCTCTGACTACTTGGAATTCCCTGTTTGTTAATATTGCAGCTAGTATGTCAGGAATTGAAGGTTTCATGGATATGTCAAAAACTGTTACTTTTTTTTCTCATTTTACCTGGAATAACCCATAGTTTACACTATTAATTCAAAAGAAATGAGAAAATGAACATGAAATTTATGACAGTTCTTACACATAAGAACTAATCACAGAAGCTTACAAAAGTTAGTAAATATATACTATTAAAATTTGGAATAATAGATGTTAGATGTTACAAATAAGTAACATCTATAGCCTTAAAGCAAGGTCAGAAATTTTTGCTTTTCAATCGCTCATAATAAAACCAATCCAGGTCATATTTGTTTGATAACAGCAAAGTAAAGATTTCAAAATGGTCCACCAATTTGGATGACTTAGACTTATATTTGTCCCTTTATCTGGATAATCTTATATTTTAATCTGAAGATAAACTTATTTTTCACATTTTATTCCTTGCCTCAACCATTTTTGGCTGCTCAGAGACAGAAACACAGAAATTTAAAAGGTAATAGAGATGGCCCCATTTCTGATTGTTTTGCTTTGCTGTAGATAGGGTGTAAGTAATTTTTAAAACACTGAAGTTTTACTCAGTCTTTGAATTTTTACTTAGAGCAGTAAGTTATATATAGTAAAGAATATAAATCATATTTTCTTAGAAAGCATATGGAAGAGTTTTAGAAAACTAGCACCTCCTGCCGTGAGTTGGATAATTCTGAGGAGTAGGATTAAGCACGTACGTTTTGTGGTGTTACTATTCTACACTTCTGAAAGTGTAGTGTATGCTAAGGTACACAGGTGAGACTGCATCTCTTTAACAGTGAAGAGATAAACGTATTTACTATGGGAGACAAGTTACAAAGAAATATTTCAAATCTCAAGAATGAGTTTAAGATATTCAATTTTCTGTATGTCAAAAGACTAATATAGTGACTCTTTGGCTGCAGGAAACTAAACACATTTGGAACAGCAGTAAAAAATATTCCACAGAATTTAAATATTTCATATATGAATAGCTGAAGAGATGTTACATTCTTTGCATGCTAAACAAATGCCTGCGTGTCAATTTATTTTTAATTGTGGCAAGTTATCTCAAGATTGAGGTATTTATGAAAATAGACTTACTAGTATTCAAACCTTTTAGTTTTCATAGTTTTCTAGTGAGACCTAAAATGTTTAATCCACTAGATCATGAAAACAAACTATTAGGAAACAAGAAATAGCCTCCACATTATTTGTAGTGCCCAGTTTCAGATCATGCTTGGGAGCATAGAAGTCTGAAAACTGTAAAAACTAATTAAAATTTTTTTACCATAGTTATTTGGACATCAACTTAATGTCAATTAGACTCTGTGCTGAGTGATCAGATTTTAAAAATAGGAGGGCAGAAAGCATCCTGACCTCTTTATTAAAATTTTGTTTGCCTGTGTTCACTTCTCATTCATTTGCACCTGATTTTTTGAAGCTCTAAGTCAAATTCTTCTTTGAGATGGAAAATAAGTGACACTTGCACACAATATGCCAGCCTTAAATGGAGTTATCAGCATTTCTTCCGCACTGCCTTGTGCTGAAATTCTTCCCATCCATTCCTTCTCTGGAATAAGCCTGTGGAAGATCCGCAATAATAACCACTCTGCCAATTAAAGTGTTCTACCTGAGGCCAGCCAGAGCTTAGTTTGGGGACAAGGTCACTTGCTGGGATGGAGTTTTAGTTCCCCAATTACTAGTAGTTTCACTACCTCCTCTAACTTGTCACATAACGAGGAGACTTTGAAGGCTAAATCTAGCAGTAGCTCCTAGCGGGGTTAATGCAGAGTGAGTGACAATGATACCTCAGGAGTGAGAGTCTGACAATGTCTGTCAAGCTCTGTTCATACAGATGACGAAGTTCATTGCTACTCAATAGTACTTGGAAAAGGTATTGGTCTTGATCTTATCAGCAGGAAAGGACTACATAACTCACTTTGGCAGAAGTTCATTAACTCCTTCATGCCATTCTTGTAAACTGGGCATGCACTTCTGTCCTAATGACAGAATTTGAATGTACTTCAATGGGCAACTCATCCACAAAGCCATGTCACCTCCAGTCTTATTTATCATGTCTTGACTTAAGAAGAAGTCAATGGGTTCTTTTAAAATTTCCCTAAACTCTGAGTTTACTGATGATTAACAGTAGCTATACAAGAATTACTTTTAGTATACATTAGCAACACAACTGAGAGAATAAGAATAACAAAATTATGCTCCTAAATGAAAACAGAAAGGCTTTATACTAATGATAACAATTTTTACACTGGTTCACTAGTAAATCACCTAACTGAACATTGAAAACAACAATAATTTGCAAAAAGCCCTATAAAATTATTCTATGATTAGCCATTCAACATTTGTAGGAAATTGACTAGATGGCCTGAAAAGTAATGTCTCCCAAGTCTAAACTGTATTTTTTTTAAACTTGTGCTCACAGCTGAATATGTAATGTAGCGAAAGACTTTGTGATTAAATTCTTTTGCATGTGTTTTTCTTTTGCTCATGTTTATTTATCGAGATAGTGAAGGATACTGCTATCCTTTGATTATGCTTGGATCCTCTGTGTAAAAGATGGAGAGAGCAAATGGCCTTTTTGGCTCCTGGGGATGTTCTGACTTACTCCCCAAATTCTGCTGAAGTTTGCTTTGGATAAATGGACAAAGCCTCTCTGGGTGATGACAAATATATAAACAAATATTTAAAGAGATGCAAATATTACTTCTTACTCACCTCTTAACTAGTCAACTGGAGTATCAGATGTTTTTTCCCTGCTGTGAAAATAGTTCTGCATACACAAGATTATTTTACAAAAATGAAAAAATAGTATTTGAATAAAAAGTGAGCAAATATATTTTAAATCTTGTGGAACAGATACCTTTTCTCAAATTTTGATTCTTTGGCTCCAAAATATTAATTTTCTATTTGCTTTTCACACATGTGGTAAGCTCACCAAGAGATAGGGGGGTAATTTTCTCATATTTTAAAATTCATATCCTAGTATGAGGGTCTATAATGACCTTCCAAGTTTCAAGTTTCCTGTGGGAAATTAGATGATACAAAATAGCCATTGGACACAAAAAATTTAATTTTAATGTTGATAAATAAAGTTTCAGTTGAGTAGCATATTTAAGCATTTGAAAGTGTCTTTTAATATTACATAAGATATTGTCAGCTATATGGCCTATATTCTACACTGTCAAGGCCTATTTACAATCTTGGTATATACATGACAATTTACTTCGTAGCCAAAGCTATGTCAGGAAGGCAAATGAGAGACTGTGATGCTTCATTTATAACTGTTTCCAAGATATTTTTCTGCATGGAATTCTCTTTCTTTTGTCTATCCAGAACAATGTTTTCCGTTGTTGACAAATCTCATTTTCCTCTATAATCAGTTCTAGTTCATATTACTAAAAAGTACTGGATATAATACAAGCCAAATACTTTCTCTTAAGAGAAAGTCCCAAGGCTGGATCATAATAAGGAGGTGCTTTTTGCCCTCAGTGGAGGATTTATTTTTCCCTTCTGAGTTGCTGGGATTTTGCTGAGGGCCTAGTTGAATTTCTTTCTCCTCTAAAGGAATTTTTCTTCCCAGAGTCAAAGGTGGGCAGTGTGGTCCAGAGAAGTTTCCTGTTGCTGCTGTCTCCTCTTTTCATAGGTTCTTCCTTCTTTTCTTTGCCCTCCTTGCCTGCATGTCCTCCCTTCTCCTGCTCATTATGATTCTTTCACTGGAAGATTCTTGCTCTTTCCCTCAGAGCCCCAAATGTCATAGTTAATCTGACAAATTAATCTATGCCAGTCTACTCTTGGGGGCCCCTTCCGGGTAACAAAAGCATGAAGTTTAAATTACTGTGAGTACTTACCTGTTCTGAACATCTTACCCATTAAACTCATCCTTCTGTGGGTTGGCAGTACTCATGGAAGGTGATAGTACTCATGGGGGACGTAGTGTGTGTCAGCCAGTATATCAAGACTTCTTCCATCACATTATCCCATAGCCTATCAGTGCAAGAAGACTGCTTCAAAGACTCTGAGACAAACCTATCAGGACAACCACTCTACAGTTTCCCACTCTTTAGGACTCTGTGGGTATCCTAAGTCTGTAGAATCAGGTCTGTCCCAAGTGGGTGGGGGTATCAGGGAATGGCTGACTGTCTCAGTCTCCCATTATTTGCCATAAAACTGCCTCTCTTAAAACACTTTCCATATCATTGCGGCCAAAAGTATAGAAATAAGTCTCAAATAATTAGAAAAATACAAACAACATTTCTAGTGATTTCTATAGAAGAAGGCATAAATTGGACTGATTTTTCTGAATATGTGTACTACCATTGGCTGGGTGTTTAATGTTAAAAATAAATGCTTACATTTGTTACTCCAACCACAGTGCTAACATTATTACAAACATCGTCTCATTCAATTCCCAAACTAACTCTAAGAAGTGGTACTATTATTATTTGTATTTTATAAATGAGAAAATGTAGACTCAGTGATGTGCCCAAATTTTCACAATAACAAAAATGGAACCAGAATCTCCATCCTAATAGCCAATGTAGCATCTGTATCCTTATCATTAAAACATACCTGTACTGCAATCACTTTATGATACTTTGGGGTGTAGACTGGCTTCTTCACACTAATCAGTGAATAAAGCAGGTTTTCTTATTAGTGAGGCCTTGACTGGACTTTGAATTTCCTCACTTGGTCTCCTAAGATATGAAACAAATTCTCATTAAGACAGTAGGGTAACAATGTGTCACAGATTTTATGCAGATAAAACAAAAATGGAAAGAAATAATACATGGCCCAATGTTCTATAAAGAATTAGGATGAGAGACAGGGCTGCAGCTCAGTGGTAGTGTTTGCCTATCATGCACGAAGCCTTGGGTTGGATTTACAACACTGGAAAAAAAAAGGAGAGGTCTTCAGTATGTTTTCCTTAGTATAGATTCTTGTGACAGCTTAATATTTCTTCTACATTGTCAAAGCTTCTTTCATCTATGTCACCACCAGTTTTTGAGAACACAGATAAAAAGAAAAATTTTGGTTAATTTGTGACTGTGATGAGTGACATTATGTTTAGGAATTTTAAACATTCAAAGATATTTTGCACAACCATTCCGTGAATATAGTTACCCGTTACATACTGTTTTACTTGTGTATTTCCAAGTTTACTTAACACACTACAATTTTTAACCCCTAGGTGAATTCCTTATTCATATAATTATAAATAAAAATGTAGTTTGAAAACTCCCATGAAAAGGAGAGAAATGAATAAATCATTTATTTTATATAAACCTAAAAGAAACTGGATCTTCAACCCTAACATAGTCTATTCAATTTAATACTTATTGCTACAATTTTCTATTTAAAAGTGGTTGAGGACAAAAATCTATTGTGTTCAAAGCTACAGCTTCTGTTTTATGATGAAAAATGTGTCTAAAATTGTTTGTATTTAAATATGGTCAGGAATGTGACAGAGAGAGAGATTCTTTTTTCCTCTGTTTTTTTTTTTTTTTCCAGAGGTTTGCTAATTGGGTCTGTTATAACTATTACTGGGTTCTGTTTAAGATCAGGCCTTTCTCTTGATATGTAAGACATTCCTTTTTGTAAACAAAGCATTGGATATTCATTGAAAAGAAAATGTATTATAATCAGTAGACATTTCTTCTTACTATTTCTATTTGAAGATTCCCAGTAGGTCTCTGACATGCAATACAAAGGGCTTTGCCTCCAGCATGAATAATTTTATGAATTGAAAAGAGTTGACTCTAAAATTCTTAAATTTGATAAGCATAACATGTTTTTTTATTTAAGAATCATAACATCTTAAGTGGTCCAGAAATGTAATGGTCAAAAAGAAGCAAAATGAAAAATGTGACACATGCATATAAAAGGTGGGTAACGTTTTAAGTCATGCTTCTTTATATTTTGGGTATTTTTTCCTCTACAAAGTGTATGTTCCCTTAGAGGCCAGATTATACTATCTCTTGTATTTTGGGATTTATGTGACATGAGAAGTATATTAATCCTTCCATACTTAAATGAGCAATATCCAATAAGAACATATGATAGCTTTTTAATCACTGGACATATTCCAGTGAAATGTTTTTACCCACAGAGCTTACCTACTTGAACAACTATCAAAAAATATCAGAAGTCTTTGAATATTCATGTTGAAAATCAACAGTCTTTTTCTCCTTTGAAGTACAATACCAATATTTACATGAAAATTCTTCAACTAGGCAAAATAATGATGTGATATTTAAGAAATGAAGTGGGTTGAAATCCAGGGGAAACCTCAACCATGCATATAAAAGATTAAAATATTTATATTAATTTAACTATGCTTAAGTGCCTATTAAACTACTTTTATAGAACTTATGGGTTGCTGTTGTTTTGTGTTGTCAGAAAAAACACCCTATGCTTTTACCTGACTATGATTATTGGCTGAATTATTGCTCACTACTGCAGATTCTGTAAAATTTGAGCTATTCTAGTTTTCTGTCATAGAAAGAAAATGGAACTGTCTGCCACATTACTAATAGCAAATGGCCTTATTGCTAAAGAGCCAGTATGTTCTTAAAAAAGAAAAAGTAGTGTGACAATAAGTAAGAAAATTTTGTATTTGGCTCGATTTGGGGTTCAAGCTTAGACTTAAAAGGTCAAATTTAATCCAAAGCTACTTTAACAAGTCTTTCATGAAAGTTCAGCATTTTTTATTAATGACATGGTCATTTCAAAAAAGTAATCACAATTACAGAATTACGGAAAAGAACCAAAACCCAGGAGGTCATCAAGACTATTTATATATGCATGCATATTTTAATAAGTATATTATTAACAATGCTAGAAGATGGGCACTCCAATATATTCAGTACATTGCTGGTGACTTGGATCACCAGTCTGGCATAACCTTTCTGAAAGGGCAATTTCATATTACTTACTAAAGTATTAACACATATGCCATCTAACAGAGCAAATAAAAATAAAGAAATAAATCTGGGTGCAATTTAAAATGCATGTAAAAAGCTTTCAATAATGCTCATATCAGTGCTATTTTTAATAATACAAATTTGGAAAGATTTGTTAGGTTATCAGGTAAATTATATTGCATACATAGAGCAGAATATTGTATAGCTCTTATATTTATGTATAAAAGTATACTTACTGATGTGGAAAAATGTTCATGATAAAATATTGTGAAGAACATAGCTAACAAACCAAAAGGTTAATAATAGATATCTCTGGTCACATGGGACTAAGAGGAATTTTAATGTCATTTTTCTGTAATGTGTGCATCCATGTTACACTAATACATATTTCTAATAAAAGCATTCCTCTAATTTCTAAATTGGAATTCAGACCTAAACTTCAAAAGGATAGTTTGAATTTGAAGTCAAATTTCTGCAGTTTATTTATTTATTTTTATTTTTTGGTATTTCAATAAAACGTCATTGTGGATAAGGACTATTGTATTATTTTTCTGACGTGGAATCTTTTTTTTTTTTTGGAGGAAGTGTTTAATTGGGGTTTTATTTCTAGCACCGGGGTCTGACTTAATGAAATATCCGTGGGCCTCCTGGCATGCAGCCTCTGAGTTGCCTCCTTGTGTTGAAAAGATGAGCCAGGCCCCTGGCTGTGATTGGCCAGCTCTTCCCAGGCCAGCTAAAGCTGAGCTGATGAGCAGGTTTTTGCCCAGACCACCCTACCTCCAACCAAGACGGGTGCCTGGGGACCATGAGCTCAGTCAGGAACCAGCCCTGGCTTTTTTAAAAAATTTTATTTTATTTTTCATATGTGCATACAAGGCTTGGGTCATTTCTCCCCCTGCCCCCACCCCCTCCCTTACCACCCACTCCGCTCCCTCACTGTCCCCTCCACCCCCTCAATACCCAGCAGAAACTATTTTGCCCTTATTTCTAATTTTGTTGTAGAGAAAGTATAAGCAATAATAGGAAGGAACAAGGGTTTTTGCTGGCTGAGATAAGGATAGCTATACAGGGAGTTGACTCACATTAATTTCCTGTACATGTGTGTTACCTTCTAGGTTAATTCTTTTTTATCTCACCTTTTCTCTAGTTCCTGGTCCCCTTTTCCTATTGGCCTCAGTTGCTTTTATGGTATCTGCTTTAGTTTCTCTGCGTTGAGGGCAACTAATGCTAGCTAATTTTTTAGGTGTCTTACCTATCCTCATCCCTCCCTTGTGTGGTCTCACTTTTATCATGTGCTCAAAGTCCAATCCCATTGTTGTGTTTGCCCTTGATCTGATGTCCACATATGAGGGAGAACATAAGATTTTTGGTCTTTTGGGCCAGGCTAACCTCACTCAGAATGATGTTCTCCAATTCCATCCATTTACCTGCAAATGATAACATTTCGTTCTTCTTCATGGCTGCATAAAATTCCACTGTGTATAGATACCACATTTTCTTGATCCATTTGTCAGTGGTGGGGCATCTTGGCTGTTTCCATAACTTGGCTATTGTGAATAGTGCCACAATAAACATGGGTGTGCAGGTGCCTCTGGAGTAACCTGTGTCACAGTCTTTTGGGTATATCCCCAAGAGTGGTATTGCTGGATCAAATGGTAGATCAATGTCTAGCTTTTTAAGTAGCCTCCAAATTTTTTTCCAGAGTGGTTGTACTAGTTTACATTCCCACCAACAGTGTAAGAAGGTTCCTTTTTCCCCCGCATCCTCGCCACACCTGTTGTTGGTGGTGTTGCTGATGATGGCTATTCTAACAGGGGTGAGGTGGAATCTTAGTGTGGTTTTAATTTGCATTTCCTTTATTGCTAGAGATGGTGAGCATTTTTTCATGTGTTTTTTGGCCATTTGATTTCTTCTTTTGAGAAAGTTCTGTTTAGTTCACTTGCCCATTTCTTTATTGGTTCATTAGTTTTGGGAGAATTTAGTTTTTTAAGTTCCCTATATATTCTGGTTATCAGTCCTTTGTCTGATGTATAGTTGGCAAATATTTTCTCCCACTCTGTGTGTGTTCTCTTCAGTTTAGAGACCATTTCTTTTGATGAACAGAAGCTTTTTAGTTTTATGAGGTCCCATTTATCTATGCTATCTCTTAGTTGCTGTGCTGCTGGGGTTTTGTTGAGAAAGTTCTTACATATACCTACTAACTCCAGAGTATTTCCTACTCTTTCCTGCATCAGCTTTAGAATTTGTGGTCTGATATTAAGATCCTTGATCCATTTTGAGTTAATCTTGGTATAGGGTGATATACATGGATCTAGTTTCAGTTTTTTGCAGACTGCTAACCAGTTTTCCCAGCAGTTTTTGTTGAAGAGGCTGCTATTTCTCCATCATATATTTTTAGCTCCTTTGTCAAAAACAAGTTGGTTATAGTTGTGTGGCTTCATATCTGGGTCCTCTATTCTGTTCCACTGGTCTTCATGTCTGTTTTTGTGCCAGTACCATGCTGTTTTTATTGTTACTTCTTTGTAATATAGTTTGAAGTCAGGTATTGTGATACCTCCTGCATTGTTCTTTTGGCTGAGTATTGCCTTGGCTATTCGTGGCCTCTTGTGTTTCCATATAAATTTAACAGTAGATTTTTCAATCTCTTTAATGAATGTCATTGGAATTTTGATGGGAATTGCATTAAACATGTAGATTATGTTTGGGAGTATCGACATTTTTACTATGTTGATTCTACCAATCCATGAGCATGGGAGATCTCTCTACTTTCTATAGTCTTCCTCAATCTCTTTCTTCAGAAGTGTATAGTTTTCCTTGTAGAGGTCTTTCACATCTTTTGTTAGGTTTACACCTAGGTATTTGATTTTGTTTGAGGCTATTGTAAATGGAATTGTTTTCATGTATTCTTTTTCAGTTTGCTCATTATTAGTGTATAGAAATGCTAATGATTTTTCTATGTTGATTTTATATCCTGCTACCTTTCTATAGCTGTTGATGATGTCTAGAAGCTTCTGAGTAGAGTTTTTTGGGTCTTTAAGGTATAGGATCATGTCATCTGCGAATAGGGATATTTTGACAGTTTCTTTACCTATTTGTATTCCTTTTATTCCTTCTTCTTGCCTAATTGCTCTGGCTAGGAATTCCAGTACTATGTTGAATAGGAGTGGAGATAGTGGGCATCCTTGTCTGGTTCCTGATTTTAGAGAGAATGGTTTCAGTTTTTCTCCGTTAAGTATAATGCTGGCTGTAGGTTTGTCATATATAGCTTTTATAATGTTGAGGTACTTTCCTTCTATTCCTAGTTTTCTTAGAGCTTTTATCATGAAATGGTGTTGGATCTTATCAAAGGCTTTTTCTGCATCTATTGTGATGATCAAGTGGTTTTTGTCTTTGCTTCTGTTAATGTGGTTTATTACGTTTATTGATTTTCGTATGTTGAACCACCTCTGCATTCCTGGGATGAAGCCTACTTGGTCGTGGTGAATAATCTTTTTGATGTGTTGTTGAATTTGGTTTGCCATTATTTTGTTGAGGATTTTTGTGTCAATGTTCATTAAGGAGATTGGCCTATAGTTCTCCTTTTTGGAGGTATCTTTGCCTGGTTTTGGGATAAGTGTAATCCTGGCTTCATAAAATGTATTAGGCAGTTTTCCTTCCCTTTCTACTTCATGGAACAGTTTAAGGAGGGTTGCTATCAGTTCTTCTTTAAAGGTCTGATAGAATTCAGCAGAGAATATATCAGGTCCTGGACTTTTCTTTTTGAGGAGACTCTTGATTGCTGCTTCAATTTCATTTTGTGTTATAGATCTATTCAGGTGATTAATTTCCTCTTGGTTCAGTTTTGGATGATCATGTGTATGTAGAAATCTGTCCATTTCTTTAAGATTTTCAAATTTATTTGAATATAGGTTCTCAAAGTAGTCTCTGATGATTTCCTGGACTTCCATGGTGTTTGTTGTTATCTCCCCTTTTCCATTCCTGATTCTACTAATTTGGGTTTTTTCTCTCCTCATTTTAGTCAGGTTTGCCAGGGGTCTATCGATCTTCTTTATTTTTTCAAAGAACCAACTTTTTGTTTCATTAATTCTTTGTATTTTTTTTTGGTTGCTATTTCATTGATTTCAGCTCTTATTTTTATTATTTCTCTCCTTCTATTTGTTTTGGGATTTGCTTGTTCTTGTTTTTCTAGGAGTTTGAGATGTATCATTAGGTCATTGATTTGGGATCTTTCAGTCTTTTTAATATATGCACTCATGGCTATAAACTTTCCTTTCAGGACTGCCTTAGCTGTGTCCCATAGGTTCCAGTAGGTTGTGTTTTCATTTTCATTGACTTCCAGGAACTTTTTAATTTCCTCTTTTACTTCATCGATGATCCATTCTTCATTAAGTAATGAGTTATTTAGTTTCCAGCTGTTTGCATGTTTTTTGTCTTTACTTTTGTTGTTGAGTTCTACTTTTACTGCATTGTGGTCAGATAGTATGCACAGTATTCTATTTTCTTATATTTGCTGAGACTTGCTTTGTGCCCTAGGATGTGATCTATTTTGGAGAAGGTTCCATGGGCTGCTGAGAAGAATGTATATTGTGTAGAGGTTGGATGAAATGTTCTGTAGACATCAACTAGGTCCATTTGATCTATTGCATATTTTAGATCTTGGATTTCTTTATTGATTTTTTGTTTGGATGACCTATTTATTGATGACAATGGCATGTTAAAGTCTTCCACAACTACTGTGTTGGAGTTTATATATGCTTTTAGGTCTTTCAGGGTATGTTTGATGAAATTGGGTGCGTTGACATTGGGTGCATACAGATTGATGATTATTATTTCCTTTTGGTCTATTTCCCCTTTTATTAGTATGGAATGTCCTTCTTTATGTCATTTGATCAATGTAGGTTTGAAGTCTACTTCGTCAGAGATAAGTATTGCTACTCCTGCCTGTTTTGGTAAATCTTCTTCCAGCCTTTCGTCCTAAGCCTATGTTTATTTCTGTTGGTGAGATGGGTCTCCAGGTCTCCTGTAAGCAACAAATTGTTGGATCTTCCTTTTTAATCCATTTTGATGTGGAATCTTTTACTTACCTTTATTTGCTGAAATATATGCAAAACAAAGGCTGACTCTCTGCAGGGAACATTTGATGTTTTGTTCATTTTATTTGTGTAAAGGGGCAGTGGAACAATTAGCAGTAAGTGTTTAGTTAGTGCTGTGTCGGTTAATGGTAACAAATGGTTCTGTGGGTGAAGGGGAAAGCATTTTTTATAGAATGTACTGAGTGGTATAAATATTCTCACCATGGAAAATTTCAAGCAACCAACATGGCATCACTGAGAGGAGAAGAGATTCATAACTGGCCTTGCATTCTGGTGCTAGCCATCTCATCACTTCTCTGGGATAGCCAGATCTCTACAGAGGAGGATCTGTGTAGGGGTGGAATGAAACAAATTAGGGGCAAAATCACTTCAGATTTAAGATTAAAGTCAAGACACTTTAGTAAGGCAAAGAAGAAAAAGGAGTATAAAGAACAGTGATGTGATTAAATATAGTTATCAGACAAGGAATTCTCAAGAGTAGCAACGATCAGACTTGATTGTTCAGAAGAATTGACTGCAACACTTGTTAAGCAAAAACATTCCCATGTCTCTCCACAGGAATCTGCATTTTAGAGAGCCTCAAGGAATTCCTATGATCAGCCAAGAAAATCTGGAATAAGGTATGAACATCTTGATCCTATACAATATTCTGGAGTGTATAATACTTGGAGATATCTTATAAATTATAGTGCATATACATGACTTATAGTTTGGTCCTCCAAACTAGCAAAAGAGGGAGTATTCGGGGCAATTTGTATAATCCAGGACCAGTCTAGGAAAACAAAGTAAGTGCTCATCATGTTTATAAGTATCCTTGGATATTGCAATTATGTTGGCACAATAGCTGTAAAACCATATAGTATGTATACAGATACAAAGGGTCCCATTCTGAACCCTCTAAAATAAACAGAAATTCTCTGACTCTTGACTTAAACCTGATGAGAATCACAGATGTAGGAATTATTATTGTTATTATTATTTTGCACAACCCATTCAGCAGGAGGACCTCTTTCCTACATTAGGTTCAAGTTGAAGTTATTGGACCACTGGACCAGAAATAAGGTCTATTCATATTTCTATTTGTATTCTGGTTTGTCTAGTTTGGGGCAATAGCTCCTACTAGAGTGTTCTGGCCAAACTTGATTTTAGGGAGAACTGCTGACATAGTACTCTCAGAGCCACTGAAAGGATTGTTTTCCTTGCCTCCAGTATGATACATGATCTTCTGAGCATTGGCATTCATCTTATAAGACTGCTCTGTAATGACCCTGTAATTTTTTTCCTTAAGAGAACCAGAAGTAATTGGAACTCACATCAAGCAAACTTTGATGTCTGTAAAGAAGGGTCAGTATCATAGTGGAAAGGGGAATAGAGCACCAGCATGGAGAGGTGACATGGACTGCTGAGATGGCCAAGTAGGGATTACCCTTGGCAAGGGTGAACTTAGACTCTGCTGGCTTGTGCCAATGTCTTGGTATTTTGTAAAAGCATGATAGTAGGCATTTCTATTAGATGGAAATGATGTTTATAAGTAGTGATTTTGGTGATTGATGTTTTTTCCAAATGGCTCAAATACATATATACTAAATTCTTGTTTATATATAACATAATAATAAATAATATATTATCATCAAATTAAATGTAATACAACAAAATTTAAAATGGAAAACAAAGTTTTACACACATATTTACTTATATAAATACATATATAGTACTTTATACCTTTTTTTAGGACAGTAAAGTGGACAAAACTTTTATAGGCGAAAATGCATATTTTAATATGTGGTGGTTAGTGACCACAGTATAAAATAATGTGGCTGATCCAATCTCTGGATGTACCATTGGTCAGTAAGAGTTGGTTTTAGGATTCTGAGTAAAGGGATAGAAAGGCTAAGTGGAAAACATGAATAAGCCATGAGAATGACAGGTAATAGAAGAGGAAATGGAGCCAAAGATTTTACGAGCACAATGAAATGGAAATGATGGACAGGTCCTGGAAGAGGACCCTGGATGATGACATGGGACTTACAATTCAAGAGAGAATTAGTCAGGGAGATACCAAAAGGTTAACCTTTGGAGACAATTTACATTTCATAATCCTTTGTGCTAAAGAATTATGCATTTTTCTCATATGTATTTCCTTATAAATATCAGTGACATTGTAGTAAGTCTTTATAATACATCTACTTATTCAATGGACCTTCTTTAATAAGAAGGATTATTCTTCTTGACCTTGTTGTATAAAAAGCCTACAGCCTCTCTAAAAACAACTAAAAAATCTATCTGTGTTAGTTAAAGCCAAACTCATGTGTCCTCTCTTCTTCTGGTAGGTTATTTAATCCAAACTGCCTACCTATAATTCAGGCCAACACCTGGATTCATTTACTAGACTTTCTCACTTCTTATACTTTCCAGTGTGCCCCTATTTTTTTGCACATTTTTCTAAGAAAGTTATACTTCTGCCCTTGCAAAAAGGACACTATTTTCTCATCTCTTCTCTTATGGGTTTATGGAAGTTGACATTTGCTGTGCCTCCTCTCTCACTCAGCTATTTGAAAGTGTTTGCCCAGGATCTCCTTGGGGACTTGGTTTCCAGATTGAGGGCTGGTGTTGCTTTCGGGGTGAAACCTCCCAGCCTCTTCAAAGAACAGACAGGTTTGACCCCAGAGCCCTTATTTATAACAGCTAGTCACAAGGTGGCCATCTTACATGACCTATAGAAGGTGCCTGGCACTATTCTCAGACTCCATAGACTATGCTCAAGGGCAAATGACACATTTCCTGATTAGGAATGAAATCCTACAGCAACATTATTAAATATTAAGAGCCACAAATAGATCCATTGAATGGTTATGTGACCCAAGAAGAATCATTTAGATTCTTTTTGCATTCTTAAAATACACAGAATTTTGAATTATTGAAGGATTGAGATATTTCTTTAAAATGCATCTTTTGTTTGTCTTTAACTATTTGAGACACCTGGAAAGAATAAATATGGAATCCCAAAAATGGCAAATCAGTTTATTTTTGAGGTGAACAGCTTGGTGATTTTTTTTAACCTTCCAAGTCTGAGTTCAGTGTTTTTGCCTGCTAATGAAGACAGAATTGAATCATGCAGTAAGACTGGAAAAAAGACAGTGAACACAAATGATATGTCTTCTCTTCAGGAAATTTAGATGTCTGAATGATAGTTAAGTCATTATTTAAATATATATTAACTCAGAAATGTGTTAATAGAAGCATATTTATGAGTTATTGTGAATTTTCATAGCCATGTAATATAACAATGAAAGGTAGAAAATTTAAAAACTCAAAATGAAAGTCAAAACCCATTCATATGTTGTTTTATTTATATAGTGTCAGTCATAAGGTGTTTTAAATTTGTCTAGTAGTCAGAAAAGTTAGTATTGGAAATATTAATTTTTTTTATATATGTGATATTTACATATACAAGATTCGCTGTACTTTCCAACAAAAAGCACTGTGGATTTTTCTGGTCTTGAATATGTTGTTAAAAGGTTAGTACCAATATCTAAAGAAATTAATTCATAACAGCTCCCTCTAACTTGAGAAAGCATATTATAAAATCTCAGTCTGAGTAGTTACCAGGAATCACATAGTTTAGAGCTTCTACATTTTTTACAAGAGTTCACAGACTTAAATTTTCTGACTTGAATCAGAGATTCAGGCATCAGATGTCTTCTCTGGACCTACCATTTGTATTAACTTGTCCTGTATATCAGTAACAACTACAACAGGGTAAGAGCTTTCTCTTTGGAGTTGCGTCTTCAGCTACTTGATTAGTAGCTTAATACCTTTTCCTGTTATGTATTTGACTTACCTGAAATACTCTGCAGATAAAGACAGACAGATTCTCTTCTCTATCTTATCCCTCTCCCATTTTCCCACTGCACCCTCACTGCTTCTTTTTCCTATGGGCAAATAAAGGCCTTAGAAATGAATGACTTAATCATTTGAATATTTAATTGCTAATTTTGTCTATACTACCATTTACTACTTTCACACTGATTTCACTTAGTAATCACGTTTTCAGATACTTTGATAGATTTACCTTATTATTATATTATCTGCTCAGAAAAATAAGCCTGCAAATGAACTGTGCCTTCTAAGAATCCATGGAAAATACAAAGTAGGGATAAGTTATATCAGAAGTAAAAGATATTTGGAAGCAGAAGAATATATCACAAAATATATTCTAAATCTCAAAAGACACATTATAAACCAGGCAAAACTTACTGAGGAAGTGCTTTTGTTCTGGACATGAAAATTTACTTCCAAAAGGAAAATAGAGGTAGGCAGACAATCTAATAAGAGTCCAAATATTCCACTATTTCATTTAAGTCACTGTAAATTTGTCATCTATTTTTCTCCAGTTTTTCTCTTCTACACATCCATGAATATAATGTGTTATGGATCAAAATTTGCTTGCTATAAGGGCAGCATAACTGTTTAAAGAGTCTGTTAAATAGCATTCTATAATTTCAGAGCAATGAAAATTCATTACAATGTAATGATTTCAGTCATTATTTGTTGCTGTCAGTTTTAGTTGGTTCAGATTGTCATAAGATATTGCCATGGCATGTTAAGAATAAAATCCCAATGACTTGTCACCCTTTCTTTCCCTCTCTTCCGTGACACTGCCCCTATCTTCATCACCATAACTTTTTCCAAAGGGTGATTAAATCTCTGGTAGAATACGACCTGAGAACTTTCAGGTTTCTTTATCTGAAGTGTAAACTTTAGTACTATACCTGACTGTATACTTTCTCTAGATAAACGATGCCAATACTACTTGGGATCTTTTAACATTTCCATCCTAAACACCTATTTTCAAAGGTTTATAGCTCAGCTATAAAAATGTCCCCCAGGCTGAAACTTAGCATATGGGATCCTAGCCCAGGAGCAATCCTTTATTCTCTTATATATTAATCTTGAAAAAAATAGTGTGACTATATTTTAAAGAACCGAGTGTTCACAGTAATAGAAGTTAAGGACGTGAGGATATGAGAGAGATCACAGTGCTAACAGGTCCCCGTCATCTATAATAGGTTTATCTGAAATTCAGTTTCACAACATCTTCTTTCTGCTTTTCGTTCTCTCTTTCAATTCTCTCTGTTCAGAAATAAATCTAGTTTTATTGCTTTTATTATTTGTTTCAATAGCCTCATTTGTGGAACTTATTTAATAGTTATGCCACCTTGATCTATGGTCCTATCCACAGGTGGCCTACAGGTACGGCTTGGCCACTCTAGGGAAACATCAGATTTGGGGGAAAGGGTCTAGTGATTCTTTGTCAGTTTGTTATTGCTGTGATTATTGAGATTGTTACTTAAACATGAAGGCAAATGAGAAAATATTAACTAATTTGTGTTGGCAGTAATTAAGGATGAACCAGAACTTTAACTATTCAAGTAATTATGCCTTTTAAAAATAGCTTCCAAAAACAAAAATTTGGCTATCTGTACTTATTTGGATATCATACATATTTTAAATGTTAGTTTTTCTGACATAATTTATTAAATGTATGGGCTTTTCATCTATGGATATAATATATTAATAACAAATGAATTAGTGATCAGATGTGTATTTTCATAACCATCTGATAATTTGATTACTTTAGTTGATTTTCAGTTTGCACAATAACTATGGGGTTTTCAAATCTAGATGATCTTAAGTTTTCTGGTGTGTTTTATGTAATTAAAAATCTTATTCTCTTAGAGTATTAATATTTTTCTTTGGATGGTTTTATCTACAAAGACTATATGTAGACATATATAGACTATATAATATATATATAATATATAATATCCATTACTTGATTAAAAATAACTAATTGTTTGAATTCAGAGATTTGGAGTGATATGGAACAATTGTTTTAGGCATATGGCTTTATTTACATTTTGATATTAACAGCTACTTTGGGATTAATAAAATGTCACAGGTAGAAAAATGAACAAAAATTAGTACTTTCTAAGGCACTAATTAGAAGAATAAACACAAACTTTTACATTATCCCTTAGATAAAGTGGGAAATCTAGACTAGTTTTTTTCCTGTGAAATTTGCTACAAATCTTGATCTATGATCTGACATAGTGGCTGCGCGTCAGGAAACTCATTAGCTGTCAGGATTGGTTAATAGGGATGCTTTTTATACAAGTTACTTTTTTATTGTATAGAACAGCATATTTTCCATACCTCCAAGAGTACATGGCATTTTTGTACCCATTACCTTCTCCAGTGGCACCGTTTTCAGTTTGCCTTCTCTGGTCATGGGAATTGGCAGGATGGGAAGATGAAAAGTGACAGGTTTGGTGGGGCCAGGAAGGCATAAGTGAAGCAGAGAGAATGAAGGAGAATGTGTGAGCACATATGTATCCTTCAGGATTCTCAGTTATTCTTTACCATCTGTCCATAGTGTGAATTCTTTAATAACTACTTCAGAATGTGTAACATTTACTTGGAAATTCACAGATGTATTAAATTACAAATATACTTTAAATCAAATATAATCAAATTTACTTTCATATTCAATGCATTATATATATGTATATATGTAAATAAATACATGTATGTATACACACATACACTCATTCATTCATCAAACATTCATTGAGTGTCTTGCCTATATCCAGAACTGCAAAGAAGCCAAGAAGACTTGCACAAAATGAGCTGACTTTCAGAGAGGGTAGGGAGAAAGTCTTAGAAACAAATAATTTTAATGTGATCCATTCAAAGTGAAAATTAAAATACCCTGTGATGTAGCTCTATGAGTGAAGAAAAAAAGAACTCTTTTTTAAAAGGCTGCAGAATGCCTCAAAAAGGTGAAGGTCTTTGTATTGGACCTTGAATAGTGAGGGACAGTTTGTAACATTTGCAGACATAGAGACATAAAAGAAGTATGTAGGCTTTGTGAACAAATACTAGTTAAATATGAGTAAGGTATTTCTATTACAAAGCATATGAGATACAGCTAGAAGGGTAAATAAGAACAAGATTTTGGAGCATGTCTGTTTTCTTAGAAGGCATTTATACTTCATCCTACAGATGACAGGGAGGCAGTGAAGATTTTTAGATAGTGACACGATGTGATCTCTTTAGAGAGATAATTCTGGCAGAGTGAAGAGGATAGGTTGTAGGGTGAAGTCTGGGGGAAGGAAGACCAATTTGAGGAGGTTTTGCTATTATAAGGGATGTGTGGTGGATGAAAAGCAGAACTAATTTAGTGCAAAGCAATTGGAAATACAGAATGACTTGAAAAAGAGACAAAACAATAATATGTTGAGCTTGCTGTTGGGAACAAAGGAGAAGGCACTCAAGATGACTCTCAAATGTCTGCTTTAGTTAACATGATGGATGGGGTTGCTACTGAGGTAGAAATTTAGGAAGTTTGGCTGGAGTATGAGCAGAGTCAAAGAATTCATCTTCAAGTTGGGACTATCTGTAAGGGAGACATGACAGGGGAGATAAAATAAGCAGTTTTAAGTACTGATTAAGTTTTTAAAAGAAAGCTTGGAGCTAAAGATAAATTCATTTAACTGATGTTTCATTATGTGCTGGGCACTAGAGACATGTCAATAAACAAGTCATAATCCCCCTGAGGCTTAATTGGAGAGAAAGATAAGTAATCAAATACCATCTAGTATTTTTAAGTCCAGAAAAGGATGAATATGTAGTGATATAAAGGGGGGGGGGAGGATATCTAATCTTTCCAGGCTCAGAGTTGACTTTCCTGAGGAAGCTACAATTGACCTGACACCTGAAAGATGAATAAGATTTATTAAGGTGATGAGTGAAAAAAGACTATTCCAATATATTTGAGATTGATTGATATTAGATAAAAGTGAGAAAGAGATTACTTTAGGTAAGTACAAAGAGTGAAATTAGACAAGCACATAGTGAAAATGGAATTTTGGGGCAGTTCAGAATGATGACTCCATGTTGCAAAATGAACAGTTTTTGGCAAGGTATAATCCAGAATAATTAATATCATAGAAGTCAAGAGAGAAGAGAATGCTCAATAATGACAAAATCTATGGGGAACAAAAGCTAAAAAAGAAATTTTTGCTAAACTTCAACTCAGTAAGTATTGGTTAAGTGCCTATTTTCTAGAAAGTGTTCTAGATATGAGGACATAAGCAGATGAACAAGACAAACACAGACCATACTTACAGTGTAATGGACTAAAGATGCAAAAGGTGTCCCCAGGGACTGGAGATTGGTCACATCAGTGACTGCACTGCTTCTACCATCCCTTACTGCCCCAGGCCTTGACAACCATTAATCTGTTTTCTTTGTATATGGATTTTGTATATAAACAGGAACAAAAAGTGTCTGTCTCTACTAAGACACTTCATTTTTGCTGACTGTTGGACATTTTACTTTAAAAGATGACATTAGTTCTTCTAAAAGTGTTTTGTATAATCAACATGGACCATATCTTGGTATTATTTGTCCATAAATGAGGCAAAAATACCAGCATTATTTATGTTTTTAAAAATCTTCATTAAATTTAAAAGAGACACAATCCACGTAGTGGTCATTGCTTAATAGAGGCACTTAATTTGTATCTATTTCCTGCAATGCACTTGGCTTTACAATTCATTTTGTCGGGACACCTCTGAGACCCCATGCTAGATAATAAGGATGGCTCAAAGCTGATTTCATAATTTCTAAGTGCAACTGAGGTAGAATTAAAGTGCAAATGCAATTTTGAAGTGCTTGACATGAGAGAAGCTATAAAATTGCTCTTTGCTCTGACTTGTTTTAATTTCTATATGAATGTTTTATACAATAGTCTTTTTACTGTTTTTCAAGTCATGAGCAATTATACTTGATGAAAGAGCAATTATCACACATAGAAACTCAGCATTCCAGAAGCTATCAAAATCCTACCACTAGACACTACCTCTTCTTACCATTTCAATCTGTTGAAAAAAATTGTGGAACCTTCTGATTCTTAAAAGTTTTAACTCGGGTGAGTAGAGAAGACAAATTGTGATATTTTTCTAAATACAAGAATATTTTTATCCTATAAAGGAGTGTTATAATTATACTTCTGTGAATTAAATATTAATTTTACTATGGTAATATACTTCTGGAAGCTTCTCTTCCAGGAGATCCATGTATTTTCCAAATGACAAAGGCAACACACTCTGCAGGTGTAGGCTCAAGTAATGTGGTAGTACTGATTGAATGCATGGATTTACAAATGTTCTTTTTTGGGTCTTGGACACATAGTCACTCTCTGCCTCTGATATTTCCCCTCTTTCATTTAAAATTAAATGGAGAACCACTGGCAGCTTTCAGGTTTGATTTTCATCCCAGGCCTAATGGCTTACAGGTGGCAAAAGTTTTATTTTGTTTCTGCAGTGACAACATTTTCCAAAGTCTATCCATGGGTAATGGCAATAAGAATGTTATAGATAAGGACAGGGAAAGTCTAGTCAAAAACAAATAAAATCCCTTTCACTTTTTTTTTTAATCATAAAAAGGTATTTCTTTTCTTTTTCTATTAATGACATGGGAGCAGTTCCATTTATTTCTTTTGCTCTAGGGTCCCTCTACTTAAGGCTCAAATCTTTTCAGGTCGTTCAGCTGTTGTAAACTGACTGGTATTATGAAGACTTCTTTGTGAAACATGTTAGACTGATTTCATGATCAACACACCCATTTTGCTTCTTCTTTGTCCCCAGAACTTATGCCCAAATACTCTCAATGAATTTTATAAGATATGGCTTGGCCTCTGAGTAGGTACTAAAATTATACTGCCAGTGTTACTGGAAAACACTGCAGACTAGTAAAAGTGGGTGGAATTCAGAGAAAGTATCAACTGAAATATGCATGTTTTTCATTGCAATTGTCTTGAGGAAAACTGCCTAATATTCTATTGAGGTGTTTGGTCCTTTTCATCCTTCACCCCAAGTTTTTCCATATTGAGGAACAAGAGATAGTAAAGAATTGTTAAGAAAATTAGAACTTCAAAATGTTTTCACGTATCTTAAAATTTAAAAAAAATTGCTAAAGCTAATTTGCCATTAATACCTTTAACATCTTAAATAAACCAACAATATGGTCTAACAGCTGACTTTTTTAATACAGAATTTGATGCTTGCAAGTAAATGTCTGAGATGTGCTTTAAGAAAAACTGCCGATGAATAGTGTTTTACTGGATATTGGAAATTAAAATTAAATCAGGTTGTATTACTTATCTAACTTAACACCTTTTATGAAACTTTCATTCATGTCAGTAAGGATTGGCAACCATATATTGATGACTGATTTCTTTCCAAAAGAAAGGAAAGCTAGAAATAAATTCTCATGTTATCTTAGGAGAGATTGAGATTGGTCTGTGTAATGTAATTTCTATTTGCATATAAATTACTTCACAGGTATAAATCAAGAAAGATATTTGCAAATGGCAGTCATGAAAATAAAAATCTTGTGAAAATACAAATATTCATGGATTTGTTGTCTTGCTAATGTATGTATATATCTAGGTTGATACATATGCAGAGGGGATGAGAGAAGAAAAAACTATACATAATGATAGGGCAAAATATTAAGTAGTAGAATTTGTTTTTAGTGAATCATTGCCTCATTTCATTGTAGACTTTCAATTCTAGTCAATTTACGTCTGTATTGAGCACCTTCAGACACTCCAATAAGGTGGTACAACCAAGTCACTACCCTTGGAAAAAACCTTTCTCCTCTTTACCTTGCCCTAGCACCTTTGTCTTTATTCCAGTCCCTCAGAACCACTCAACTAAAATGAATTTTTGCCAAGATTAAAATGGGTGATGGATTCCATAGGGGACATATATTTGAAGACCAGGGCCAAAACTTAATGAAATGTGGGGGGATTTCATGCACTAAAATACTGTCTTGTAAACAGATTTTTGATGTCCTTTCTATCCCATCTTGCAAAATATTTTACATTATTCCTAAATATTAAGGCTTTCTTTCATAGGCATGCATACATCAATAGTCAAGTGCATCTTACCACATTTGTGGGGTGGTATGTGTGTATATCTGGTCAATAACAATAAAACAGACCAATTAGCAATCTTGCTTTAATTAAAATGTTATCTTTATCTTGAGGATGACAGAAAACAGACTTCTTTTTTCCAGATAATATTTTTAAACTTGCTGTAATGATGACCCATGTTGCAATATTTTGCTAATTCTAATCAGAAAATAAGAAATTTATATTGTGTAAATAATGTATAGAATTTGAAGAATCAACCTCTCACTTTGGGTTTTAATCTGATGAAGGAAAATTGTCAGTGATTCTATAAGAAAATCTCCAAACTTTCTGTGAGATAAAGATCTCAACTCTTTTTTGAGAATGCTCAGAGGGCTACTTTAAATCAGGTTTCAACCAAGTAGAAGAGTCTTAGAAACACAATGGAATAAAATATATTTTAAAAGTTCAGATTAATTGGTTAAGAGGGATCTTTAGTCTTTAAATTGCATTATAAACTGTAACACAACAATGGATAGCCATATCTATGAAAACATAACTCTTAGATACCTGTTCACTTGAAGAATAACTTGAAGTTAATTATGTGAGCTGTTAAATTAAAATTACTACAGCCTTAATTCACATGCCTCCTCCCCACCCAGCCCAGGACTCTTCAACATGTGAAGGGGTAGAGTGGAAAACAATTTTACTGTTAGACATTTCTCTTCTTACTACTGTTTTGTTTCCTGACTTGTGTTGATCATTTCATTTGAATAAAATTTCCTGGCATTTGTAACCTAATGGGAGAGCTCAAAAGATTCTCTCACAGGCTGTGTGGGCTGAACTGCAACATGCAGCCACTGCCTGAGTTCTGGAGACTCTGAACTCAATTTCGAAGCAGTCTGTAGAATTTAAATCAAAGATGTAGTGTTGTTGTTATTCATGAAGATTATGTTAAACTCTAAGACGCATGGATACATATAATTGAAAAATAAACCTTTATTCTAAGTTTACTCAGTAGTCTCCTGAAGATTAAACTATTACTGTAAGCAGCCCATTGCTTCTTGCATGTATCTTAGATTTTATTTCCTGTCAGCTATTGCAAGAACTACTAAGAAGAATTAGTTTCACCACACAGTAAATAAATGCTTTAATGCCCTGCATTACTGTTTACACTAAGCTTTGGAAGCACTTAAGCCACAACAGATAATTGTCAAAATGATGAAGCAGTAAAATCACACACAGCCAGTAGTTGTAGTGTAAATGTTGTCCTAGGGAACAGCCAGTAAGACTTAGAGCTTACATTTAGTTTGTTAGTTGGTTAGGAAAAGCGATAATTTATGAAAATGTATCACAAACACCAAAAAGAAAAAAAAAATCACAGGAAAAATTATTTTAGGATCGGGGTACCCTTCAAGCACTGCTTATGTATGTGTTTGTCTCTCGCTAGTACTCTATCTTGTTTAAATCAGGTGTTGGTGTAGGTGTAAATAGTGCTTGAAAAGCGCATGTGAGAGACACCCAATCTTCTGGGTGTTCATGAAAGAAAACTTTATCTCTTGTGGGGATTCTGATAATTATATAATTAACAAAGGTAAGGACAAAGTTGGTCATTTCTGTTCTGAAATAATAGTTTTATCACACAAATGAAAATATTACTTTTTTTTCAGAGGTTGTTTTATCAGCTTTCTATGCTGGTTGGGAGTAGGAGTGAGAAGTGTCTACTTACTTGGCTTTAACCACAGAAGTCTGGATTGCTCCATGTTTTCTTTAACAGGAACATCAGTGAAAACTGTGTTCTGTCTTTGGTGATGTATCTGAGTGCAAACAGGACCCTGTTAGTCATCATGTACCTATTAGCCCTGATTACCTTCTGATAGCTCCTCACCAGTTGGTTTCTTTCACTTTGACAGATCTAGTACTTTGTTTAACCTTTAAACCAGTAGGGCAATAACACAGCTGACAGAAGGGGAGAAATAATTAAGGAAAACTTAGCCAGGACATTTAAAAATCTCTAACAAGGCAGATATTTCTGTTCAATCTGAAAACTTGTCAAGGGATGCATATAATTCTTCATAATTGCTATGGCAAAATGTTTCATAATTTTTGCTAGATTTAAATTAATTTTAGCAATGTAGCTTAATCAAATTACTAAGTGTCTTCTTTTAAAAATATCTATAATTTACACTCTCAGGAAGTAAGTTTTAATATTGCAATACTTCTAAGAAAGTGATATCCAAGAGAACTTAATTTCTGGAAGAATCAGAAAGGAAACATATTTTTAAAGTATTGTCTAAAATATCTGCCAATGGTTTGAGTTTTTACATTTTCTGAAATGGCTGATACATGTTTTTCGGAGAATAACACAAGTTGCAAAAAGGATCTAGGTCCATATTGTTAACAACTCTAAGCATTGAATCATGGCCAGTTGTGATTGGGAGAAAACAAGACATCCTAAACTTTAGTGTCTTTTATTTATAAGTATGTTTGTGAGCAAGCTCAGCCCTATTTCTTCTTTTTTCAGCATTCTACAGCATGACTCCCACTTCCAAGGGCCTGACCACATCATCATTCATTTTACTCTGGAGCCATTTTGTTACCTCCATGAAGGGATTCTATTAATCCACCATGTACACAAGGCAGAAAAGAAGAAAGAGTGCTTCATTACTGCATAAAGATATATAATTAAAGTCAGAAGAATTTCTAAATGAGAAAGTGCAAATAGTCTCTCCAGAACATTAATAATTTGGCAGCTTATAAGACATTAAAATATAATTTATTTATTATTTTTCTTTAAATCAATTGAAAGCCTTACATGATTTCTCTTGCTTAACTGTACTCTTTTTTTTTTGACTAAGATAATATCAACTAATATAGCTGTTTCATTCTTGTCAGATCTAAGATGTTGACATCAAGAAACATCACAATTGTCTTCTAATTATGTCTGACAACAAGTCTAATTTAGCATTCTTCCATACATAGTTTATCATAAGTCTTAGTGTTCCTTGTAACATTCTTACATTAATTGATTACTATCATATTCTGCACTTTATGACTGCATAATTATTTCTCAAGAAACAAGGTTGATATTGTCAATAGCAGAAAAACCTTAAATAACATTAAAACAATAATATTCACAGACATAAATATATATATATGTGTACCACAAACCACAATACAATTTACTTTTTAGCAGGATTTCAAATAAAACAACAGAGGCAGAACGCTAAACCTTATTATCATTGACCTATTTAGTTGTATAAATTTTATATGACAAAATATGTGAAAGGAAATACCTCTTCTTTCAAAGGGTTAGTTTGAGGGAGGAAAACCCCTCCACAAGTTAAAGGCCTAAAGAAGACATTTAAATTTAACCAAGCTCATTGCTATCAGTGCTGAAATGGTGTGTACCTTAATCTGGAAACCTGCACACAGAATTCAGCAGAAAAGATTCATGAAGTGTCAG
This sequence comes from Castor canadensis, assembly GCF_047511655.1. Lineage (NCBI taxonomy): Eukaryota > Metazoa > Chordata > Mammalia > Rodentia > Castoridae > Castor > Castor canadensis. The sequence continues at coordinate 100,125,908 of NC_133391.1, forward strand.
AACAAAAGGAAGTGCCTGAGGGTGGGAGGCGAAGGAAGACATCTTCAGACACACATAAAACATGGCAGCAATGCAGAAATGGGAGGGTGTGAGTTACGCTCACTGAGTTTGCCAGCATGGGCCAGACCACATAGAAAGGATGTGTGGGGAAATGTCCTAATTGGAAATGAAAGTCTTCAACTCTCTAAAGAAAAGTTTACTCCTGTGTTGGGAGACAAGTTTGCAGTCACCAGAGGTCACTAATATGCAGGTATCCAAGTAACACTAAGATAGGACTGGTCCTTTTTTTGTTTGTTTGATGGCACTGGCGGTTTGAACTCAAGACCTTCCACTTGCTAGGCAAGAATGCTTCCATTTTAGCCATGTCTGAAGACTTTATGCTTTAGTTGTTTTTCAGATAGGGTCTCATAATTCTTGCCGAGGCTGGCCTCAAATTTATACCTTCTGTGTAGCTGGAATGATAGATGTGCCCTACCATGCCCAGCTTATTCTTTGAGGTGGATCTCCCTAATCTTTTGTTCCTGGCCTGGCCTCTAACTGCAATCCTTCTATTTCTGCAAGAACCATAACACCCAACTAGGACTTGCTTTTTTGATGAAGGAATTGCTAAGCATCAGAAATCAGGCTGGAAAGAAGTAATGGTTTTCTAGGCCCTATTACTTTGGTATCTGGGTCAGGATTTCAGAACCAGTTTCCTGAAGAATGTGACATGCAGTCTGAGTCTGAAAGGATGAGTCTGAGGCCAGGGAAGAAGAGTAAGGGGAGAAATGGTCTAGATGGAAAGAAAGAAATATGAAAAAACCATAAGGTAAAGGGCATGATGCTTTGGAAGAAAAATTTATTTATTTATTTATATTATTGCTGTGCTGAGTGGGGGTACACTGGAGTATTTACAAAGGTTCTAAAAATGTATCAAATATATCATACTTGAATTCACCCCTCCACTGCTTTCTTTTATCCCCCCTCCCCTGATTCCTGGAACAGTTTCAACACCCACGCACAGGAAATCAATGTGAGTCAATGCCCTGTATAGCTATCCTTATCTCAACTAGCAAAAACCCTTGTTCCTTCCTATTATTGCTTATACTCTCTCTACAACAAAATTAGAAATAAGGGCAAAATAGTTTCTGCTGGGTATTGAGGGGGGGGAAGGGAGGGGACGGAGTGGGTGGTAAGGGAGGGGGTGGGGGCAGGGGGGAGAAATGACCCAAGCCTTGTATGCACATATGAATAATAAAAGAAAAATGAAAAAAAAATAAAAAAATAAAAAAATTTTAAAAAGGTATCATTTTTGCATTTACATACATGTGTACACATTATTTGCACCATATTCACCCTCTTATCCTTTTCCCCCCTCCCACCAGTGCCAACCTGTCCCTCCTAGGGAAGAACCGATTCTACCCTCCTGTTCTCTGATTTTGTAGAAGAAAAACCATAAACGATAATAAGAGAAATATGGTGTTTTCTTCTAGTTTGCGATAAAGATAACTATACAGGGAGGGAGATACCTTGTGTTTCTTCCATGCATATATGGATTACATCCCCAATTGTTTCATCTCTACCAGTCCTGTTCACTACTCCCTAGTCCCCTTCCCACTGTGGCCTCAGCCAGTTGAAGATTTAAAAGCTCCTGTGACTGAAATTAAGAGCAGGAAGCTGTAAATAGGAAGGAATGAGACCATGAAGATCTGAAAGTATTTGAACTTTATTATAAGAGAACTGGGGAGGTTTTGGAGAATTTTAAGCAAGGGAACACCATTGGGGTCAAGTTTGCACTTTAGGAAGATTGCTTGGAGTGTGGAGAATGGATTAGATGCTAATGGGACAGAAAGCAAGAAGGCTTGTAGTGTCCTTGACACAGTAGAATGGTGGTCTGCTCTAAGCTGGTGGTTGTGGGGAAGAACTTATGGAAAGAGGATTGGCACACTTGGCAGTTGATTTGTTAGTGGCATAAAAGCAAAAGAACATCCTAATCAAGGCTGAGGTAACTGACTTGATGAGAGGCTAAATGCAAAAGGTCAAAAATAAAACAAAAAACTGGGGTTAGAAACACTGAAAATTAAAAAAAAAATTTTTTATTAGTATTTAATCTTCTTTGAATCCCCCTCCCATCCATTATAACATTTATTGGGGGATTCACTGTGACATTTACATATGTGTTTACAATGTATCTTAATTAGATTCCCCCTCCAGCATTTTCATACACATATGCAAAGTACATCCACCATATTCACTCTCTCGCACCCCCTCTGTTTACCCCCCTCCTCTCACTAGTACCCATCTTTCGAACTGTTTTACCTTTCTGTTCTTCATTTTTTTAGTATATATTGATTGTTCAGAGGTTTTTGTCATGGTATTTCACACATGCATATATGGTACTTTAATCATATTAACCCCCCTATTATTCAACAGCTTTCAGTGCATTTCATTATACCATGTTCACAGACAGATACAATGTATTTTGATGCTATTATTCATTTTCTTCCCCAGTTCTCTTAGATAGACCCAGGATTACAATTATATTTTCTCTCTCTCTATGTCTCTATATATGTGTGTGCATATATGTATGTATATATGTATATAAAATCATACACATATTTATATAACATTTATCTTTTATGTCTAGCTTCCACATTCTCTAATCTATTCATCAGTTTTAGGGTGTCTGGTTGTTTCTAAAACTTGATTACTGTGAATACTGCCAAAATAAACATATGTGGGCAGGTTTTACTATTGTATCTTCATTTTCATTCCTTTGGCTATATCTCACATTGTAAGATTTGAGTAATAAAAGTCAATGATATCTGTTTTAATGGAGGGCTGATAGTCTGACAAAGAGTAATAGCCTATAATTTCAGGTTTAGAGAGTTTAACTTACTTCTCAAAGTCACACAATTTGCACACTTCCTTTTAAAACAATAATCAATTTTGCATCAGTAAATAACTGTGGAATTCATGTTCATTTGTTCATTTGGGGTTGTTTTGTTCTTGGCTATTTATTATATCTGCTGGTAATGAAGGAGGAATTTCATTTAAAGCCAGAACAAGACAAACGTTATTAATAAACTCATCGTATGAGCACACAACTGGGGAGACTGGTGCCAGTATGCATATTTTCTGACATGCTTACAATTAAAATGTTTTCACCCAAACCACTTAAAGATCTTGCTGAACCTCTGACATCAATCGTAAACCCTGCTAGTGTCTGTCACTATTTTTGTGTCATTAAGGTAGTAATTGCCACTGCTGAGTGACATACATATGCTGAATGTGGACACAACTGCTTCTGTTTCAGAGCAACCAGATCTTGCTAATATTGGGGATTTCTACTGTCTGGAGTTCATGATAAATTTATCCAATAGCATCTCTTGCCTGACCAAATTAGAAGTTTATAACAGCTCCAACAAAAGCTATAGATAGTGAGATGATACAAGACATGTCACAGAAATCAGAGTAACTACTAATATAGAAAGGGTGGCAGGAACTCTTGATTAAAAGGTCAGCAGAGCACAACAACTGCATATCACTAAAGTCTTTCAACCAAACGGGGATTGGATCCCTGTTTAAATCTGGAAAGAAGTTCGTAGTACTACCTGTATATTTAAGCATACATACAAATTTACCTGAGAAACAACTACCATAAAAAAGGTTGAGTTACTGTGGTATGAGGCTTTCTTACTTGTTCACCCGATTGGCATTCTAAACCTTTAGATCCAGGACACTGCAATATTAATTAACACTTGCTTATGTATGCAAAATTACAATCAATTTCAATTTCAGTATAACCGTAATTGTTGAATGTAGCCACATTATTTTTCAAAAGGAGATATGCAAGAGTTGTTGTCTGCATTCCTCAAGCTGGCAAGAACATTGTAAATGCTCACCACTGCTTCAACACAGAATAAATACCTTTCCTTACGTGCAAATAATTTAGTTCACATATGTTGTGCAGAGTATTCATATGGTTAGAGAAATTCAATTACATGACAAGGGGTCACAATTTATAGCCATTTCTCTAGTATACCCAAGCATTTTTCACATATACATTTCCCTTTGGAAAAAAAGTATGAGCATGAAAATCTGATGAAACAAGGGGAAGGCTGTAAAGTAGATGTTTTAGAGATCTGCTCTCTAAAGTTGGTTTGTTTAGAGGACATTGAAAGACATTCAGATGTGCCAGTGTTCTGATCAGTAAATTCAGGTCAGGCAATTCTAAATGTGTCTTTATTTGCATACTCCTTTTTTCAATAGTCCACACTGTTTATAAACACAAATCATGAACTGCTAAATTCATACCAGGTTTTTTCCTTAACCAAAGGAATTCTTTGCTGAAATAATTTCTTCCTGGAAAAATCTTGCTATAAAATTTTATTTTCCTATTATATTAATTTTCTATTGCTGCTACAACAATGTAACATACCATGTGTGGGGAATATAAGGAAGGGTGAAGGAGGGTGAATGTGGTAAAAGTGTTATGTACTCATGTTTGAAAATAGATCAATGAGACCTGATTCTAACTGTTCTAAGAAGTGAGCAGGGGGATAAAGGCAAAAGATGGAGGGGGTAAATCTAGCCAAGATATACTGTAAGCACTTCTGTAAATGTCACAATGTACCCCCAGTATAACTATAATAATGCTAATAAAAAACCCTAGTGGTTTAAAAAAACACTTTTATTCTCTGACAGCTGTATCAGAATTATAGATGTTTGCAGGGCTGTTTTCTTCTGGAGGCTCCAGGGGAAAATTCATTCCTTGGCTCCTCCAACTTCTAGAGACTGCTAGGATTCTTTGGCTTGTGGCATCATCACCCCAGTCTCTGACTCCACAGTCACATCTCACATCATTTTCTTCTCTCCAACCTCTCATCCCTCACTTGTGATTATATCAAGCAACCCGAATAGTCCAGAGTAGTCACCACATTTCAAGATACAAATTCAGCCTGATCTGATCTGCAACATTCCTTTCTCATTTACAGGTTCTAGGAACTGAGACATGGACATCTTTGGATATTATTAAACTTAGCACACTTGTATGTAAATATATATATATTAGAAGATTGAATAGTAGTTGACTTTTAAAAAATGACTATAAGTCACCATTTTTGTTTAAACTACAGCTGCTTTACCTTGAGAATACTGGTCCTGTTTTGAACTTCAGAATATCAGGGGATATTGATTTTCCTGTGATTTCTTAGTAAAGAATAACCATACTGACAAGTTAGCACTATTGAGAATCAACACAACAGTCCTGGGTCCTGGAATTAAGTCTGATCTTCAAAAGATTCCAGGAGCACTACATGTGCCAAAATCCTTTATCTCAAATAAACTTTATGCATTCTCATAAAAGTCATCAAGAAGCTGTGGTCAAGAAATTTTGTTGACTTTTAAGATGTTCTGGAAGAAAAGAGGGGATATTGGTGATTACAAACTATTTCTTATAAAAGATTCTGGTTTCATCTCTTGGCTTTGCTCTAACATCTAGAATTAGGCCCCTGCTACTTGTGAAAGTAGTTTTTCTCTTACATATAATATCATGACTTCATTTTACTTCGGTTTATTTTCTGTAATTTGTGGAAGGGAGTGTTAGCTATGCCTTCTCAGATACATGGCTGGCTGATTGGTCTTTCAGTGGGCCAGAGTGAGTTGGCCCTGCTGTCTATGATGGGATGCTTTTTGTCTCCAGTTTTCTCCTTTGAAGGTGGGGGGAGGTGGTTCAAAAGGTCAGCATAGACATGGCCAACAGTCAACTGTTGAAATGATCTTGGCACCTTATGACTGTAGACTTTTAAAAAAAAAAAGTTGTGACCCGGTGAAATGTCATAGGGAACCTCAGGAATTTATGGTCCATTAAAGTGAAACTTTTGCCCTCTTGGAAGTTTTTGCCAGAAAATTTCCAGTCACCCTCTCCCACAGACTGGAGGAAAAGATCACTGAGCATGCACACCTGTGGCTCTTGGCTTTTGGTTCCCTCTCAGATCTCCTTCCTGCAGACAACACAGCTTCTTTGATGCGTTAAGAGTACAGTATAATGAACCCCACCCAACAACGAGGCTAGCTTTTGTCCAACTGCTCTCCCTCTGACTAGATGGGATATTTTGACACAGGACAAGAAATTGGAAGCTTATTTATACTGCAGTTATAGACTGTTTTCCAACATTTTTTTCAACAAGTACGAAAAATAAAACAAGTATGATCTTTTAATTTCTATGTATGAAAACAGTTATTTCTGGAGAGGGATTTGTAACTGGTATCAGAAACTCTGAGTGGGAGGGCTAAAAATGGTTGCATCTAAAAAGTCATTATCTATGATTTAAAATTTAAAAATATATCATTTATAAATTGTCCAATTTTAGTACAAATGCTTTGTTAATGTCTCCTTTCACTTGTCTTCTCTTCCTTTCCCCTTTCTCACTCTATCTCTCTTACTTTCCCCTTGTCTCCTACTTTCTGTCCCCTTCCTTTTTCTCTCCCACCTTCTCACTTTTTCTGTCTGTCATGCACAAACAAGTTGGACAGTCTAACTATTTTGCATATTAAATTTGTTTTGGTCATGATCACACCCTTGCACTCCAGGAATTTTGAAAACTAAGTATTATATGTGACAGTTTTCTGGTGCATTCATTCAGTTCATTCATTTCACAAATATTGAGCACCTACAATGCACCACACACTGTTCTAGTTACTTGGAATATACTGATGAATGAAAGCGAAGAAGATTCCTGCCTTCATGGAGCTGAAATTCTTATAGGGAGAGACAGACAATAAATAGCGCATGTAATATATACATATACATGTGTGTATGTGTGTGTATATACACACACATATATAAATATAATTTGTATGGTCTATTGCAAGATGGTACATCCTATGGATAAAAAGCAGGAAAAGGAGTCCTGAGCAAGGGGAAGTACAGAGTAGTTTGCTGTACTGAGCCCAGTGCTCAAAAGTGGTGTCTGAGCATGATAGTGAGAATGTGGGCGAGGTGCTAATAGAGGAAGCTATATGCAGATGCAAGCACCCTAACAAAGGTTCTTGGTTTGAGGGATGGCCTCCTTTCATGACAGGAAAGAGGAAGGAAATGTGGAGGCCATGGAGTTCAGCAAACATGACTGGGACACATATTCTGCTGCTTTGTAGCACTTCACTACCGTTATTCTCGTGATGCTTGAAATGCTTTTGTGATGCCCAGTTTGCACTGTGAAGGAATAGATGGCAGAGGTTATGGGCACAGTGGAAAGAATTCTGGATTGGTTTCAATTTAGCATTGAGATTCTGCTTCTTACTACTATGAGATGTTCAGCAAATCTTAGGGTCTTAGTTTTGCGTTTTTAAAATGAGAGAGTCAGCCATGGGATCCCACTTAGCTTTCTCTAGGAGTCTCTGGAAGCAAATAGAAAAGAAGTGGTGGAAAAAAGCAAAGGCAAGTAAAATAGGAATGGAATATTTGGACAAAAGTAGACAAGATAATGAAAGAAAAAAGAAGACAGATGTGAAAGTAGCCAGCAAGTATTTCAGTATAATACAGATATAACCATAAGACATCTGAGCAATCACCTTTCTCCATGCACGTTTTGGAAAGCAATTTACCCTTAGGCATACATAAAGGACTTCCTGTTCAGCTCCCTGAGAAAGCTATTCCTTGAATGTAGATTTCTGGGGTTTCAGATGGGACAGGGGATGCATTTTTAGGACTCAGATAAAATTATGGTGTTCATTTTAATAGTTTAGATGTAAAGAATAAATAAGCTTTGTAAGTACTTTGGTAGCCTCTCCACCTTGGATAAGACTATTTTAACAGGGGAAATAGGATTTAAACAATTAGAAGCATATTTTTATAATCCTACTTGCTTTCTATATCTTAATTAATTTTGACATCATTCTACAGTATATCTGTTTTCAAAGAGATTAACATTCAGCTTTTGCTTATCTAGCTTACATATTTCATTTTGTAGGCTTTTTCCTGACCAACTCTTCTTTCCCTTGCTTGGCATCATCCTCCCTCCTAGCCATTTCCCCATTTATTAGCCCTGACCTCCAGAGAGAAGATAAGGGGGAGAAATAAAATATAAATCACTTCATTTCTATAAACTGTTGCAAAAACTGACAAAGGGTAGAGGTTGAAAGCAAAGGTCATGTAAAGTTTAACTTAAAGATGAGAAGAGATAAGGATTTTCCTACTTTGTGCATTTAAAATCAGTCCCACATAACAATGAGGGTATCTTAAAATATTTATGAACTCTGCTTAGCAACTCTGAATAGATTGATAATGATTTAGAGAACATAGGTGAAGGACTGGAGGGTCAAGTGGTAGAATGCTTGCACAAGAGCCTGAGTTCAAACCACATACTGCCAAAAAAAAAAAAAAAGAAGAAAGAAGGAAAGAACATAGGTGAAGGAGCTAAGGCTGGAAAGAAGTAGGGTACTGCTCCTTAAAAAAAGTGGTACAATAAAGGTGGGTAATGATAGATACACAATCTAGAGGAGAAAAGATAGGCATTGAATACTTGATGTTTGATGCACTCCATTTTCTCTCTGAAAAGGAAAAGGCCTTGCATTTTTTGAGGGGAGCTGGGCAGAAGGAGGCTTAAAGAGAGTTGCATGTGATGGATAAGCTGATCTGAGAACTAGGAAACAGAGTCAAGTAAAGTCCTAGTAACTGCTGGTTGTTTTGAAAAATTTTCTAAATTTGCAAGATTAACACACAGACATAAGATTTTTCAAAGTGCTTTCATCAGCCCAGGAGCAGTAGGAGAGAAAAATAGATGGAAGGAAAGGAAATGCAAATCAAAACTGTACTAAGATTCCATCTCACCTCAGTCAAAATGGCCATAATCAAGAAAACAAATAACAAAGGATGCTGGTGAGGATGTGGGGGATTACAGAACCCTCATATACTGTGAGTGGAAATGTAAACTAGTGCAACCACTATGGAAATAAGTATGGAATCTTCTCAAAAACAAAAAATACACCTACCTTTTGACCCTGCCATGCCACTCTTGGTCATATATCCAAAGGAGTGCAAATCATTATACAATGGCGATACTTGCATACCCATGTTTATTTCACCTCTGTTCACAATAACTAACCTGTGCAATCAGCCAAGGTGCCCTACAGTGGATGAATGGATAAAGAAAATATGGTATATCTATATGCATATATAATGGAATATTATTTAGATATAAAGAAAAAAGGAATTATGCTATTTGCTGGAAAATGCAGAAATGGAGACTATCCTGTTTGTGAGATAAGCCAAGCTCCAGAAGCCAAACATTGCATGTTTTTGCTCAATTGTAGAACCTAGACCTAAAATGATGATGATGATGATGAAGATGATGATGAGGATGAATAATGGGACATAAATGTGAAAGGGGATTGAACTGAGGGAGGATCACTAAGAGAGGAGAATGGAAAGGAAAAGATAATGAGGGGGGAAAAAGTATTGAATATATATGCTACATGTATATATTCAAAAATAGCATAATAAAACTCACCAAACACTGTATGAAAAGGGCAGGGGTGAGAATATAATGGAGAGGGTGAACATGTTCAAAGTACAACTTACACATGTACACGATGACATCCCATCATACCGTTCATCTTTACTAATTCAAAATACAATAAATTATTAAAAATGAATGAAAGGGCTAGTCCCCAACCAGGCTTTTGCAGGAGGAATACAGAAGATGAATAAAAGAAGATGCAGAGGAAGAGACTCATCTAAAGAGAATTTATCAGCATCACATTAACTCAGTAACAATTTATCAATAAATGCTTTATTTGTTGGATAATGAGTCCAGTTTACAGGTGAACAAAGTTAGGCATAGCAGGTTTTCCAAAGTGGGCAAAAGCCAGTATTTAAGCTTATGTGTCTGCTTCCAGGCATGTTCTTTGCCACCATACAGATGGTCCTTCAATTATGATGATGATTTGACTTAGGATTTTTTGACTTTACAATGTTGCAAAAGCAATATGCATTCAGCAGAAACTATACTTCAAGTTTTCGGTTTTGAGCTTTTCTCTTGGGCTGCATATGATATTCTCTGGAGATGCTGGGCAGCAATGTATAGTATCTTGTGGTTGCTAAGATGTGATGTTTTGTAGGTTAAGTGAGTTACATGCACTTTCAACCTAATATATTTTCAATTTATGATGGGCTTATCAAGACATAAACCCATGGCAAGTTGAAGAGTACTTTGCATATGGGAAGGAGTGAATTTGAGATTTTAGTAACCTTGTCATTAAAATTAACAATGAGAACCAGGTAGATAGGTAGACTTGGGAAGTAAAATAATGGTGTGTTTGGATAGAAGTGCTGAAGAACTTACTGAATTTGAAGAGTTGAGTATGAGGCAACACAACAGAAGGAGAGGTAAAGTATAACACTATGGAGAGAAAAGAAGATCCTGTTTGCTACATGAATTATTTCAGAAGTGCAGGCAAGGTCCAGGAAGTAGCCAAGATATTAGATTGTTGTGGAATGGAAATAAGTACCGGTGTAGAACATCTCATGGGGAGATTATAAGCACCAATGGGTACATTCACTTGGTGTGGAACTGACACAAGATGATGACTGGATGTTAGGGAAAGAGTATAAGCCAGGTACCCAAATCATCCTCAACAGAAAAGGGCTGAGTGGTAAGCCAGACTAGAGAGTGGAAATATATTCCATGAACTGGCTGGCTATAAAAGCCTAACAGTATTCTACCTTAAGTTTACAATAAATTCCAGCCACCTACCACACTGTTTCTTCCTGACATGCACTTTCTTTGATCCTGTCCTTGAATTAAACCTTTTGACTCTCAATCCAACCACCATACACCACTGTCTTAGTCTGAACCTTCCTTGCATTCAAACTTTCAGCTTATTTTCATGAAGCTGGGCCAGTTTTGGTTTTCTTCATTTCTTGGATTAGAAATCTCATCCCTAGCTTTTACTCCAAATCACACTCCCAACTGTCTTAGAAAAGACCATACCTACAGGGGAGGAGCCTCAAAGAACAACTGGCCTTTGAAAGGAGTGGCAAAGCTATATAAAGCAGATTCAGAACAAAGAGTGCCATCTACTGAAAGACCACTTGGCTCTTCTACAATTTATTTTGCTATAAGAGTTATCATGAAATAGGCTCAAAATAGCATTCTGAAAAAAATAAAATGGGAGAAAAAGGCATGCAATGTAATAACAAGTTAATTCTAATACATGGTGTTCAAAGGTGGAAGTCAAAGTCCACCTTTAACCTTTTCTTCTTCTTTTTTTAAGGGGCTCTGAGATTACTTCCTATGGGATTTTATGGGAAATTTCTAACAAAGAATCATCTAAAATGAGGACATAGCTTTTTATTATCAAAGATCACTACTTAATAATAATTATTTGTTGGAATAAAATAGTTTCAAATATCAAAATGGACCAAAGAACACTGGAATAAAGCAGAAATGAGTTATTAGATGGGGCAAACAACCCAATTCCTGGATGGTGAGATGATGGTACATGAATTCATAATGTACAGTGGTCCAAGCAGATTGGTTGGAGAGCAACAATCACATGCATTTGCAGGGAATGTCTCTCACCCTGTTGCCACTTTTCTCAGTGCTCCATATGCTAGATTGCAGCTACAGATTTAGCCCTTTTGCCCAAAGGCATCTGAACCTGTGAAAAGCCTAGCTGGGGCACAGTCTATTGTTCATTGACAACTTGTCAATTTATTTCCAGGCAAAATAACTCATAAACATGATAAGTAAGGCAGATAAAACAAGAATTCTTTCACACTTTGCAACTTTACTGCAAAAATGGCTTATTTTCCATAAATGTGTGAAATCTCCCCTCTGAATTGTGACTGTGCATTGAACTTTAAAACTGTTTAGAAACAGCACAAGCATTTCACAATTCCTGTCTCTAATAAGATGAATGCTAAATATTAAACATGCATTAAAAGTGATAAAATAAAATATTTTCAAAGGTTCACTAGCATCACTGTATTTCTCTTTGATTCCCTAAGTTAATAAAAGTTAAGTTTAACAATGCTTTCTAAAGACAAATGTTTAAACACTACCTTCTAAATTTGACATTTCATATATTTATATTAGCCATTATCTAAACCCTTATGTCAGTTTAAAAAACAGATATAGTGAACCATATTAGTATTAAATTCAAAAGCCAGTATGTGGTGTGTTAGCATATGTTCATACGGTAATGAAGTGGCTTTTATTTCTGATATTTATAAACATTCCATTTCTAATGCACTGTTTAAATATTGAAAACTAATTGTGAATTCTTTTAGGTAAAATATTTTAAGTAGATAATAATTTTGAAATATATTAGTCTCTAAGGCAAAGCAGTATGTTTATGTGTAGTTATTTATAAAGTCATACTTTTTAATGAAGCCATGTTCCCTGGATTCAATTCCCTGGTAATGAATTTTATTTTAAGCTTCTTGCTTACTGTAATATCATACAAAGTTATACACTGTGGCCTGCTGATTTTCCCCATGTGATCCTCAATAACATCAGACACACTCATTTGAAGAAAGTGAAGATGGAGGGGAAATGGGTGGGATGAGATCCAACCATCCAAGACCAGATTTTGCATCCCACTTGTGTCCTTCTTTTGTGTCCTTTGCTTGTGTGACCAGATCAGACTCCCATCATTTCCAGTTTGAAGGTTTTAGTGTCCTAGTAGATTTTCCCCCTCTTTTCCCCATACTTATTCACTTACGTAGAGTATTTATAAATAAGAACACATATGCATCTGTTACATAACAAATGACTTTCGGGAAATAAATGAGAGAACACGAGAAAAGAAAATTAAAAGACTGTAAAAAAGGGGAGAAAAACAAATCTGTGACAAACAAGGATGACTGTTTTTCAGGAGCCAGTGTGGTACGGTAGAAAGAGAACTATGCTTGTACACCAGAGAGCTAGGTTCAAATCATGTCATTTCATGTCATTGGCACCAATTAGTTCTGACTGCATGGGAGTTCATCTTTATTCATGAGACCCCTACCAGTTTCTCTCTCTCTCTCTCTCTCTCTCTCTTTCTCTCTCTCTCTCAGAAGTTCTAGGGTTTGAACTCATAGCCTTGTACTTGCTAGGCAGGCACTCTACAACTTGAGTCATGCCTCTGGTCTAGTTTTTCCCTTTTGAGTATGGAATTCCCATAAGATTTTAAGTGAAGAAAGTCTTGCACTTCTGTATAAAAAAATAGAGAAAGAAAGGTATTCACCTGTTTTAAAATTGTATTTATTACGTGAATAGTGCACTCATGTAAAATAATAATAATAATAGAAATACTTCATAAAAATTCTGTCCAACTGGAGCCATGTAGATTCACAGATGTCTCCTGTGATTGCCTTAAAAGAACTTCATTACCTGATTCTTGCGAGACAATGGATAGTTACATACATGTGCAAGGAACCTCCATTTTAAATGCTATTTTTCTGTCTGAATTTTTATCCATTTACCCTATCTTGTAAAGTGACTTCTGAATATTATTTTTTAAAAACAAAACTTGACAGAGATTTAATAAATTAGAAAGTACTTTTTACAGACAATGTGATATTTCAATGTCTACATCCTGGTATTCTGGCTTCTTTGTAAATAATTCACCATCCTGGTCACTGACTGTATAGAAACTTTGTCCTCACTGCACACTCTTTGTCACTAACCATTGCTCTCTATCCTCCATTTGTGTTATATCTTTTCCCCTCCATATGAATGATCATGTAATTTCTCCAGTGAAACTGTGTTGTTTATTTGCCCAATTCTCTAGCCTGTAAAGTCATTTCAAATTTTACATTTTTTCTAAAAATGTTAGCTGTTCTACTTAATCTGGAACTCTCAGCAAGTTAACGAGCATGTGTCCATATCACTACTACAATTATTGAATGTTGTCACTTGAGGAAGAGTAGTAACTCAAGTGCAAACTGTTCTGGACAGCAGGAGTCAGAATATTTGTTGCAGAAGAGTCTCCACAACCAGATATTGCAAGAAATTGTTAAGAAAAACAGTAAGTTAAAATTAAGGGAAGGTAAATAATACAGGATTTATAAGTGTCAGGAGTACAAGAGAGAGAACAAAAAAGAAGCAGAAAAGGAGGAAAAATAAAGGCATAAATTAGCTTTATTTTGTTAACATCAGAGGCTGATATTGAATTTGAGAGTTTAGAATGTATTTTTTTTTAATCTGAAGCATGTTTCATTCAAAAACACAGCCAAAAGGCTGCTTAGTGTGGACGTCAATTAATATTCTTCCAAAGGACTGGCAGGAAGCCACGGTGGACGTCTAGTCTGAGACAGTGTGTCACACTACTGCTGACTGTAAAATTAATTACCATTTCTAAACAAGAACTCTGTGATGCATATTCTTCCAGGCATACTGTACTGCCCTCCTGGCATCAGAGGTTATAAATAGTTATTTTTTAATGCCCTTTAGAGAAATCACAAACAAAAATATTAACCTCAATAATACCAACAAAAAGAACACCATGTATGGTGGGGCAAGTTAACATTGCAAAGACAGGACTGAATATTAAGAAGTGTCACCTACCTAAAGTAAGTGTTAGACATTCACAGGATGGCATCAGCTGCTGATCTAATGCATCTGGAGCTGCCCTGTCACTAAGGCATTGCTAACCAAGGCAGAGACACAGACAAAGCTGCTTCATCATTAATGTCAGTAAAAGGATCTGGAGGAAAAATAGAGAGTCTCTGGAGACTTTGTCTGGACTTCTTGGAGCCTGGACAACAGTCCTTTCCAACAACAATCTTTTCCACCCTTCTAGCAGCTGCAACAAAGGAAAAAAAGGAGGGCATTGACTTGAGTTGAGAGGTGAGAATAGTAGTCCATGATGAACCTTTATAGTCAGAGTTATTAATGGGAGTTCTTTTTTATGGCTTTTTGAAAATATCACATTTATGAATAGTGCTAAATTATCCTGGGTTATTGTTTGGCATATGTTGACCAGTCAGGTTTAAGCTGATAAAATTAAAATCTACTCTATCTTTATGAAGAGTTTAGAAGAGTACAAAATTTCTTCCTCTTGGATGTAGGATATAGATTTAAAATAGCACTATCAATCTAGGAATATAAAGCTCTGGCTCTTAGTTGGGTACAGACTGGTTCAAGGATCATATTCAATGAGAAGTTATTAATGTTTCCGAGGCAATCTGAAAGGACACATCAAATGATATTCTACAGGGGTCTGTCGAGGGTGGTAATATTTAACATTTTATCAGTGACTTGGATGATAAAATGTAGACCATGATCATAAAGTTTCACAGAGGACTCTAAGTTGAGATGTATAACAAGGACCTTGGAAGATCTGCTTATAATTTAGATGACCTTGAGAAGTCAGGAGAGGAGTCATTCATGATCAGCTTCATGTCCATTGGGCAGCCTAACATGTGAGATTTAAACAACTGGCAAAATGAGAAATAAGGGGAGTATGAAAGTAGACAAATATGAAATGCACTAAATACAAGTATCCTGATAACTACAAGGTATGCTGAAGAGTAGCATCTGTGACACTGAAATATCTTATAATACAAAAATAGGGGGGGGAGCAGGAGGGAGTGGAGTGGGTGGTAAGGGAGGGGGTGGGGGCAGGGGGGAGAAATGAACCAAGCCTTGTATGCACATATGAATAATTTAAAAAAATAAATAAATAAAAAAAAATAAAAATAAACAGAACCATGAAATAGTTTAATGCTCTATCATTTAAGAACAATATAAACAGATTGGAGACTGGCTCATAAGGGCAATAACCAAGTAGAATTGCCTTATGGCTCATAAGCACGGGGGGTCGAGAACACAGGGTATCCTAAGTACAATTCTTTGCTAATGTCTCTTGCTTTGCTAAAGTAATGATGTATCATTTTCTTTAGGTATAGTTCATGATTCTTCCTTTCCAAGTGCTTTCTTCTATTCACTCTTCTAGTTTCGTTTTATTTAGAACCTCTGCATATAGTTCATGTCATTTATGGTTCACTGATTTACAGGTAACGTTGTTGAACAGCTACCTATGGTCATTTCAAGGACTCAACAATCTAACACCAATTAATTGCTGTTTAAGAGGATGTCTGATCAATGTAGAAAAGTAACACTGAGGCTATGAGGGAGGTTCCTCCTGAGGTACTTTTTTCTTGTTTTTTGGGGGATAACATTGAATTTAAATGTTTTCTTTCCGCCAAATACTGGTTTTTATGTATTATTCTTACTGCTGCTTTTAAAAAGTATGTAAAGAAAGCAAAATTGAGACCCTGTGTCTAAATACCAGGCAACAGCCGGTATTTATGAGAATGTGCACCAGAGAGGAGAAAACATCTTCAAGTGTCAAGTAGTGGATTAAGAGCAGGAGCAGAAGAGCCATGAATACCCAGATGTTAAAGACTCTTTAAAGTGTGAACTTCAAGGAATCACAAAAAGACTTGAGATTTTCATTATTGCTTTCAATTCCCAATAAAAGGAAACAATCCACACTGAATGTGCCTTTCTATCAGTGGTTCTCAACATTAGCTACATACTGGAATTGTCTTTGCTACTTTTAAAAATACTGCTGCCGGTATCTCACATCCGGGGGATTTTGACATAAGCAATATAGGGTGATGCCTAGGAAGTGAGATTGGAAACTATAGCCAGGCTTAGAAACCACTGCTCTGTAGTGTGGCTTATACCATGTGACCAGGGCCAGTAACAGCAAATCATTAAGAGTGAACTTTTTGGGCTTAACCGTATTCCTGTTTTCACCCTATGGGCCTGGCTGTCTTCCTCTTTCCATACGTTATTTATTTATTTACTTATTTATTTATGATGTTTCTGGTTCTGGGGTTTGAACTTGGGGCCTTGCACTTGCTAGGCAGGCACCCTACCACTTGAGCCATGCCTCTCACCACCCCCCTCATTTTTTTTTTTTTTTTTGCTTTAGTTATCTTTTAGAGTCTTTTAGTATTTTTGCATGGAGCCACCTATGCAGCTCACAAGATTGCAGGCTGACTCATTTATTGGGATAGGGTCTTGCTAACGTTTTTTTTTCTTTTGAATCATGATCCTCTTGATCTTTGCCTCCCAAGAAGCTGGGATTACACATGTAAGCTACTACGCCTGGACCTCCTCTTCTTCACTTTTGGCACTGTATGTTTACACATTTGTTCCTCACTCATCTTAATACAACTGCACTTTGCTGTCTCTGATTTTCACCTAAAGCATTTCTTCTCCTTTACTTAGCTCTCAGAACCAGTGTTCTGACATTGGCCTGTGTGGTCTGTACTGCAGCTTGGCGTTCAGAGGGTACCAGCCTTCCAGCACAGGATGGCATCTAACAACTCAGATTGTCTATGTGGCCACATTTAAAGCCATTGAGTAAAATGGAACAAGATTATGCAATGAGATGAATATATGGGAAAACCATAGTAGAGATGCAGTCCTTAATGCTATGTGGACTAGGCTTCTACCTCTTCAATTAATGCCAAAGTAATATACTATATTACTTGTGCTTTTAAAAAAAATGTAGATAGCTATGCTGGGTGTGTGGCTTAAACAGTAGAATGTAAAGCCCTGAGTTTCAGTATACTCCCCTCCTAAAAAAAAAAATCTTGGACTAGAGGCATGGCTCAAGTAATAGGGTACCCTGCCTAGAAAATGTGAAGCCCTGAGTTCAAACCTCAGCTAAATTTAAATTACTCTATGTTAATAAAAATATTTTAATTATTATATGCTATATGAGCTTTTACTCACAAATTTCAGATATTCCTAAGAATATCTCATGGTTTGCAATATAGATGTTAATATTAGCATGAGTTTTTACACATCAAAACTCTAAGAATCTAGTTAAATTAAAGTCATTATGATCTTCATTCCTGAAACTTCTGTGTCTTTTTTCCCCTCTTTTATGGCTTTAGCTTTCTTCATCCAATAAGTCAGTACCTTCTGTTGGCCCCCACTTTCAACTTAGGTGTCCAAAATTATTTACATTAATTATTTAAATTATTTGTGTTAGGAAGTACAATTTAGATCTTTATTCCTATCCCACAGAAATGTGCTTCTTAAAGGAGGCAACTTCAACAGGCATTCTTCACTCAATATAAACAACACTAAAAGAAAACATGTGAGATTATGAGCTAAGTCCTTGTGTCCAGGGTCACTGTCCATACTATTGTCATTTTGTCTTTCAGAAGCAAAGCCAGCCTAGCATAGTCTTCCTTGGGTTCCCTTTGACTAGGAGGACTCCTAGCCCACCTTGGTGTGGAACTATTAAATTACTCTTGGTTTCTGCTACAGTGTTGAAACTCCCTCAGGATGTTTTACACCTATTAATAAAAAGATAGGACAAAATTGAATAATGGTGTCTGTTTCCATAAAAAGGAAATAAGACTCAATGGACCCTACTCCCAAAGTGCTTTCATAAATAAGAAATTAATGCCCACCACTAATTTTCTAGTCTTATTTTTAAGACTGGAATCATATTTTCCAGTTAATAGTGACCTATTTTTGAGCAAGATTCTCATCTTGTTCCAAACCTTTAGGGAGGTAATTACTACAAGGTGGCGTCTCTATTTTTAGCAAAATAAGGAACCTAGTGTGATCATGAGTTTGCTGTTTCACGTGCATTTTATGCATTATCTTTCCCCACTCCTGGTACCCTCCTCCTTAGCTGTGGCTTATTAAGGCACCACACAGATGATGACAACTTTTTTTTTTCCTGTTCATGTCAGTGGGTTTGCTTTATGCTTGGGTTATTGCCTATTGCAACAAGGACTTTTACAAATGTGTACCCATTGTTTATAATGAATCTGAGATGCAACTACAGGCTGTTGATGAATTTGAAAAAAATTATAAGAAAAATACCTTAAAAGTAGGGTATTTGCCTAGATCCGCAATGCCATTTTTGTAAACAAAAAATAACCTATTATCCTTTATTTGATAAGCAGGTTTTCTGCTTTATTTAATTTGATTCAGACCTCCGAAAACAAACTAAAATTACTAGCTTAGATATGAATGATGAAGTTGTTCATATAGGTAGGAAATACATATGCATATTATTTTTATAACATCATAGATAAAATACATACTTCATATGGTACAAATTAGGATGTGATATAAATGTATAGATTATGATAAATTGAGATGATGGTATTTGGTACTTATGCAATTAAGTCAAAAGACCATGAGACTCAAAATAGCAATAGCTAACAAAGTAAAAGTATTATGTCTATTGCTTGTCTATTGTTTACTTGTATACTATCATGTAATAAAATTGCTACAACTCAACAATTAACAAAACACATTTATTATCTCATAGTTTCAGTGGGTTAGGAGTCTTGTGTGCTGGGTTCCTGCTTCAAGACCTCACAAAGTTGTAATTATGGTGTTCGCCCGGGTTGCAGTTTCATCTGAGACTCGCCCAGACCAGGGAAGAATCAGCTTTCCAGCTCACATGAGTGCTGGCAGCATTTAATTCTCTGTAGGTTGTGGATCTCAGTTTCCAGTTGGTTGTTGGTGGAGGGCCACCTCTCCTCTTTGACGCATGACCCTCTCCATATGGCAATTTGCAACATAGCAACTTGCTTTGTCAAAGCCAGAAAGGGAAGAAGAGTCCTCTCTCAAAATAGATATTACAATCTGCGTAATGCAATCACACATATCTGAGCACATACATCCCAACCAAAATATCAAAAATCAGATGGAATGAACTTAGCAGCAAGGTAAACAAGATAATATGTAGGAATTAGTCCACAGGAGGTATGCTGTATAACTGTGCTTATTCAGATAAAAATCTTGTTGCAGATCCATTATTATATATATTTATCCTTACAGAACAAATGAATGAAGAATGGGTTAAATCATAGGATGCCAGACTTTCCTGACCCTAAGAATCTCTTCAGGTGCTTATTAAACTACACATTTGCAAGTGTCACCTTGGATATTTTAATAAAATTGTTCTGACTGGAGTTGGTGATTCTCATGATCAAACAACACTGGGAAAAACTGATTTAAGTCAAGTGTTAAAGCTGTTAAGAAAAACAAACAAGCAAAGGATTTAAGAGAATAAATAGCCACAATTATGCAGGAATTATTATGTATGTTGCGACAAGTCTGTCATTTGAAGTTTAAAGCAGAGTGTGAGGGGCATGGTTGAGAAGCTGAAGGGGAGAATGGCAGGGCTCAGGGAATCTCCAAAGGGAGGGTTAGAATTATTCAGTTATTTAGAAAAACAGTTGACAGCAAAAGAGTTAGCAAAGGAAAGAGAAGCAACAGTGAAAATATCTCCTGATACCTTAATATACATAATGGAGAAATAAAGGAATGAGATTGAGAGTCAGCATGAGGGCAGACCTATCATGGTGCACAGTACATCTGACAGGAAGGGCAAACCTGGGGTAGAAAGAAGACAGTGAGCCCTAAATGGAGAGCACCAGTTCAGAATTTGGGGAATATTCTTTGTGAGGAGGAAATCAAGAATGGATCAAACTTAGAATACAATGTGACTCTGGCAAAAAACATGAAATTTTAATCACACTTAAAATGCAGAAAAATAAAGTTAAAAACAGTCTAGAAACACCCATAAGTCTTTCAGTTCAAGACCATGTTTAATATTTTATGAAATTTTACTATAGTCCTATTTTCTGAAAAGATAAACTCTCTCCATCAAATTTGAAAATATAGATATATGCAGATACATGGCTTCTTTTACATGCATTTTTTTCTTTCATTCTTTTTCTTTCTTTTATATTTATATGCATATATGTGTATACTGCATATGGCAGGTTAAAAGGGCTGAACTGTGTTGATTAACTATCCAAATGTTTAATCAATACAGCAATAGCAAGATGCATTCAGGCTGTGAAAGACCTTGGAAAGGTCCCACTTGCCTTTTTCTCCACCCCCAAGTGGGACATCAATGAACTATTACGTGGTTCCTGCATATCAATGCAGTAAGGCTTAGACAAATACAATGTTAATGGATAATTGTGAGTCACCTTGTCAAAATATGTTAAATGCCCCTTGAGTATGGCTTTTTCCTCCTTATTAAAAATGACAGTAAACTGTGACCTTGTTGATATCATACATGCTTTCAAGAAGCAAATATTATTATTGAGTCTGTAAAAGGCTTATTGACTTATGGGTCAAAAATTCATTAGAACTAAATTATAAAACATACTTTCTTTGTTGATACAACCCACAGTAATTGTGTGACAAAGTGCTAAACAGTCTTACTTAGTTTAGGCAAAATACCTTTATGAACATTCATTCAGAAAACACACAGAGAGTCAGCTTCTAGCCGAATGATTCATAAGCAGGGCCTGTGTCCCTGATGTCTGGGATATCGACAGCACGGAGTCAGGAAAAGTTCACTCAGTGACCAAGGTCCTTGGACTCTGGCCAAGAATATGCCATCTGTCAGGATGGTGGTACGTACAGGAAGCCTGAGGCTTGGACTCCTGCCTCCCCCTAGATCTATTCACAACGCCTCAAACACCCACACGGATCTTCCACTGTTTCTGGTACTGCTGAAGGACAGAGGCTTGCCTGTCATCTGGTGCCATGAGTCACAGGAGACGAATTGTGGCACTTGGTACTTCTAGATTCCAAGTGCTGCTCCGGCAGCATGACACACAGAATGGAATGGGTTAGATTGGCAGTCATAATTTGAGGTTTTCTTTTCTTTCCTTCTTCTTTTTTTTTTTTTTTTAACATTTCCTAAGAGGCTGGTAAAATGAAGATTCGATGGCCAAGAATGTAGATTATGCAGAGAATGTTAGAATTTGTCATTTTATCATTTATTGCCACTAAGCCTAAGATAATGCTAGGTTGAAACTGAAAACAAGATAAAAATGACATAATTGGCCAAGTTTTTCTTCACTACAAAGCTCATTTTTTCCCTTTGAGAAAGAATGCAAAAATATTTAAAACCATAGGTTGTATGCTAAAAGATGCATGAATATAGAAAGCATTGTGCTGCTTTAATGGGTCATGCAAAGAAAACATGTCATACAAGTATAACACACACATTCAGAATGTGCAATAAAAAGTAGTGTCATCTTTAAAAATGAAAGAAAACAGCATAAATAACTAAAATGGGAGCCCTCTTAACATGTCAGTGATTTTATTAGGGGAATAGTTTCACTTTGTATACACATCTTCAATTTACCTCTGGGCAGTCGAGTATAAAGTAACAATTTACACGTTATAATGAAATGGAATAAACATCTCAATTTAAAATTTCACTATGTGGTTAGAATTTTTTCTATCAGAGCACCAGAGCACCAAAGTAAGGTACACCACTCTTTAGTGTATAGGGTTTGAAGTACAGATGTATTAGGAACATGCACATGCAGCTTTGATAGTTTAGGAACCAAATGACATTTCATTGATGTGTTAATTCTGTGTCATTGGAATATAGCATCTTCCATGTTTCTAGTTGCTTGTCTGATCAAAAGACTAATTTATACCAATGTAAGACATGCAATGGCTGTAAGATTATTGTTCTATGGTATCATACACTGGTAATATTCAGAGTTTAAGAGAACCTAGAAATCATCAAACTGAAATTCCTTAGCTTCTAGATAAGAACAATAAAGTGCAAAGATGTCCAATGCTTATTAGAAGCCACACAGCAAGGTAAGGGAAGAACCAGGATGGATAAAACTCAATATTTTTCTAACACTTTCCACTTTCCTATGTTGCCTCCTTCAAAGATACACCAACCTCTCATCCACTAAAACATTTCATGTTTTCTGGAAGTAGGAGGTTTTGCCACCATTACTCATTTTGTTTTATTTATAAATTTATAAATGTTATCTGTTTTTTTTTTGCCTTTGCTATGTTAGCAAATAGATAGGAATTACTATCTTTAAAATTCTTATTCTTAGAATAATAAGAATTTTATATGTAATATTCCATTTTGTCTTCAAATGAGGCTATTATCCTTTTTGAAAGACAGGGAACTATTTTTCTTCTTTCTTCTCCTCTTTTGGTTTTTTCTCCCATGGAAGGGAGAACCAAGACTAGATATTCCAAAAAATTGCCCAAGGTCATCAGCTGGTAAAGGGAGGCCCTGGGATTCTGAAGCTGACAGGTTTTTTTTTTTTTTCATCACTAAGTCGATGGGGTTTCTTTTTCTCCAGCAGATGGAGTTTTCCTGAGGCAGATTCCAGTCCTCCCCAGCACTACCACTCAAAAACAACAGGAAGGAAGAGAAAACATCCATTGTTGCAGGCTAGTTCTTTATCACCACACAAGTCCATGTGGTTTCTTTTTCAGAAGCTTCCCCAGTAGGGTCCATATTGCCATAATTGTACAAGACGTGCATATATTAGTCTTTTGATTCATTCCTTTATACTGTCTCAAATTACTTGCTTTTTCAACAGGTTATAGTACTGCTAACAGTATTTAAATCTGTCACTGTTATGCAGCTGGTTTCAAGTATTTTGAGTTAATGCTGGTCATGTAGAAGCATTTTCTTCAGTTTGTGTAATTTTAATTCTTGTAGATAAATATCCTTCAAAGTAGGGTGATATGCTAACTATTAGAACATTTCTGAGTCAATTAGATCATTTAAAGTTTATTAGGACCAGTATTTAGCTCTTCTTATTAATGATTGTTTTATTTTATATAACTGAGTTGAATTTAAAATGATTAGAGTCACCTGAGAAACCAGGTGACAAAACTGGTTTTGTCAACTCTCGGTTGACAGAAGTGGTCAGAGCAGTGACAGGAGAGCCGATTCCAAAGTAGAAGAGAAGATTTCTTTCCAAAGATGATTTAGTGTCTTCACATCATACTTTTTAATATACAAAATGTGATAGTGCTCTCCCTTAAAAAGTTGTCAGTGTTTGTGGCTTTTTATGCTATTTTGTTTATTTCACTTAGATTTTCTCTCCTGGAATATCTATGAAGATCTATTTTTGTGTGTGTATAATTCCTTTTGTTTTGCTTAACTTAATTTGGTCAAGACAAACCTCAGAAATTTTAATTTCCCACAATTTCCACACTTTGGTCACTCTTAATTATCTGAGACTCGTGTGGAGCTTCTTAATTGGGAAAATGTTTGACAATTACTTCATTAAAATAGAATGATCCTAAGTTCATTACTTTTAATATCAGACAAATAACAGGAGTAATATTTATATTATTTAAATTGTTTATATTCATCAGAAATTGGACAGACAAGGCTGCATGATTCAAATTGTATAACATTCAATAACAACTTGTTATTAAACAAGTTAATCAAAAAAGCAGTTATATATATATATTTATTATTCTCTACATTTTATTGTTAGAGGTTCTGTTAGTAAGAGGACAAAGGTGCACTTGTTTGATTTACATTTCCAGATTTGATGAGTTTGTTAAAAGGAATAGATTTGCAAACTCACTACTTTTGAAAATGTTAAAAAATACACTATGCATTCCTGCTTCAGCACAGATTTAGACAAGCACCTTAGGCATGGAAATATGAGCAAATATGAGCATTTCTACTTAGTTATTCAAGATCAG
The DNA here is from genome assembly GCF_047511655.1 of Castor canadensis. NCBI lineage: Eukaryota > Metazoa > Chordata > Mammalia > Rodentia > Castoridae > Castor > Castor canadensis. The sequence continues at coordinate 100,150,390 of NC_133391.1, forward strand.
CAACAACAATAAACCCTTAAGCATCTTTTCTGCTGTTCTGTTTAATTTTTAATAACTTAGTACATAGATTCAGGTAACAATGTTATTACTGATGCAGTTGTATGCTGAATTGGTTTTAGAAATTAGTATGAGTGATTTCATTTAAACTACTGACTTGCTTAGATACTTTTTTACATGGACAAAGTCTCAGGACTATTTTTTTACAAATTTTCTTTCTCAACTAGGAAAATATTTCTGATGGCTTGCTTTTACCTAAGTAAAAACTTTCTCTAGAAGATGCACACGTAAGTAATGCTTCCAAAAGTATTGCTTTCTTTGGTTTTTCAAGAAAGCCAAGGGGAGAAATGACCCAAGCATTGTATGCACATATGAATAATAAAAAAATAAAAATTAAAAAAAAAAGAAAGCCAAATGCTTTCATTCCCCTAGGCTTCCTTTCTTTATCTTCTTAATAATCTTGATGATGAGAGGGAAATGACTGCTTAGTATTTTATGATTGGAAGAATGGACTAGTGTGTGTGTGTGTGTGTGTGTGTGTGTGTGTTTGTGTGTGTGTGTGTGTGTGTGTGTGTGCACACGCGCGAGCACACACATGCAGCAGGGTCAGAAGCAGGTATTGTAAAGAATAGCTTTTGGTGTATACTCCATCAGCCAAATCTTTCCCATCTCCAAAAAAGACAAGTGGTGAAATCACTAATCTTGTCACTGTTATTATGTAAGTAGAGAAAAATAAATTATGCATCTTTTTATCACTTACTGAACTTTTATCACTTTTATGTTAAGTAAAGCCTATGAATTCAACTAGACCTACTTAGCCAGGGAAAGAGAGTAGGAAATCAATTTTGTTTTCTCTGTTGGAATTAGCAAGATCCCTGTGAGAGAGTGGCTAATGGGCCAATAGGAGAGGGGAGGGATTTCAGTTACAATGTTTGTTTCAGCTCTGTCAAAGTTCCTTGGGTGCCATGGAAAAGTCTTCCTTTTCTTTTCTTGATCACTTCTTTTTTCATCTGTAAATGGAGGAGGGAATAAAACTCTCCAGCTAGCTTTTACCTACAGGCATTCAATAAGGTCTATAACCTGCTATATTCCTTAAAAACTGTGTAGATTCTTGAATTCTTTCATGTTCTCTTCATCCTACATGTGAAACTATTCTATGTTATCAGTCTCCACCATGAAAGATAATGTTGAGTTACTCTGTGAGGTGAGACATTGTTTTCATGAGAAAAATAATTTGGGCAAGGGCTAGAGCTTAGAGAATAGATGTTGTGTTTTTAACATGGGAAAAAAAAAGATCATGGGATGTGATTTCCTGTGCAAAGACTATTTTTTCCAGTAATATATCATGCCGTTTTTCTCCTGTGTACGCAAAAGGACCTTCCTCATTACATGTTAGAAGGTGTATAACTCCAGAAGAGATGGAGTTAGATGAAAAAGAGCTATTCTGAACTCTACTGATTAAAATAAATGTGCTCATAAAAAAGGCAGGAGAGTAAATTACTACATCTCCAGAACAGCAGTAACTTATATACCAACAAGTTATTTTCAAGTTTGCCAGAGGAAATAATCTGCTATCAACAAGGGGTAATTGCCTGAGCAAACTCATCTTTACATCTCGCGCACACTGTCACCTTGTATAAAAAAGGAGAAATGCACTACATATCAATTCAAAAAAAGATTTTCAGAAATATTTTTCTAAAGATTTCTTCCTTCTCCTAGGCAACTAAAAAGAAAGAACAGGAATATAGTTCAGAACACATCTAATCTTGCTCCTGCCTTATCAGGGAGAACTGTCAGAACACACCACGAATTCCATACCATAGAGGCCTAGAGGCAAGATGAGAAAAGATGCATTTAAATTGTTACAGAAATTCTAATCTTCCATTTACTTAAGCCTACCACAGGTGAGAAGGGCTAGCTAAGCAAATCTTCTGGATACATGTTGCTATCATTAGCAAGAGAAATCATGTGATGCATATATTCAGTTGTACACAAAATAACTAGACAGAAAAGCAGAGGCAGAAAAAAAAAAAACAAGAGAAAGCATGGTTGTTAATCAGGAAACAGAAAAATGTCCCTTTTTGTGTCACATTCAGTTTTGCACAGAGGGAAGAATAGTATCTTGATTTGAAAAATCAAAGGTATTTTGTTTTTAATGCTATTTACTATTCAATTCTGTTCTCAGTATATTTCTTTCAACTTTGGAAGTATAATTTTAACACCTGGGATATGGTATGTGTGTGTGTGTTAAAATTGCTAAGGATTGAGTGAATTGTTGGGGTGATAGGATTTGAGGATGTATGGGTGTGTCTGAGAGAAAAAAAAACTTTTCTTCTCCTTTTTTGTGGCCAAGCACTCATTTTGTCAAGAAGATGCTTTGAGAGGCCTGAGCTAAAAGGTCTCTTACCTAAGATAATTTCCACTCATTCCAGAAAATTTGTTCACATACAGAATTGCAAAATGCACGTATAACTGCAGATGTACCAAGACTGTATTTTGATTGGCTAATGGTCGTGTCACATGGCATACTACTACAAAGACTTGTTAGCCTAGCACCATAGTACTTGCCTATAATTTCAGCACTCAGGAAGTTGAGGCAGGAAGGATTACAAGGTTGAGGACAGCCTAGGCTATATAAAGAGACCCTGCCTCTTAGTACACAAGAAGATATATTGTATTTTTAGAAGAAAATATTGTTACCAATATATTTGGAGAAAACAAAGTATTGTCATGCTTATTATTCTTATAAAATTTCAATAATGCTTTCCAATGAATAAAAACATGTTTTGATTTTTTTCCACAGAGGACTACTCCAAATCCATATATACTTTTTCATAATATTTTATGGCATTTTTCCCCAAGTTGTATGAAAATGAGATATTTAAAGAATCACTATGGATAGACATTTTTCTTTTTCATTTGGTTAAAACAACCTTTTTGAATGTTAAAAAATACAGCATTTGGCATTTGGGTCATTTTCTTCTTTACATGTTCTTTTGCCTATTTTATTCTATTTTGTGGTCCTGTGATCACTTTGTTTTAATACTTTTTTTTTCTATTTCCCATTTTGCAGATTTCAGCAGGTTCTGTTTCCTTCCCATATACCTTCCCTCACTTTCCTTTCCTAAATAATAATTTAGTTTATTCCTACAGCTTCAGTGATCACTTCTATGAGATAACCTCCACTCTCCAGAGCCACACTTTCACATTTCCTGATGCTTGTTGGGTGTTTTCACCTGAAGATCATTGCTGTTATCATGAAGTGAACATTTATGAAAACAAAGCTAATTTTTTATCTCCTACATGAATCCCATTCTTCAGCCAGAGTAGATTGCATATTATTTTCTTCTATATCTTTTTACCCTTTCTGCTCTGGAATCTGTGTTTTAATCAACCATTGCCTAAAAACCTACCATATCTATACTTCTTCAAATTCTAGTACATTTTTAAGGTCCAAATCAATGTTTACCTTTAAGACTTCGCTATATCTCACTCCCTTATTTCTGAGTCTCCATCTCTAAACCTATGAAATGAAAATAATAATTTCTATGCTTAGAAAATAAGAATGTGAGCATTGAGTATTGTTATTGTAGTGACTGAGTTAATCAGAATATAATACCTTATCAAGTATCTGCCTGAAGAAAACTGAAACTAGGTCCATATTTGTCACCCTATACAAGTAGCAACTCAAAGTGGGTTAAGGACCTTATTGTAAGACCTGAAACCTTGAAGCTAGTACATGAAAGAGCAGGAAATAAAATTGGAAGCAAAATAGAAATAAGTGAAGCTTCCTCAGCAGAACTCAATTGGCTCAGCAACTAAGAGAGAGGTTTGACAAATAAGACTACATAAAATTAAAAAGCTTTTGTACAACAAAAGAAATGGTTTCTAAATTGAAGAGGCAACTCACAGAATGAGAGAAAATCTTTGCCAGATATATATCAGAAAAGAGACTGATAATCAGAATACACAGGGAGCTCAAAAAACTAAACTCCCAAAAAATTAATGACTCAATGAAGAAATGGGCAAATGAACTGAACAGAGCCTTTTCAAAGGAAGAAGTTCAAATGGCTAGAAAACACATGAAAAAATGCTCAACATCCCTGGTCAGAAAGGAAATGCAAATCAAAATCACATTAAGGTTCTACCTCATTCTTGATAGAATGGTTACCACGAAGAACACAAACAACAACAAATATTAGCAAGGATGTGGGGAAAAGGGAACCCTTAGACACTGTTGGTAGGAATATAAATTAGCACAACCACTATGGAAAACAGTATGGAGGTTCCTTAAAAAACTAAAAACAGATCTGCCATATGACTCAGCAATACCATTCCTAGGGATATACCTAAAGGAATGTGAGTCAGCTTACAATAAAGATACCTGTACCCCATGTTTATTGCAGCATTATTCACAATAGCTAAGCCATGGAAACAACCAAGATGCCCCACTACTGAATGTGGTATTTTTATACAATGAAATTTTATTCAGCCACAAAGAAGAATGAAATTTTGTCATTTGCAGGTGAATGGATGGAACTGGAGAACATCATCTTAAGTGAAGTTAACCAGGCTCAGAAGGCCAAAAGCTGCATGCTTGCTTTCACACATGGAATATAGAACTAAAACAAACACAGCAATAGTATGAAACACGGGTCACACTAAGGGGTGGTCACACGGGAGGGGTGGGGTAAAAGAAGGAAACTAAGAGCTTGAATATGGGTGATATACTCTCTATACAAGAATAAATATAGAAATCTTAAATTGGCTGAAACCACCATAACAAAGGGACTAAGGTAGAATGTAGATAATTAGAGGAGTTAAACAAATTGAATTATAATACATATATGCATGAAAATATCACAAGGAAACTCCCTGTGTAGCTACCTTTATCTCAAACTAGCAAAAATGTCATATTTTTCTCTTTAACTTTTATCTTCTGCAAAATTGGGGAACAGGAGGGCAGAACGGGTCCTGCCCAGTAGGGAGGGTTGGCACCAGTGAGAGGGGGGAGGTGGTGGGAAAAGGAGGTAGGAGAGTGAATATGGTGCAAAAAATGTGTACACATGCATGTAAATGCAAAAGTGATACCTGTTGAAGCTATTCCATGAATGGGGGTGGGGGGAGGTGGAGAGGGGAATGAAGGGGAGCAGTGGAAGAGGTGAATTCAAGTATGATGTAGTTGATACATTGTAAGAACCTTTGTAAATGCCACAGTGTACCTCAACCCAGCACAACAATAAAGGAAAGAAAAAGGAAAAAAAATGCAAACAGGGAAAAACAAGCAAACAAACCAAAAAACACCTTATCAAGAACAATAAAGGAAAGCAAGTTTCTGTGGCCCCATGCCAACTCCTGCTGCAGTAGAATTAAGCTAACCCAGGTGGGACATACTTAGTATTCTTAATTCTCACTGCTCCTTTTAACTATTGACAATTACAATATGCAATTTTGTATGTCATAAGAAAGGCATATATCAGTGTGTAGATTCGTGTTCAATCTTGGTTCTACCACAAGAGGTTTGTTGTCTTTGAACAAATCACCCTCTTTGTGCCTTGGTTTTCTTCCTCATCATGAACCTTACAATTGTGATGAGCATTAAAATGCATTAACATAGGTAAAAGCACTGAGTAGATATTATTGTCATAGTTATTTGTGGACAGCTGACATTTTCTTCACTATGGTCCTTGAGAGAGTGATGTAATGAAACGATTTGTACATTGTTGTACCTCCCAGAGAGAGAGAAGTACATCTAACAGAGTGACTGTTACATAGTGGGTGCTTAATAAATGTTTGATGAATAAAGAATTACACTGTGTACTTCAAAGTATTAGCTAAGATTTTAGCATTTGTGCACAATGACTTTAGACAGAATATAGTATTTTCAGGGAAGCAAATCTTTGTAGGCCTTAATTTAGCTTATCTTTAAGTAGAATTTAACCTACTTAGTTGTTTTATATCAGTTCCCATTTTGACAATTCAATTATGGATATCTCCCTAGAATAAGGGGTTTTTAAACAGTTTTTAAAAGTTGTTGTTTTGTTTTTTAGCACATTCAAGTAGAAGAGACCATTACTGTAAAAAGTTTATTGTGTTTTCATTATTTCATTTTACCCCCTGAGTGAATAGAGAAAATATAAAAGATACCAGGCAGATGTTCTAATTATAAACTTTTCAGAAATGTGATTTTGGTGTGAGGTCCCCCAAATTCTGACACTGTATTGTGGTCTCAAACAGAACTTAGGTTTCAACATGCATTTCTCAGTTTCAGCTTTGTGATATGAATTGTTTTTGCCATTAAATGAGGGCATAGAATGATACCTGAGCCGATTTAAGGCTACTCAAAATCACATAAAGATGCTGGGAGCTGTGCATAGTAGCGCCTGCCTATAATTCCAAGTATTCACGATGTAGAGTCAGAAGGATCATGAGTTCACTCCAGCCCAGAGACAGTTGGCATACAACTATCTCAAAAACAAAATAAAATGCTGGAGGCATAGCTCGAGTGGTAGGTGCTTGCCTACTAAGTACAAAGCCCTGGATTCAATCTCTAGTACTATCAAAAAACCCCCAAACCAAAAAGGACTTTGGGAATCTGTAAGGTTACATAATTAGGAAAACCTCCACAATTTATGACAAAAAAAAAAGTGCAGGAAATAAAGATAATCTTACATTGCTGTCAGTTTAATACTTGCTTTTGTTCTGCAGTTGGGCTTTTTGCCTTCATGTGATTTTTTTTTGTTTTAATTTTTGTTTTGTTTCCAAGTTTTTCTAGATATGTAAATCACTAACAAATTTTCTAGGCAATCATTTTCTTCTTTCTTACTCATTCCCCAAAAAAAGGTCCTTGGGGTGATCTTCAGAGTTAAACCAATCAGGATTCCAGGCCTCAGGACATAAAGTAAACAAAATGCAGTGAACAGAAGTCAAAACAAAGGTGCCTCTGAAGGCCCAGGGCTATGTAACATTAATGTGCTATAAATGATCGGAAAATAGAGGAAACAATAATATCTCTAACTTAGAGATGTTGTAAAGCTGCTCACTGTTCTGACAGAACCAAATGAGCAAAACAAGCTCTAGTATGGTCCATTGCCTGTGTTGCAGATGAGAATGGTGGTGCAAGACAGAAGAGACAAGAACCCAATACCGTATGTGTTAGTCAGTTTTTTCACACTGTGACAAAATACCCACAAACAACTTCAAAAGGAAAGGATGTTTTTTGTCCATTGTGGTGGGGAGGTAGGGGGTGGAACAGAGCAGCTCACATGATGGTGGCCAGGAAAAAGAGGAGTTGGGGAAAGGTAGGGGAGAGGAAGTAAGAGAAGAGAGAGAAAAGAGAAGAGAAGAGAAAGAAAAGAGAATGCCTTCCTTTTTTCTTTTCACCTTTTGTACCACAGGTTCCCTCAGTCTATGGAATGGTTCTGCCCACATTCAGGGTGGGCCAGGGTGGGTCTTTCCCCTTAGTTAATCTTCTCAGAAACCTGACACACTCTTGCAGATACTACCAGAGGTGTGCTTTGCTAATCTCCTAGACACTTCTCAATCCAATCAAATTGGCAATTGAGCTTAACCATCAAACTATCTATACCTGAGCTTCTGGACTTTAGGATATGTCCTTTTTTGGAAAATATAAGTTCGGTGAACAATTATTTCCTGACTATTTCCACTTAACATTAGTGTTTCAGCAAACTATGAACTATTCTTGAAAATAAAATTAGGGACAAAATAGAAAAGACTATTTTGGCTTCATGAAAACAAGTTGCTTCCACATTGATAAAATCATATTGACTCCACTTAAGCAAATATTTTTATTGGATACATGATTTACTTACAATACCTTACTGTTCTAAGCACTTTCTACATATAATAAATATTTTATACTTAATGTATGAATGTGTTTTTGATATATAACAGAATGTTACTTACATATGATAATTTATGTATATAATGTATATGTATTTATGTATATAATGTCCATTTTACAGATGAACAAGTGTAGTTATAGAGAAATTGAATAAAACTTGAGATTAAGGATCCAGAGCAACGATTAGTAATAAAAATGAGATGGTGGAAGAGTTTCCAAATTTGAATTGTACATTAAAACTCCACATTGAAAGGGAAAACTCATATAATTATGATGAAGGAATATAATGAAAGTTAAAGCCAATGTTTTCCAATCTATACTTAGCAGTGTGCTAAGATTTTTTTAGAGGTAACTTGGGGGCCAGGAGAGTCAAGAGTGAAGTTCATTGTCCTCTCCTCTGTTGTCTGGTTCATGTATCAGACTCTGCATAGAAGAACTTCATCTGAGCAAAGTACAATGTTGCTAAAAAGTTTGCCACTTGAATAGATCAGATTTTCTTGTATGTATTTTATCACATTCATTAATATTTTTGAAAATGCTATCCTTTTTTTGGTTCACTGTTTGTGAGCTAGGACTGATGTATGTTCACCAAATCTCATAGTGATATATATGTGCATGTATAGTGTATATATATTTTTATATATGATTAGTTACTACTTATAGTAACTAATGCAAGCTACAATTATACTATGTGATATCTAGACAGTCTAAGAAATGGTGTACAATAACTATAGAAATACATTTAAGAAAGACTTATTTTTTACATAAATGTGCAGTTGCATTACCAGAAGGTGGCTAATGTAATTATCATTGTCACTTACTATGCACTATTAATGTAAGCAATAGAGAGGTTCATTATTCGAAAAAAAAGATCAAGTGGAACTAGGTTAGAGCCGATAGCCAACAGTCAATCTTCTGTATGTGAATAGGCCCAGGATTTAAAGATGAGCTCAAATAATGTATTTGTGGATCTGTTTAGCTCCATATGTTTAATAAATAAAGCAAAAACTAAAGACATGATGGAAACCTAGTAGGAAAAAAGAATGTCACTTCTCTTGTGTTAACCCACTTTCAGAGGTTTTCTTAGCTTCAGAATACAATAAAATCTTGAAAATGGTATGGAATTATAGCCAATAATGGTTCTATTTGATAATTAATTCATTTAACTATAAACATTTGATAAGGGAAAGTAGGTTTTTTTTTTTCTCATAGACGAGGCAGACACACCAATACACACAAGCATTTAATTGAAAATACTTGCTAATTACTATGAGTTATCTTTCTTTACAGAAATACTTTCAGGAAAGTTAGTTGAGTTACATTTTCATCTTTATTTTATTGAGACAATCTATTCCTGATTTGTCTGTGGTTAAAGGAAAATTCTCTGGATATTTTAAAATGTTTCTCCAAATGTACTTTTACAATAGGCACAAAACAACTTACCCTGAAGAGGTGTTTATATTTACTTATAAGAAAGCAATGAAACTGATCATTGAACCTAATATCCTGTTGTTAAAATACTGTCTTATATGAATAGAATTTAAGTGAATCTTCAATTTTTATATCTATGATTTACAGAAATAGGACATCCTTCATTTTAATCTTTGCTTTTTTCCTTAGGAAAAATAATGCCTGTCTTTGTGTGACTCAGAAATCTTGCTGGTAATTTGCATATGAGATGTATTTTATTAAGATGTTTTTATATTTGAAAACTACATCATCTTGGAATTATCTGAGAAATACAGGTCAAGATTGATGGACTTTTGTCTCTTGTTGTGTGTACTAATCAGTCTTAAAACAGTAGAAACATATTGCCCTGCTAGCTACAAATTGTAGAACAGCATTTCCCCTAATCCTTAAAAAGTTTAACCTAAATCCAAATCTAGATCTCAGAAAAATATAGTGTAAGATTCTGTGCATTATGACTGCTATGGTGAGGGGGTGAACTGATCAATTAATTCTGCACTAATTCCCTCAAGACCCTATGCCCTTGGGGGGATAATATGAATATGATTTTACTTCTCTGAAATAGGTTGTGCTTATATTCTTGAAAATTGTCCCATTTCTTGGATCCATTTAAAATTTTTCTGTTGGCATAGCAACAGATTAAAAGATCTACCAAAATTTTAAACACTTGCTTCATTCTTAAGAAAACAAAGTATATATTTATTTTACATTTAATTACATCCTTTCTGTCTTCTTCTATCAGCCTGTGCATGTGTGATTCTTTCTCATTACTCTAATATATTCAACCTTATAGTGCATGTTTGTAATTCAAAAATATCATTCTAAGACAGCTTTTTCAGATTTATTTTTAAGAATACAGTGTCACACTTAGGTAGTTACTAGATCATGTTCTTATTGTGAAGTGTTTATATGTAAGTCACTGAATACTTTTAGTTTGACCTGGAAAAACAGCTACTTGAGTGTTACTTACAATACTTTATTTGAAAGTATTGCCCAAGTATCCTTTCAGACATATCTCTGTCTTCTTAGATAAATGATTTTTATATAATTCTTGAGGTGTAAATTTAATATTTGGAGGAAAAACACCCAGAAAACAATGTATTTTTCCACTTTGTATAAGTCAAATATGAAAATAGCATGAGTTCAAGAAGAATACCTCTTTCAGAGCTCATCAGTCCTGTTAGAGAAATACTATCTGTAGAACCTGTAACAGCTCAGTAGGCTGTTTCTTGAACATTGGAAATATGCGGAACTTTAAAAATCCCCCTGATCTTCCGCCATCCCTCACTCTAATGCTGCTTTAATTACTTTAGGGTGTGTTTCAAACATGAGTATCCCATTGCTTCCTCAGTACTGCTAATGTCCATTTAGGGTTGAAAACCAGTAGTTCAAGGAAGAAGAATCAATGAAGATGTACTATGCACAGATTCCTCGTCACTGTCTCCCTCATTCATGGGAGAGGATGGCTAAGGAAAAATTGAAGAAAAGATCATTGGAAATGAAAAGGACAAGAAACCAACAGATTGGAATTTGACTAATAGTAGACTTTGTCAATATAAACTTTAAAATGGGATGCCTAGAATTAGTATTTGATTTGGTGTGGTGTGTTTAAGAGTAAGGGAGTTTTGCTTGTCTTTTTCTGGCTGGTAACTGGCTTTTTGAAGTCTGTGGCTGTCTTCTCCTGTCAGCACCCACCTACATCGAAATGCATTTGGCTTATTCTCCAATTGTAGTTAACTTTCCAAAAAATAAGCTAAGCTAAAATACAATGGCATAAAATCAATAGCATTTAAGCCTACTTTTTCCTTGGATCTATAGAATTAAAAATTTTAAGTTCTATTTGATCTTTTTAATTCATTTTTATGTCACTTCATCATTCTTGTTTGTGATCTCCATCACCCAAACTATTCATTCCCTCCTCCTGCCTTGTGTGATAGACATGACCTTCAAATAGGGAGATGACTCTTTAGATACGGATTATTTTTCTGGATATCATCTTCAAATATATTTGAAGAACTTGCTCAATTCTTCTTATTTTTTGGGGGTGGGTGCAGTACTGGAGTTACAACTCAGAGCCTCACAGTTGCTAGATAGGTGTTCTACCACCAGAGCCATACCCCCAGCCATTTTTGTTTGAGTTATATTTTTAGGAACAGTCTAGCATTTTTGCCCAGACCAGCCTCAGACCACAATCCTCTTACCTATGGCTTCCTGCATAGCTAGTATCTCAGACACATACCACTAGACTTATTGATTGAGATGGGGATCTCACTAAATATTTTCCCTGGCTGGCCTGAAATCATGATCCTCTCAATCTCTGCCTCACAAGTAGTTGGGATCATTAGCATTTATTTTTACTTAGCAAAATAAAAGGTGTCATTTAGGGCTAGACTAAATTCATATAGACAGGAAATGACACCATGGAATGCCCTCCCAAACAGATAGCATATTACATTAATTAAACTCCTTCAACTTTTTTTTTTAAGAATGGGGAATCTTCTCATGTTGCCCAGGTTGGCCTCAACATTCCCATACCACCTTCTATACCCTCTTACCAGCTAGCTCAAGAGATCTTCCTGTCTCTTCTTTCCCAGTAACTAGGAGTACAGGCACATGTCACTGCACCTGGCTCTAAACTTCATTAGCATAAACACATTTATGACTTGAACTAAAGTCATAATCTTCTCAAAACTTGAGTATCTGTTGACTTAAGATTTAAAAATTATGTACAATTGTTATTGCTTTTTTTCTTTTGATACTGGGGCTTAAACTCAGTGCCTACACCTTGAGCTACTCCACCAGTCCATTTTTGTGAGGGTTTTTTTTTCAAGATGGGTCTCTCCAACTATTTGCCCAGGCTGGCTTCAAACCATGATCCTCCTGATCTCTGTCTCCTTAGTGGGTAGGATTATAGATGTGAACCACCAGTGTCCAGCCAATTGTTAGCTTTTTGACTCAAGGTAAAAAAGATTTTTCTTTTTCCTTCATATGCTGATGAAGGGTTTGTCTTCCTCCCCTATTCTTATGTCCCCCTCTTGAAATTGCACGCACCTCATAACTTTGCTGTTTATGAGGAAATATGGAAAGTTTAATCTGACACTAACCTTATTATGCACTGCAAAAGTTTTGGTAATCTTCAAAATTATGTTGCTATTATGACTATTACAAACAAAACTAGTGTGCTGCAGATGTAGATCAGTGGTAGAATACTTGCCTGGCATCGCTTGATCTGAGTTTGATCCCCAGCGCCACAAATCAAAACCAAAAACAAAAACCCACAAGTAGTGAGTGAGGTTTAAGATTTTTTTTTTCTTTTTGTCTTTGGTATCTATGCCCCAAAGAATGAACAGAGTACTTCATTTAAGAGACACTTGAAACCAGTCTTTCTTCTACACAAATACATTATCAATTTAATGCACAGTTATGTTCATTTGTTTCACTTTTCTCAGGTTTAAAGTTTGCTTTTGTTGTCTTTAATTATTCTTTCAATCAGTAAAATATTGAAACAGCCTTAAAACCAAAGTTGTATTTGAAGACATATACAGAGAAGTCTCACTATGTCCCTATTCTCTCTTCTCTTTCCCCTCAGGCCAGAGATATTTCTTTTTTTAAATAAGTATGGATATATAAGTTATATACATCTCTGTCTCTATCTTTGTATATATACTGTAAGCTTTTCTTATGCACACTTTGGTATGTATGAACATATTCTTCTTTTCTTTCTTATGATAAAGGTAGCATACTGTATACCCTTGCCCCTTGCTTTTTCATGTAACAATATATTCTGAGGATTACTCGATATTAGTGTGTTGATATCTTTTTCATCTTTTTTATGGTTTTGTTTTGTGTGGATGCACCACATACACACTGATCCCTACTGATGGATAGTTAAGTTCTTTTCAGTCTTATAATATTATGAAATACTATAATCAGTAACTATATGCAAATGCTGTTTTATGTATGTAGGGAAATCTCTTCAGAGCAGATTCTTGAAATAAGATTGCCTAAGTCAAAAGGAAAATGCCTATAAAATTTTCAACTGACAACTTTATTCTTGTATTTCTAGAATATGTATTACTTTTTCTTCTGTACTATGAATTATTTGCTCACATTCTTACTGAGAATTTTTATTTTTGGTTTGGTTTGGTTTTGAGACAATGTCTCACTATGTAGTGCACGTTGGCCTTGAATTCACAACCCTCCTTCCTCAGTCTCTTGGGTGCTGGGATTGCAGGCATGCACCCTCCTGTTTGGCTATTTGGGGATTTTGTGTACTGCTTACTATGAACAGAATTCTGTCCCTCCAATGTCTATATGGCAGCCTTAACCTTAATGTGAGTTCTTTGTAGATAAGCTTCTAAGGAGGTCATTAAGATTAAATGAGATCATAGAGTTGGGCTGAAATCCAATAGCAGGGGAGTCCTTATAAGAGGAAGAGACACCTAGTTATATACACAGAAAGGCATGTGAGGACATAGTGGGAAGCTTGCCAGGTATAAGCCATGGAGAGCACCTCAGGAGACACCAAACCTGTAGTCTCCTTTGTCTTGAACTTCTAGAGCACTGGAACTGTGAGAAATGAAGTTGTGTTGCTAAGCCACCCAATCTGTGGTATTTTGCTCTAGCAGCCTAGAAAACAATATAATGTTTATAAGTTAAGTTTGACTTTGGTTGTCTTCTTCTTGTTTAAGTGGTTATTTCTTCCTTGTCATTTCTTATTTGAGTACAAGTGCTTTCACATGTTCTTTTTTGTTTAAATTAGCATTGGCTGAATGTATTTTAATTCAATTTTTCAAGAACCAACTTTATTAATTTACTCATCTTTTTAATTCTAATTCATTTATTGCTCTTTTTAAAAATCATTTTCTTGATCTTCCTTTTGGTGAATTTTTTGGTCTTTTTTTGCCTTTGAGTTAGTAACTTCACTTATTTACATTATCTTATTTTTATTAACAAAAATATTGAAAGCGATGTATTTTCTTCTGAACATCATATTAATTGTATCCTATAGGTTTGGAAATTGTGTAAAGTGTGTATTAACATTATTTTAGGAATTCTGTAATTTACATTTGAAGTTTTCCTTTTGTCCAAGAGTAAACAGGATTTTTAAAGTGAAAGAATGTTATTGTTCTTAGGAATTTTGTCAATACGTGATCGGAAATGTTATTTCTTTTATTTATAGCTAATTGAATTTATTACTATTTTTTCTTTTATATAGTCTAGTAGATGTTAATGTTCCAAGCATACTGGAAAAAGAGATATTGTGTTAGGGAAGAATGTGGTTGACTAACCAGGTTTCTCAGTTGTAATTTCTCTCTTATTTGATGCTATCGTGAGAAAAGGCCTTTATTTTTTTCAGTGTATCTCTTATTTATTTGTTTATTTTTGTGTGTGTCTGTAATTTAGTACACTACTTTCATGCTTTGATTGGGTGCTCTACTGCTTCTCTATTTCCTTATTTCCACTAACTAACCAGCCTCTAGGTGGCACTCCAACAACTTTCTGCCTGCTTTCCCAGAGTGGGAAATGTGCTTTCCCACATGTAGTCATGCGTACTTTTCACGGTCCTTCCTTCTGGCCCTGCAGGAAGCGTTTGGTTGGATACACCAGATCTCTCAGTGTTTTCTAGTCAGGGTAGGTCCGTCTCTTTCTGTGGCAGAATCATAGTTAATGTTACCTGTGTTTTACCACTATTGGGACTGCATAATACTCTTCTTCCCCTTCTCTCACAGCTCATACCTCACTATCAAGAATGCTAAGTCTGAAATTTTACTGTGCTCATAAGCTATTATGATATAGTTTTACTGATGTTGGTAGAGGACACAAGATTCCTGGGTCAGAGATGAAGGACTGCCTTTACTCTTAGCAGCAGCAACAATTAAAGCATCAATTGTTTGTAGGCTGATTTTTTAACTCCAGTTTCCAAAGAACAATGCCAAAGGGTCATAGGCTAGCTGCACATGAAGTGGTTGAGCTATTCATGAAGAATCCTGAGCTTTGCCTACTTAAATCTTTATATCGTACAGTAAACAAGTTGCTCTTTGCTCCAATCAGACATACTATCTTTTAACTTCTGCTGCTGTTCACCATTCAAACATCCTTGAAAAGATAGTCTGAAACAAAGTGCTTATCCACAATTTTTGCAGAAATTCACCCCATGGAGAGTGTTAGCCCTGTTGTGATTCTGTACCCCACAGTATGCTCACAGCAGAGGCTTAGTTTTTGCATTCACATCTCCATTTTCTCTGTTGTCGAGTTTTGCTCTTGGTGTGGGTTCTAGGCAGATGCTTTACCATTTGAGCCATTCCACCAGCTTGGTGTGGGTTCTAGATGGTACTATGTGCTCTTTCCATCCTTAATATTTTTTGGAGTATTTATGGTGATTCAAACTTGGTGGTTGCCTTTATCTTTAAGAAAACTAGAAATCCTCTACTTTATTAATTCATTAGTAAAAAAAGTATCTAAATAATAACAATTATACAAATGATATATGTTGTTTTCAAATATTTGAACCCAGTTATTGATAAAATGTGGAAAGCAAAATTAGATACAGAACAAGATATAAATATTATAGAACTTGTCAATATGAATGAATAACTTTAGCTAATAGAAGTTGGCAGAAGGCAGGTAGCAGAGGTATAAATGTAGATATGTTAATTTCCTCATTTTACATAATGTATAGTAACATATTCTCTAAAGTAATAAAGTAAGTACATATGGTCTACCCATTCATAAGTAGTCAAAGAGGTTTGAAGCTAATATTTTGTGATAAAAACATACTAGAAAAATGAAAATGATAGGATAAAAAATCAAGGAGTGGGAGGAGGAGAGGATGAGAGATAGTATAATTGGTTTAATTCTTTATTTTTCATGTGGGAAGTGAAGAGCTACTGTTTAAAATGATGCACACACATTTTATTTAAACTATAGTACTAATCACTGTACAATAAAGGTAAAAACAAATCACTTCTTAAAAGTTGCTCCTAGTGTTGGGAACAAGAGGTGATTTGAGAAAGGAACATTCTACTCATTTTATGCTCTTTTGTACTACTTTGAATTTTCATTGCACCAAATATATGTACAGCTTTACCATTTAAAATGATTTTATAATTGAGGAAATAATATTTTAAAGACCGGATATTTTCTTCTAACTAATATGAAAGCTACTAGCGGATAAGAGACTTCTCTTCAGAGAACTCTGGGTTTTCTGAAATGTGGGCTCCACATGTTATCAGCTCAGGACACATAACCAAATCCTAAATGAGATATTATATTTACAACCTCAGGCTAGTGACTGAGGACTGAGGCATGGTCTATAGACAAAGCCTGACATTTCCTACACTATTGTAAGATGTGGAAAGGGAAGATAGAATACTGTAACAAGTGAGTATACTTATTAGTTTTTGTAGTTTAACTTTATACATTATCAGTGAGGTCTTATTTTTCTAAAAAAAACTTTAGTTATTTGTTTGTTTATTTGTTTATTTTGGCTGCACTGAGGTTGAAATCAGAGCCTCACTTCAGCCACTCCACCAGCCCTGTTTGTGATTTTTTTTTTCTTTTCTTTTTGTTTTTTGTGATAAGGTTTCAGGAAGTATTTGCTCATGGTTGGCTTTGAATTGAAATCCTCCTAATCTCTGCCTCCTGAGTAGCTAGGATTACAGGTGTGAGCCACTGGCAGAAAAGCTGTTTTTTAGAAGAGTGCGTTGGGCAGAAACAAATGAATCCCTCATATTGGTATTTCTATTCTAGTTTTCTTCTATCTTAAAATGAAAATGATAATCCCAATTTTATGGGGTTGTTTTTAAAAATTAAATGAGATAATGAACCTACTTTTTAAGCTTCATTAATCTAACTTTGGTCTTTATTATAGAAAACATTTAAAGTAGAAGACTCAATATTGTTAGAATGGGAATATTGCACACACCTTCATTTATTCTTTCCATAAATGCTTTGTTGAAGGATTACCAGGCTCTTCACTGTGCACTAAGCCAGGAGCTGGGTTGCAGTTCTGAGAATCAGACAAGATGTCTTTATCAACCTTTTCCTCTCATGGAGAAAACCAGCTCTGGTCAAGGCATGATACTGACAATGGCAAACCAAGGTCAGTGCACTGAAGGAACTCGGTAATATCGGGTTACAAAGAAACAAAGTTCGAACTAAGCAGTTTCCTAAAGAAAGGGAGTGCTCACATAAATAGAAGAGATTAATAAGAGTTGTACAGTAAAAGAAAGGAAAAAAATAAGTTTTCTGGGGAGAAGGAGCCAAATGAGAGAGGATGCAGGAGCTGGAAGAGCAAGCAGTGATACAATCCAGGGAACAAAAGAAGACTGGTGTGACTGGTGGAGCTGGGAGAATGGTATGGATATGATGGAGGCAAAGGACACAGTCTTTTTAGTCTACAAGAACATGTGGTGGTTTTCTCTATAAGCACGCAGTGCATATATCATGAAAATATAATGATCTCAGGATTTATTAAATACTTTTTCTGTGTCTGGCAATATACATGTATCACTCATGCAAATTCATCAACTCTTGTGACATAGCCACATTCCTGTCTGTTAATGATTGGACACTAGTTAGAGGTTAGAGGGATTGGAAATCAAATAGTCTGGGACTGAGGTCTACACAGTTAGCACTGTATGGTATTAATTCTTTTCAGGAAAGAATGTATAAATGAGATTACTTTGACTTAAAATACTGCAGATTAAAATGTGAGCATGTTTTCTTTGCACTATCATGCATTGGTTTGATGCCTTCTTTCACTTGTTGGGCATTTTATTAGTAGCTAAAATAAGGATTATTATAGCCAGGGTGCTTATGTTCCAAGCACTGTGCCAAACTGTACATGCATTATTTCAGTTATTTGTTCATGTGCTATAAACCATGCAAGTTAGTGAACTCACTGAGATAGGGGCCTTGATTTATTCATCTTTGTACTAGAAACACTTGGCCTATTATTTGTCTTCAATAAATCTGTTTTGCCCCATTCTGTCCTTTCATTCCATATTAGTGCAATTTTAATTGCATAAGTGCAGGGAGAAGGAGTAGTGACCTTTTAAGAACTTCCAGGAGCTGTAATTCTGAATGTCCAATCAAACTGCTGTTAACTCAAACCAAATTTTAGTATGTAGCAGCAGGCTCGGTTAATTGGAAGATTATCCTTAAATTCAAAAAGGCTGATGCAAAAAGATGCTTATAATTTTCAGCCAAATGTACTTTCTGCAAAATGTGCTTAAACATGGCTGATGAAGTTTCTTACTCTGAGCTCTATCTCATTGAAAAGAGTTGGAAATATATATTTTTTAAAGAGGGGATATTGTTGCAAGACTTTTATGGTTATTTATCTGGGTTCTAATCCACCTGAAATGATTCCTTCCTCAGGCCTGCCTCAGGCCAAAACAATGTGAAGAGAGCTAGGGCTGACCACATCTCTCAGTTCTTCATATCCTTCTATTTATAAAGCTAACATCATAAAGAGATGTTGCAAAATATTGAGGTTAAAAATTAGCTGCAATAAAATAAAGTCCAAACATATAATAGGGTATTAAAAAAAGTGATTGCCACAATACAAGTCAAATCACCAACACTTAAATATATACATATATATAATATATATTACTTATAAAGCTATTAATCCAATTTAACAACATCCAGGGCACTAGTGTTAAGAAATTGCCAAAAAGCACTAAATGGAATTTACAGAGATGAATAAAAAGCATAATTATGAAGAAGACTTGGGATATTCCAGTAGGTAAATGAGGCTGTGAAATTGCCTTTTGTTAAAGAGGAGTATTAATGACTATGTTAGTACTTGACTAATATTTTATGATACTTGGTCTGCTATTATGTGAGATTCTTTATACATCTTCCTGGATGATAGTTTAGAAATAGTTTTAATGCCTATTTTATACCTTGCTAGGGAATTATAGTCTGTTGATACTGAATATCTGTTAGCATAATTTAGAAACGCAATATGTATAGTTAATGATAATCAAGAGAAATTATTGCAGCATGCACAGTTTTTCTTTAATCAGTTTATTCTGTGCAAATTTGGGGAATATATGATATTTGACCAGAGAGAAAACTTTAAACTGTGTCCTAATAGCAATTAACATACAGTTATATACCCAAATATTCTCAGTTTGATATTAACATGATGGAGAAGGCAAGAGAAGCTGGATGCCCACCAATATTTACTGCCAGAGAAGCTGAATAACAAGAAATACATAAAACACTGAGTTCATGATGAGACTTTGTAGAATAAATTTGCCTAACATTAGATGGTTAAGTTGCATTATTCCTCTTATGATCTGTACAGTGCATCTCTAGCTCTTCTTTGCTTCCTCTATGTGTATTCATTCCTCTGTTGGTTCTTAGTTTTTTGGTCTCTTGTTACAGCTGTCTCTTGTTTTTAGTGAATTGTTTAAACTTGGCTCTCTATTGCTTCATTTTATTTAACATGTAAAATGCACTTGTCATCTTTGCTGGATCATCTTTTGGATATCTACATTTGTCTGAGATGCCTGGTTGTAGGCTTAGGCTTCCTTATTCCAACCTCTATGGTGTGATGACAGATAATATTAATTTTTCCTGAACCGTTTACATGCAAAACCATCTTATCATATCAAATTCAGAAATCTTAGCTGGAAAAGCAATGCCTTTATAGTCTGACACAAACTGTCCACAGCAATTTTATTTCCTGTTATTAGGATATAATAAATAAATAAATAAAAACTTAAGAAAATTTATGTATTTTAAAGGGAGCTACTTCTTTTTTTTTTTTTTCATTTTTCTTTTATTATTCATATGTGTATACAAGGCTTGGTTCATTTCTCCCCCCTGCCCCCACCCCCTCCCTTACCACCCACTCCACCCCCTCCCGCTCCCCCCCCCAATACCCAGCAGAAACTATTTTGCCCTTATCTCTAATTTTGTTGTAGAGAGAGTATAAGCAATAATAGGAAGGAACAAGGGGTTTTGCTGGTTGAGATAAGGATAGCTATACAGGGCATTGACTTACATTGATTTCCTGTGCGTGGGTATTACCTTCTAGGTTAATTCTTTTTGATCTAACCTTTTCTCTAGTTCCTGGTCCCCTTTTCCTATTGGCCTCAGTTGCTTTAAGGTATCTGCTTTAGTTTCTCTGCATTAAGGGCAACAAATGCTAGCTAGTTTTTTAGGTGTCTTACCTATCCTCACCCCTAAGGGAGCTACTTCTTGTTTTCTAATGGTTTGGTAAAGGATCTTGTAACATGTGGGTTTGGAATAAAGACAGCCCTAAATTCAAATCCTGACTGTGTGGCATTGGGCTAGTTATTTAACCTCTCACCACATTAGGGTCTTCATTTGTAAAAGGGCATGATACCATTCATAAGTTATGTACTGTATGACTTGAGCCTAGAATTGCTTGAGATACTAAGGATACTACACTTGAACAAGTGCCAGCCTTCTTGGAGCGTACATTAAGGAATTAAATTAAATAAATAAATAAGTGTTATAATTTTGGATAATGAAAATGTCACAAAGAAAATGAATCAGACTAATATGATAGAGAGTGACAGAGAATAAGAGTGGTAGGGAAGCCATGTTGATCAAGGCAGTCATGAACAGGTTCATATTTATACACATGAGATGACAATTTATGGCACATAGCACTGCCCTATGGATTCTTAACTATTATAATTTCCTTATTCTTGATTACTCTGAATTTAACCTCACACTATTCCCCTCTTTTGGAATGTGCTTCCTTTCTTGTTGTTCATATCCTATAACTTCCTCAAAGCATATTGGAAGTGTTGCTGCCTCCTCAGCCCTGCCTCTCATAGATTTACATCATGTATCTTGAAACCTCAAGAACCAAAATATTCTCACTTAAAAATATTTGTAGAGGATTGGCATTTAATCATGTGCAGCCTGTGATGTCTCTTGACGTACATTACTTTGAATTTTTGAGTTCCATCTATGAATATTTGTTTCTTCCAAGTAGACTTCAAGGAGAGGGCAAGGCTTTCATTTTAGACCTAAAAAGAGAGATTATATATACTAACAATATTTAATAAATTTTTGTTGATATATTAGCATAATACTTAGTAACGTTTGCCATAAGCACCCAATCAAGAAGGAATTATCCTGCATGTGAAATTAAATGACTTAGAGACCTGGGGATTGATATGGGAAGTTTGGATCAATATTTAGATTGGCATTCAAAGTTTGACTATGTGAACTCCCCAAAACTCTGAGATAAGTTCTTGTCCTCACTATGAAAATATTTTTTGTTATGCAGGAATTCAATTAAATAGGATTTTCTATACTTAGTAAAATTTTGTTTTATAATGACAAACATAATCCCACACACAGTGTACTGAGGGGGGTGGATAATGTTTACATTCCTAGTTTAAAATGCTGTTTATTTAAAGAGCATAGACAGTTTGAAAAGGACAGGAAGTTGGGACTGCATTATTGTTTTCCTGCATGAAAAGGAACCAAATAAAATGGCAACTGCAGCTCTTATGTCTGAACTGTCATCGCAATGAAACTGTGGTCTCTGAGTCACTTCCCAAATTGAGTAATTGCAGCCATGAAGACATGCTACAGTTTCCTCAGAAACAAGGAGTCAGTAACACCAAATTTTTGTATAAAGCATAGTCTACACTGCTCACACTTCTCTGTGTAATTCTCTTTTCATTAAATAAACTCTTGCCCACCAGATCAAACTCTTCACCACCTTTTCATGAACACAGGAAGGAAGGGCATGCATTTATCACACATTTGAGACTCAGTTATCATCTGTTTTTCTTTCAGGGATTTATCCAGGCTTTTTTTTTTAATGTTCCCTTTGGCTTTCTTAAACAAAACATGTTATTAAAACATATAGAAGCAAAGATTATGATAAAAAGAAACTAAAAAGTAAAAAAACAAGCCCAAAGAGTCAAAAATAAAAGCCATTGAAAAATCCATGACCCAGAAATAACCATTGCTCCATTGTTAACTTGCTCACACTAATTTCTATATACGTACATATGTAGGTTTATAAAAATTTTATTCAAATTATTGGTGATCTACTTTTCTGATACTAATGAATGGTGAATATTTTCCATGTCACCAAATAATCTACAGTAATATTGTTTTTATGGTTACCTATATCCCTTTTATAGATGTGCCTGAACACAGCCAATTCTTTCAATTTAGTCAATGTCGTCAATTTTATCCTAAACAGCACCATGCTGAATATAACCTGAGGCTTAATATTTTCTTGATTTTAGTTCTGATTCTTGCTTTATTTCAATGGTATGGGTTTGTTAGTGTGTATCTATGTATACATTTTAGGCATACCTCCTAAGCTACTGCTAACATTCAATATGTATCTATTGATCAACGATCCTTTATGTAAAGCCATTGGGGCCAGATGTACTTTCATAATTCAGAACTTTTAGCACTGGGAAATGTACAGTAGGTATCTAATATGTATTACATCACATCACTATTGGGGACCTTGAAAACAAACTTGTAAATATTTCTGAAATAAAATATATGAGCATTCACACTAAGTGAATAAGTAATCTCATGCTAATTTGAGTCATATGTCACCATCTAATAAATTTTGGCTTTAGTGTTTGAAAATATTTGGTTTTTAGATCTTCTTGAATGTTGCAATTGAGAATAAAGAACTGTGAACTTGTAGAACTGATAAAATACCTTCAAATTCAGGCTGATGCAAAGAAAGTCAAGGGATGAAAGTGTAACGCATTTTCATATTTCACACGTTCATACGTCTTAAGAGGACATTGGCACAGTGAATGAAGCCATTGTCATCAATAGGAGGCTCATACCAGTGGCCACACAAGATAGTGTCTAGTAGAGAATGTGCAGGACATGCAGAGAAAGTACCTCTAGCTGCTGGGTAATGATCCCAAATGAATGTCTATAATCACAAGCAAGACACTCAAGGTACGGCTCTTTGGAGCATCTGCAGCAGCCACAGTAACATGTGATGAGAATAGACTCTGAGTTGCTGCTTTCTGAAGCATATCCCTGGTCTAGCCTGCAGCACAAGAAGTAAGTTGGCAATCCCAACAGAAAAGAGTGGAAATCCTAATACTCCTAGGGATAAAGTGAAGAAAGATCAAATGAGCAAACAAGGCTTTTTTTCCCTATATTGTATGGAATGGAAGAATTAGACCACTAAATTGTATTAACAAGCATATGGTCAAGATGCCATAGATCTAGAAATCACTTGATTATTTCAAAATAACCAATTTTGAACTTAAACATTTCTAAGAGCTCCCCCCTCCCCCCTAGCGCCGCTCCGGCTGCACCGCGCTGGCTCCGAGCTCTGGGCTCCTGCTAAGCTAGAGCCGCCATCGTCTCCCTCCAGCCGCCATCATGATCATCTACTGGGACCTCATCAGCCACGATGAGCTGTTCTCCGACATTTACAAGATTCGGGAGATCGCGGACGGGCTATGCCTGGAGGTGGAAGCAAGATGGTCAGTAGGACCGAGGGTAACATTGATGACTCGCTCATTGGTGGAAATGCCTCCGCTGAAGGGCCGGAGGGCGAAGGTACCGAAAGCACAGTAATCACTGTGACATTGTCATGAACCATCACTTACAGGAAACCAGCTTCACAAAAGAAGCCTACAAGAAGTATATCAAAGATTACATGAAATCACTCAAAGGCAAACTTGAAGAACAGAGATCAGAAAGAGTAAAACCTTTCATGACGGGGACTGCGGAACAAATCAAGTACATCCTTGCTAATTTCAATAACTACCAGTTTTTCATTGGTGAAAACATGAATCCAGATGGCATGGTTGCTCTCCTGGACTACCGCGAGGATGGTGTGACCCCGTATATGATTTTCTTTAAGGATGGTTTAGAAATGGAAAAATGTTAACAAATTGGACAATTATGTTGGATCTATCACCTGTCATCATAACTGGCTGCTGCTTGTCACCACACAACACCAGGACTTATGACAAATGGGACTGGTGTCATCTTGAGCTCTTCATTTCTCTTGACTGTGATTTATGTGGAGTGGAGGCATTGTTTTTTAAGAAAAGCATGTCATGTAGGTTGTCTAAAAATAAAGTGCATTTAAACTAAAAAAAAAAGTCTCATGAAAAATTAAAAACTGTACATTCCAAATATCTTCTAAAGGAGAGAACTATTTATCCACAAACAAAGCTTTATGAATCATGGTTAATAAGCAGAAAAAAACTATCAATACTAATGTAAATGGATAGATTGCTTTACTCATAGGGAAAAATAACAATCCAACTGTCATTATCTTATTACAATATATTATATTACAGCATGATATAATGCTATGACATTTAGATGGGACTTTTCATTCAAAATGGTTGTCATCAGTTCCTGAAGTAGAGGGACCTGGAGGCTGGTGACAAGTCAGGAATTGGCACAGCCCCAGGAGAGAGATTCTATAGGACTTGTGGATGGTAGATGTGAAATGAAAAGAAATACAAGAAAAAGCAATTTTCTTGCTTTTGCTCATAGTCATATACACTAAAGTCTGCAAAGTTTTTCAGTGTGTACATGTAACTTTCTTGGTAAAATTTACATGACAAATCAATGGAAGCTTTGAGCCCCTTGTCTGGGAAGTGCATGATCATTTTGGCAGAGCAAAAAAATAAACATGTAAAAACAACCTCAAGTCAACAAAATATGTGATCAGTCACATATAATTAGCATTGATGCTATAGCATGGACAGTGTTGACATTAGCTAATTACCTTTGAAACTGAGGCAGAGCAAAAGCAACTATGAGCCAGAGTTCATAACTGACTCTAGGGTCTCAAGTTAGAGGACACTCAAGGGGAAGGTGGGGGGTAGAGAAGAAGCAGAGGAATGGCAGATGGCAGAATATAGGAAAACTAGACAGGCTCCATTCTCAGTGAGTTGCACACACAGTCACAAAATACCAATACTCTTGTCCTACTATTGTGGCAGTCTTGATGTTGGGACTTCGTCTTAAAAATGACAATTTTGATTCTATCATTTTAGAAGGTGAAGTTTTTGTTACAAAGACACACCAATAGTGGCTGGAGTTCATACACTTATATATGAAATAGAACAAAAACTGCTTCCAGTTGTTCTAAGTGACACAAGGAGGGGGTAGAAGGTAGGGGTGATCTAAACAATGTACAATATAAGCCTATTTGGAATTGTCACAATGAATCCCCTCTGTACAACAAATATATCCTAAAAAGGCACACCAATAGCTTCAGGATAGGCATTAAACTAACTGCATAGTATTTACTACAAGAGGATTTTTCTAGCTTAAGTCTGCCTTATTTATGTATGAGGATAAAAACACAGTTTATTGTTTTTATATATTTAGGATGGAAGGATATAATCTGACAGAATATTTCCTCATGCCCAAATTCTGTAATTATTCTTTTGTTGATAAATTTTATTTCATGTTTCAATTAAATTTTATTTTTACAAAATATAAATGCAAGCAATGAATATAATAACTATAATATGAACAAATATTTAATGATTTAATTTTGTTACATGATTAAAATTTCAATCAGAGTGTTTCTGATAAGATGCTAGCTCCCCAGTTTTTATTCCTAATTAAAATAAGATGGTTGCTGAACTGATTGTAAAATGTTTAAGAATAGGTCAGAAAGGCCTAGGTTTACTATCAGATTCACTGCTTACATGTCTATGATTTGGGCAAATTATTTAAGTTTTCTATGTTTCAGGGTTTTTTGTCCATCCCATAGAAATGATCATTATTACACGTACTACGCAGAGTTGCTGGAAGATCAAATGACATAAGGCTTGCGCAATACACCGCGCTCCACAGTATTTTTCCAGTAGGTACTGAGTATTTCTGTTGTTATGTTGTAGAATTGTTGATGATGGTATGATGATTTTAGCTTTAGTCTCTGTGGTATCTAGTGACTTTTTAAATTATTTCACTTCCTTAAATCACCTTGTCTTCGGTTGTACAGTTTGACTACATGGTTTCTTACTTTCCTTAGTCCTAAAGTTCTAAAAATCTTTTCTGAACTTTCACCAAGTTTCCAACAAAATTCTAAATGAAAAAGAGAAAATAATCATAAAACATAACAAATACGTTTGATTTTTATCTTTTTTCTGCCCAAAGAAACATGATTGGATCATCGCAGCAGCTCTTTTCGGGGGAGGTAACAGAACTGCAAATTCTAGGCACCTAGAAATCTTTTGCCAATTAAATATGCTCCATCCTTCGCTTTCTCAGAAAATTTTCATTTGAAGCCATGTGGGAGGGTGGCTTTTTAATTTTTTAAATTTACTTTTATTGTTTTTACATTTACTTACATGTGTATACATTATTTGGGCCACCTCTTGCCCCATTTCTGGCCAGAATCTGTTCTGCCCTATTGTTCTCTGATTTTGTTGAAGAGAAACATAAAAGATAATAAGAGAAACATAGCATTTTTGCTAGCTTGAGATAAAGATAGCTGTACAGAGAGATTCCTTGTGTTGTTTCCATTTATATATGTATTATAACCCACATTGGTTCATCTCTACCAGACCTCTTCGCTACTTCCTAGTCCCCTTCCCATAGTGGCCTCTGCCAGGTAAAGATTACTATATTCACTTCTATACAGCAAGCACATCAACCACATTCAAGTTTTTGGTTTCTGCCCTTTGCCCTATCCCTCCTGTACGTGGTCTCCCTTTAGTGCATGACTCATATCTGATAATATTACTGCATTTGTTCTAGGTCTATAATCTGCATATGAGGGAGAACATGCTATATTTGACCTTCTGAGCCTGACTAACTTCATTTAAGATGATGTTCTCCAGTTCCATACACTTACCTGTGAATGACAGAATTTCATTCTTCTTTGTGTCTGAATAAAATTCTATTGTGTATAAATACTACATGTCTATAGTGGGACATCTTCACTGTTTCCATAGTTTGGCTATTGTGAATAGTGCTGCAATAAACATGGGTGTGCAGGTGCCTTTGTAATACCCTGAGTCGTATTCCTTTAGGTATATCCCTAGGAACAGTATTGCTGGATCATATGACAGATCTATATTTAGTTTTTAAAGAAGCCTCCATGTTGTTTTTCTTAGTGCTTGTACTCACTTACATTCCCACCAGCAGTGTCTGAGGGTTCTTGTATCCACATTCTCTCCAATATTTGTTGTTGTTGGTATTCTTGATGGTAGCTATTTTAACAGGAGTGCAGTGAAATCTTAGTGTGGTTTTGCTTTGCATTTCCTTTAATGGCCAGGGATGGTGAGCATTTTTGCATGTGTTTTTTAGCCATTTGGACTTCTTTTGAAAAAGTTCTGTTTAGCTCAGTTGGCCACTTAATTATTGGTTCATTGATTTGGGGAGAGTTTAGGTTTTTTTTGAGGTCCCTATATATTCTGGTTATCAGTCACTTCTCTGATGCAAAGATTTTCCCCATTCTGTGGGCGGTCTCTTCAATTTAGAGACCATTTCTTCTATGTACAGAAGCTTTTTAATTTCATGTAGTCAAATTTATCCATCTTTTCTCTTAGCTGCTTGAGTTCTACTGAAGAAGTCCTTGCCTATACCTATTGCTTCTAGTGTATTCCCTGTTCTTTCCTGTACTAACTTCAGTGTTTTCAGTCTGCTATTAAGGTCCTTAATCTACTTTGAATTGATACTAGTACAGAGTGATAGACATAGATCTAGTTTCAGTTTTCTGCAGGTAGATAACCACTTTTCCCAGCAACATTTGTTAAAGAGGCTGTCTTTTCTCCATTGTATTTTTTGGACATCTTTGTCAAAAATTAGGTGAGTGTAGTTGTGTGGATTCATATCTGGGTCCTCTATTCTGTTCCACTGGTCTTTATATATGTTTTTGTGCCAGTACCATGCTGTTTTTATTTCTATGGCTCTGTTGTATAATTTGAAGTCGGATATTGTGATACCTCTAGCATTGCAGTTTTTGCCAGTATTGCCTTGGCTATTCGCAGTCTTTCGTGTTTCCAAATGAAACTTTGGGTAGATTTTTCACAGTCTGTGATGAATGTTATTAGAATTTTTATGGGAATTGCATTGAACATGTAGATTGCTTTTTGTGGTATAGCCATTTTTACCATGTTGATTCTGTCAATCCATAAGCATGGGAAATCTATCCCCCGTCTGTAGTCTTCTTTGATCTCTTTCTTCAGTGGTTTGTAGTTCTCCTTGTAGGGATCATTTTCATCCTTTTTAAGTTTATTCCTAGGTATTTGATATTTTTTTGAGGCTGTTGTAAGTGGAATTGTTTTCCTATATTCTTTCTCAATTTGTTCATTGTTGGTGTATAGAAAGGCTACTGATTGTTATAAGTTGATTTTTGTATCCTGATACTTTGCTGAAGCTGTTATGGTATATAGGAGTTTTGGGGTGTAGTTTTTGGGGTCTTTGAGGTATAGGATCGTGCTGTCTGCAAATAGGGATAGGTTGACTATTTCTTTACCTATTTGTATTCCTTTTATTTCTTCTTCTTGCCTTATCGTTCTGGCTAGGAATTCCAGTACTATGTTGAATAGCTGTGGGAGAGTGGGCAACCTTGTCTCACTCCTGACTTCAGAGGAAATGGTTTCAATTTTTTTCCCATTAAGTATGATGTTGGCTGTATGTTTGTCATCTACAGCCTTTATAATGTTGAGGTATATTCCTTCTGTTCCTAGTTTCCTTAGAGCTTTTATCATGAAACGGTGTTGAATCTTATAGAAGGATTTTTCTGCATCTATTGAGATGATCAAGTAGTTTTTGTCTTTGCTTCTGTTAATGTGCTGTATTACATTTATAGAATTACATCTGTTGAACCACCCCTGCATCCCTGGGATGAAGCCTACTTGGTCATGGTGAATGATATTTTTGATATGCTGCTGGATTTGGTTTGCCGTTATTTTATTGAGGATTTTTGCATCGATGTTCATTAAGGAGATTGGCCTGTAGCTCTCTCCTTTTTGGATGTACCCTTGTCCAATTTTGGGATGAGTGCAATACTGGACTCATAAAATGAGTTAGGCAGTATTCCTTCCCTTTCTATTTCATGGAAAAGTTTAAGGAGTGTTAGTATTAGCTCTTCTTTAAAGGTCTGGTAGAATTGCAGAGGATCTGTCAAGTCCTGGACTTTTCTTTTTTGGGAGATTTTTTTATTGCTGTTTCAATTTCTTTATGTGTTATAGATCTGTTTAGGTAATTAATATCCTCTTGGTTCAGCTTTGGATGGTCATAAGTATCTAGAAATTTCTTCAAGATTTTCTAATTTTTTTGAATGGTTCTCAAAGAAGTCCTTGATGATTCCCTAGATTTCCTTGGTGTTTGTTGTTATCTTCCCTTTTTTTGTTTCTGATTTTACTAACTTGGGTCTTTCCCCTCTTTGTTTTAGTCAGATTTGCCAGGGGCTTGTCAATCTTGTCTATGTTTTCAATGAACCAGCTTTTTGTTTTGTTGATTTTTTGTATGGTTTTTGGACTCTATTTCATTAATTTTGGCCCTTATATTTATTAGTTCTCTCCTGCTTGTTTTGGATTCTGCTTGTTCTTGTTTTTCTAGGAGTTTGAGATATAGCATTAGGTTGTTGAATTGGTATCTTTCTGTCCTTTTAATATATGAACTCATGGGCATAAACTTTTCTCTTAGGACTGCCTTGCTATGTCCCATAGGTTTTGACAGGTTGTGTTTTCATTTTCATTAACTTCCAGGAACCTTTTGATTTCCTCTTATTTCTTCTATGATCCACTGATCATTGAGCAATGTGGTGTTCAGCCTCCAATTGTTTGTGTATTTTCTGCTGCTACTTTTGTTGTTGAGTTCTAGTTTTATTGCATTGTGATCAGATAGAATGTAGGGGGTTATTTCACTTTTCTTATATTTGTTGATGCTTGCTTTTTGCCCTAAGATATGGTCTATTTTGGAGATTTTCCATGGGCAGCTGAGAAGAATGTATATTTTGCTGTTGCCAGATGAAATATTCTGTAGACATCAATTTAGTTAGGTCCATTTGATAGATGGTGACATTTAGGTCTTGGATTTCTTTGTTGATTTTTTTGTCAAGATGACCTATTTATTGGTGATAGAGGGGTATTAAAGTCTCCCACTACCACTGTGTTGGAGTCTTTATGTGCTTTTAATTCCTTTAGTGTATGTTTGATGAAATTGGGTGCACGTAGGTTGATAATTGATTTTCCTTTTGATGTATTGCCCCTTTTATTAGTACGATGTGACTTTCTTTGTCTTGTTTGACCAATGTAAGTTTGAAGTCTACTTTGTCTGATGTAAGTATTGCTCCTCCTACCTATTTTGGGGGGCCATTAGCTTGGTAAACGTTCCTCCAGCTTTTGACCCTAAGCCAGTGTTTATTTCTGTCAATAAGGTGGTCTCTTGTAAACCATAGATTGTTGGAAATTCCTTTTTAATCCAGTTTGCCAAATGGTGTCTTTTGATGGGTGAATTGAGTCCATTGACATTCAGTGTTAACATTGATAGCTATGTGGTGATTCCTGTCATTTAGCTGTTTTTGTTGTTTAAGGATTTTGAGTTTGTGCAGCCAAATTAGTGGTACTCTCTGATTACTTGTCTTTTCTTCTCCTGTAGTTTAATACTTCCTGGTCTTTAGTGATTTTGTTTGCTTTCATCTCTGTGTGCAGAATTCCTTGTAGAATCATCTGTAGTGGTGGCTTGGCTGTTATATATTGTTTTAGTTTCTGTTTATCACAGAAGACATTTATTGCTCCATCAATTTTGAATGATAGTTTTTCTGTGTAGAGTATCCTAGGGCTGAAATTATTTTCACTCAATGCTTGAAATACCTTAATCCATGCCCTTCTTGCTTTTAAGGTTTCTGTTGAGAAATCTGCTGTTATTTTGATGGGTTTATGTTTATATGTTATTTGTTTTTCCTCTCTTACTGTCCTTAATATTCTTTCTCTGTTCTCTGTGCTAGTTGTTTTAATGATAATATGCCATGGAGAGACTGTGTTTTGGTTAAGTCTGTATTGTGTCCTGGAAACTTCCTGCACCTGAGTGGGCAAATCTTTCTCGAGATTTGGGAAATTTTCTGTTATTATTTTATTGAATATATTATGTATCCCTTTGGTGTGCACCTGTTCTCTTTCTTCAATGCCCATGATTCTCAGGGTTGATCTTTTGATGGAGTTGCTGAGTTCTTGCATATTCCTGTCATATCTCTTGAGTTGTTTGACTAAGTTCTTCTGATTTTTACTTAAATTCTATTTTATCTTAGAGGGATTTTTATGTGGGCATCAATGGGCTCATTAGTGACATTTATCATTATTTTGTTGGGGTCAGGAAGTGGGTATCCATTTTCTTCATTTCTCAGAAAATCCTCTATTGAATTGTTTCTTTGAAGATTGTAATTTTCTTCCCTTCTCCCCCTCACTCCAATTGGTACTGTACAACTATGTTCTTGACTGGCTAGTTGGTGGTTTTAATTGGAAAAATTAAATCTTTCCCTTGATTTAATTTTTGTGTTGTGACTGAGTTGGTTATTAGATGGGTTTATGTGCTTTTTCTGTCCCTGGCCTGGAGGTGTGAATTATCAATATCAAATTCACAGGTTCAATGCCAGACTAATTGTTTATCTGTTATATAGAAAACCCCTTGGTGATAGTCTTTATAAACAGTGGGAGTTGGGGGGGGTGGGTAACTGGTATTTGGCTAGAGATAGAAACGGGTAATTGGTAAAGGTGGCACTAAATGAGGGGCAGAGAGGAGTTGGGTGGGGGAAGAACTTTGGGGGCTGCTAGATTTTGTGGCCCTTGTGTGTGCTAGGGTGTATTTCCACTGTTGCACTGGAGGGTGCTTGTGTCAGGGATTACAGGGGACTGTGGGTGTGTATGATTGGTACAGTAGGCTAGTCAGTGGGTGGTGATTGTCTAGGAGGGAGGGATGGTGTGGTGACAGGTTGTTGAAAGATAGGAGGGGGAGATGAGGACAGGGGGAGAGGGTGGATGAGAAGAGGCAGAAAAAGTAGTTGGAAGGGAGAACAATAGATTGTAGCACAAGAAAGAGAGGGAAAGTAAAGGGGGTAAAAATAGGATAAGAAAATTGTGATGGTAAAGTTAATAATACAAAAAAAAAGAGAAAAAGAAAAAGAAAAACAGGCACAGGCATTCTAGGCTTTGTGGGGAAGGGTGCTGACCCTCTTGATGGACAGCTTGGGATGGAGATGGCTGGAGGGTTTTTCCTTTTTTTTTTTTCACTATTCTTGGTCTTATGAGCCATCCGTTACAAATCAGAGCTCTGAAATGGTCTCACCATGTGACTGGTATGTGAGCAGTACTTGGTTACTTCTGCCCAGAGGGCAGGTTGCAATTGGGGTCTGAGGTAACTCACTGCCAGTTCATACAAGGTGTTCAGAGCTGTTGTTTTTGCAGCTGTGTAGCCCTACAGTTGCAACTCTGTCTGGTCAGTCCTTCCCCCAGCAAGATGGGTCAATTCAGTTTTGAGTACTGCCTTCAGTCTCATGAGACCAGCTCAAGGATCCACAGCCTGCTTTGGGAAGTTCACTTGTCATCCCACCCCCCTCTCAGCCTTTGTTGCTTTTCCCACCTTTGTTCACTGAGAGTTCAGTTCCTTGACCCAACTCTGTTCTCTGGGACAGGTTCAGTGTTCCACCCCACCCCTGCTGGTGGTGTTAGATTACATACAATTCATTGTTTTTGCTTTTCAGATTTGTTAGGGTGATGCTTAATATGCCCAGTGGCTATGTTGAATTATGTTCCTGGGGATGGGGTGGTGATGATGTGGTGGGGGGCGGTTCACAGAGTTCAATTCTGATTGCGGGCATATTTTTAAACAAAATTAGTGATTAAATGAAATCATGCTCCACACTGAAGAGCAAAAGTGCTATTAGAAGAGGCAGTAAATTTAGTGGTTGCCCATATGTACCCAGGAGCCAGACTATAGGTGTTTATTTCAGGATTACCCTTGCTGTCACATAAAGCAAGTTGTTTAACTTCTGCATATTTTCCTTCATGTCTTAAAAATACTATATGCATAGTATGCATTTGTGATATATACCAACTTTATTAATATAACTCACATGCCATATAATTTTCCTATTTGAAGTATACAAATGAAAGATTTTTTTACATTCATAGATTTGTACAATTATCACATTCAATTTTAAAACTTTTTCATGACCTGAACAAGAAATTTTATACCCAGTTGAACTCACATTCTATTCCCCTAGGCCCCCTTGATCTTAGGCAACCATTATTCTACTTGTTATCTCTGTGGATCTGATTATTATGGATATTTCATATAAAGAGATGACATAATATGCATGCTGTCTTTTATGCTTAGTTTAAGCTGCTTAGCATAATACTTATAAGCATCATCTATGTTGTAACAAGTATTAGTACTTCATTGCCTTTTTATTGTCAAATAATATTCAATTGTGGTTTATACTATGCTTTCTTTACCAATTTATCAGTTGATGGACATTCAGGTTATATTCACTTTTTGGCTACTGTGAATAATGTTAACATGAATATCTGTTATGTATGGATATGTATTTTCATTTCTTTTGTGTATATACCTATGACTGGAATAGCAAAATCTTGTGGTAACTCTGTTTGACCACTTAAGGAAGTGTCAAATTCTTTTCCAAAGGATCTGCACCATTTTAATCTCTAGCACTGTGTAAAGGTTTAAATTTCTCCACATATTGGTGACTATTTGCTATTTCCTGTATTTTTGAGGCTAGCCTTAATTGTGGTTGTGAAGTGGCATGTTAATGTGGTTTTAATTTGCATAAATGGTATATAATTTGAAATATTTTCACCCATTTGATGGTTTGTCTTTTCACTTAATTGATGGTATCCTTTAAAGCTTTCTTAATATAAAATGAGAATAATAATGAACTTTACCTCATAACTTTGTTCAGGAGAATTAAGTGAACACATTAACTGCTTAGAATAGTGTCTGATGTATAGTAGATGTGCAATAATATTAAGTATTAGTATTATAACCTCATTTAAAACTATGCTATTTCACTTAAAAATCTACAAAACATAAAGACTTTATTTTGAGAAAAAGAGATGACTAAGGGAACTCAAATGCAAAGAGGAAATGAACTTGATTTTTTATGGTCTCTTGTTCAATGTTTAATTGTTTTCTCCCCAGGGATTATTGTAATGGGCTTAATTAAAATAAATTAATAAGAGTTTTTATTCTCTTCTTTTTTAAAATAAATCCAACTTAGTAGTTGAAAGCCATTCTAAAAATAAACCAATGCTGTATAGAAATGAAAAGCAATTCAGCGAATAGATTTGTTTATCATGATAAAAAGAGTTTTAATAATGGAAATGAAATACCTTATGTCTATATGTTAAAAGCTATCAACAATTCTGAGAGAAAAACGTTTCACTTTAATCACTGAAACAGTCTTTTTTCTTACTAACAATTCCAAGTTATGAAAAAATTCTGTTCTATTTTATAAACCTAGAACAAGATTCTCTTTAAGAATGCTGACACATCATAGAAGACATAGATTAAAGTCATGTGTACAGAAGCAAACTCTATCATTTTTTAAATAAAGTAGAATATTTTCACTTTTAGCAAAATTGTTTCCTGCATAACTGTGATTATCCCAGGGGAAAAAAAGAGGGAAGGAGCATTTGGACTCATAGAAAGTAAACAGGAGTAGCCATTAGCTACTAATGGAA
This sequence comes from Castor canadensis, assembly GCF_047511655.1. NCBI lineage: Eukaryota > Metazoa > Chordata > Mammalia > Rodentia > Castoridae > Castor > Castor canadensis. Next base: position 100,185,409 of record NC_133391.1, read on the forward strand.
AGAGTTCAGCAGGCGCATTAAATCTGTATTACAGAGTCACCAATTTGTATTTTATCATATTGATAACGAATGCCAACATTACCACTGAAGTGAAACTGTTCTTCTCCCGTAATCCCAACAGGGAATTTAAATCAATAGTGCCCACCTTGTCCATCTATGTGCATATCTATATATGTACATGTACTTTCAAACTACAAAGTCATATAATGCATTTCACTTTCATTTCAAATCTTTAACACAGTGATGTACTTCTCTCTTCTTCCAATCAATTTATTCTGTTAGTGTTTTTCAGCATTCTAAATCCCTGAGCTAAGTCAATAATGTTGATTACTTACCATAAGCACTGTAAACGCTATTCTAATACAGGTTATTTGCAATTTGACATCCTCATCTATATGCATTATTCTGCTAGGAAAATTAAATGAAACCCTTGATTTAGAATCTGAAACACTTAGAAGTAATGATCCTGTTTACTGATTGACTTAAGTTGTGGTTTTTAAGCACTACTTAATAGAGGAAACAAAAAGCAATATTCAAATAAAATGGAAGGATCTGAGTTACTCTAGAAAGCATTCATAGTCAAGAAATAATAGATTTTTATCTTATTTTTTGGTTTGTGCCTCAATGCTATTTAGCCAACATTGTTATTTAGCTTGATATTACCTATTGTTTGAGATGCATGATTGTTCCAAATTTAAATTTAATGATTCTTATCAGTAATTCTAAGTTTGGTAGAACATTATTCACATAAATCAAGTATTTTGTCATGTATTTATTTAAACTATATTCTTAAAATCGACTTCTAAAATGCATCTAATAAGTAATTTTTAGAAGGGTTAGTTTTATTTACAATCTATGTTTTAAACTTTATGTATTTGACAGTGCAGGATCAGTTACCACACATCCCTTTTTTTCTGAATTAAGTAAAATACTATAAAGTAATGTTTATGGATATTTGTAGAAATCTTCAAACCAATAAAATTGCTGAAATTCTTCTATGACAATTGAAATAGCATTTAAAATGTTTTTCTTCCTTTACTTTTGATTTATATAGCTGATTTCAAGCCTCTCTTTTAAATAGGAATATTCTAATAAAAATCAATCAATCATGTTTTGTAGCAATACTGATAAGTGAGTATATAGATATACTTAAAAGTAGAAATGAGTCAATTTGTTTCAGATAAGATAAGAGAAAAATTAAGACCTTAAATTGTAGTGTTTTGGGTTGGACAAAAGATAAATATCACATAATAGCAGAAATAATAAAGTACTTGGTTCTAAATATTTTCTTTCATGAATTACTAACTTGAATTCAGTAACCTTTGACTTTTCTGATCTTTCCAAATAATAAAGTATCTTTCCTCTCTTGATTAATGTCTTTCAAGTAACATGGATGAGACAAAATAGTGGCATGTTGTGTTGTTTTGGATATATGCTGCAAAAAATTCAGTAGACAAGTATTTGAACCAACTGAAATACTAATAAAAGTATATTAAACACCAATATGAAAACTGTCATTCATTCTATGCAGTTTTAATTATTTTTGTTATCAATTTCAATAATTTTATTTCAACTTTTTTTTCCAATTCAGTCTTTGTGGAGACAAAACAAGTCACATGATAAATACTTAAGTTTTGGCAAAAAGTTGGGTCCTCAGGATGATATCTTACACTGAAGTAAGTGGTTTTAATTCATAACAGATGTATAGGAACATATTTGCTCTTTTTCACTAGGCTGCTGTAAGGATTAAAGGAAAAATTTTAATACACAAATGTGGAATACTCACTTGTCAGGATACAATTGAAGCTGTCATTGGACATTACCTGTTACATAATATTTTTTGAAAGATGATATTTTATTTGTCTTACATTATATATGTCTTAAGTGATAAATACAAAATGAAGAGAAGTGAAAGAATAGGAGTTACTGATATTATTACAAATAATATCAAAGACATAAAAATATTATTTCTTAGAAGTAGGAAATAACCCTGTCTTGCTATAGCATTAAGTTGGTGTAGGCTTTTAACAGAAGTTAGAAAAATAGACCATGAATGGATTGTGAATAACTTAAATGTCAGGCAATTTGTCCCCCAGGTTAGGGTTATTAAAAATTTAAGGGGCCAGAGATGCAGCTCAATGGCAGAACACCTGTACAGCATGTCCAAAGTTCTGGATTTGATCTCTAGCACTGTAAAAAAAAAATATTATTAATTTTTTTAGGGATAAATCTTAATTTATTTTCCTATTTGTTCTCACCATTCTGCTATATAATATTGAAGAGATTTGGAGGATCTTTCTGCTTTCTGTTTCAATGTATTTCTTCTCCAATTGGACATTCTATTGACATACTGTGCTAAAATTAGAAGCTAGAGTTTAGAGTACATGTTGGACAAGCACGTGTATGTATATATGCATAGCTTTAATTTCTAACACGGTCGGTCAAGAAAATAAAAGTTTAGAATAAATAAGTCAAACCTCTCTGGCAAACAATTCAAAAGTTCAATTGTAAATTAGAAAATATTTTATATAAATCCACATATATGTGTAGAGTTGTTTTCAGTTTTTAAAATGATCAAGAAAATGAATGTAAGTATGTCAAGCCTTTCCAAAGCAAACAGTTCAGAAGTTTGCAAGACAAATTTAAAACATGCTTAATTGATGACGAGTACTTTTTTTAAAAAGAGTATTATATAAATGGGGAAAAAAATAAGATTAGGAGACACCTAACCACTGCACCTCAGGCTTTGAAGTGGAAATGCCTATGGAGGTTCTGTATTATGTTAAGTGCTTCAAGTTGATCTATACCCTAAACATGATAAGGAGATTAAGTACTGATTAAACTCTTTATCAGTAGAATTCAAATGCTGTGTGATCTGGCAAGAGTAGAGCTCTAATCAAGTGTTCTTGTTTGTCTGTCATTGGCTCAGTATCAGATACAGTCACTGTGTTTTTCTGTTCCAAACACAGCTCCTTCCACTTTGTTTATAAATTAATTTTGAAAGTACTTGTTATGATTAGGTGTATGGATTCCATTTATCTGTGCTTACATGAGATTGTGGCATTGAATTCTAAGAAGCAATCCTAGGCTAGAAAATGTCTACAAAGATTAAGTTATTTCCCTCTTTCTCAACAATTAGCAACACTAGAGTGTTTAGCAGTGATCAATTGTAATTGAGGAACTGAGAAAGGGCAATAAACAAATTACTGGGGCTTTCACCAAAGTCTGAAGCCTGTTGGCTTACAGAGCCTCTGTTATTTAATCCAGAAGCCCTGTAGGTTGTAAATTGTCCATTACAGGTGTCACTAGGCCCTTAAACAGAAGTTATGTACTAGATTAAAGACACAGAAAAAGAGTCTCCTGGTCTTTATCTTGCACAAAACAGACCACATAGAATTAGAACAATTTAAAAAATATGACATTTAGCTTTTCAAGTGATGCATAAAAATTTAGAATTACAACAGTATAAGAAAATATAATTGGTCTGCTTAGTACTTATAATTAAAAATCTGACCTTGAAGCTTTGTAAAATACTTGGTTGTGACCAACTGTAGGATCTTAAGGTTTTTTTGAAGCCTAGAAATGAGATAATAATTATATGTTTTAAATTGTTTCAACATCATAAGATCTTATAGATTTAAGAGCTTAGTACAAGAATGAGAAAGAGATGGCACAAATAAAAACGAAAATAGTTTATTTCTTAAATTATTCAAGGAATAATGATGATTTGCGTAAAATAGCATGGCAAGAAGTAGCATCTGAAGTTTCTTCAGTATCTTAATCAAAAATTTGGCTACCTTGCCATTTGAGCTGTATAAAGTTTCAAGGGCTTGATATTAAATACATAGGACATAAAGAGAAAAGCAGAATGTGAATAAACGTTTGAGAGTACAAAGTAACATTTTTAATCAACAATATGTTTAAAATTTATTCAAACAATTGAGTAACAATAATTGTAAATCCTAACATTGGAATAGTGCCATATGCTTTTAAGTTGGTAAAATATTCATCAAGTGTGTGGTTGTTCTGGAAATGATTCCTTCTGAAGAGGCAGTCCATTAAGATCCTATGACTCTACACTAAATAGCAAGTTATGAAGTCTTAGAAGAATGTACATAGGAATATTTTGTAGTACACCATAAAGTATAAGAGAACATATGACTGCTGAGCAATAAAGAATATGTAATGATCAAAATTTTTCATAAGTAAGATCAAAAAGATACCTTATAAGCCAGGGAAAATAAACATCATACATGTGAGAAATGAAGGGTTAAACTTTGGTACAGAAAAAAGACATTTTTTAATTGTTTTATTATTCATATGTGCATACAAGGCTTGGGTCATTTCTTCCCCCTGCCCCCACCCCCTCCCTTACCACCCACTCCACCCCCTCCCTCTCCCCCCACCCCCTCAATACCCAGCAGAAACTATTTTGCCCTTATGGAAAAAAGACATTTGTAAACCATTTAGAAATAACGACAACCATAATAACAAAATTTACAAACAACAACAAAAAAAAGAAATGAGAAAGGTTCACTAGCATCAAGTATATAGAAATAAAGCAGCAAAAGACTATAATTTTTATCTATCTGATTGGTAAAATAGGCATAATTATGAAAATTGGAGAAAACATAAATAGATTTTACCTCTGTACAGGTAAGTTTAGTAGTATGTAACAAGATGCTTAAAATGTATTTATTTTTCTTCTCTAGCAACACACCCTAAAAAGGGGCACCAAAGCATATAAAATAAAAGGTACTATTTACTATGTTGTTAACAATGCCAAAAATTGGAAATAATTAAGAGTCTATCACTGGGGAGTGACAAAGTACTTTTATTTTATATGTATCCAGTGAAATGCTATGTAGTTATTAAAAGTGATGGCATGGATCTTTATTTACACAGCACTACACACCTGGCAAATTATTGAGTTTAAAAATAACTTGCAGAATAATATAACCTATTTATTGAAAGAATGAATTATCACATGGGTGTATGGATGTTTTTACATGTATGTGTATATATAGTATATATTCCATATATCTATATTTAGTGCTATATCTGTCTATATCTATATATAAATGTTCATCAGAATATTGATTACAGCTCATCTTAAATTTTCCAGTGATTTTTTTGGGTGACAATAGGTGTTATTTATGTGTAACCTCACAAAGATATATAGTCATTGTTTAATTTTCATAAGAAATATTTCATGAAATGCCCTCTATAAAGTAATAATAGACATAAAGATCTTTATTTTTCATGGAAAATTCCCTTGGCTTAAAAAAGCTCCCTTATTTACAACCATTTAGTTGCCAATTTTTCCTTTTACTCACTAGAGGATTGGCTTAATAATAATTTAGAGAGGGGAAAAGAATTTCATTTAAGCTTTATCTTTTCAAGGCTTATGGCTATGTTCTCCAGAAATGTGTCAATAATCATAATGGTAAAATGATAATATGTTACAAATGAACAAAATGGGTATGTTAGATAAAATGTAGCATTGAGTTAGAATTTTCCTTCTGTGTTACACAGAGTAAAACTTGAGATGCCAGTTTTCTTTTATAAGTCATTAAAGAGCCATCTGTCATCTCCAGCAAGTTTTACTTTACCCTATGCTTTTATTTCCCCAGCAGCTCTTAATCGAAAAAACAATTCATGGAAATGAGAAACAACTTGGTGACAGAAGTAACCCTCTAGAATAGGGGGACAAAATCTCATTCTCCAATTTACACTGTAGGTTTTTCTTTCTTTTTTTTTCATTTTTTAGAAATTGTGTTCCTATTGCACATCCTTTTTCTCATCTAATATGCAGACTTGCTGTTTATTGAGGTGTAAGTTTTGTTTGTTGAGTGAGTATCTGCACAATCGGGAGCCACAACATCGCTTAAAAAGTTATCATGGGAATAGACAATGCAAAGTATTACCCACAGTTTGCAATATGGAATTTTTTTTTATTACAGCAGAATAGAATAAGTAGTAGAAAGTAATTTTAAAAAAAGAGAAATGTCTGTGCTTTTGAATGTTGACTATGTCTGGAGGGAAAATACAAATTGGATGCCAGCATGGCAAAGAAGGCTGCTGTAACCACCAGAGGTCTTAATGATTATGAGTGGCTGAGCATTAAGTTTTGGTGGGGTGGTCTTTTATGAATCATGAAGATTGCTGCATGGATTATGTGAACAGAGTGGGGCGTTCTAATGTTCTACTAATTTTGTATGGATCTCTTTACTGGATCAATGTGGCAGCCATTTAATTAAATTAATCACTTAGCCTTCATCTTTCACTTTGCACTATTAGTCTGAACTTAACAGATGGTGTGAAGGAACCAGTTAAAGAATTCTAGGCAAAGGTAAAAATGCTAATTGCAATAAACTTTTGTTGAAAAGGCACTGATTCTCGCCAGAAATGAAGACACTTGTTAAGAACTGAATATTTGTGTTTTCCCAAAATTCACAAGGTTAATCTAATCCTCAATCTGTTGGGTTTTGTAAGGTAGTGCCTTTGGGGGTAATTAGGTCTTGAGGGTAGAGCCTTCATAAATTGGATTAATGCCCTTATAAAATGAGCCCAGAAAGCAAGTTAGCTCTCTCTACCACTTGACTATATAAAGAGAAAATAGCAGTTTTTGTCCTGGAAAAAGCCCTCACCAGAACCTGCTCATGTAGGTACCTCGATGTCAGGCTTCCAGCTTCCAGAATTGTGAAAAATAAATATTGGTTGTTTATAAGTCACACAGTCCATGGTACTTTGCTATAGCACCCTGAACAGACTAAGACACAGCCTTTTCTTTCTTCTTCCTCTTCCCTCTCCTTTTCCTTCTTACAATATTGCTACTACTACCAAATAATAATGATGATAATAACTTATTTCTTAAAATAGCTGAAATTCTCTTTCTATTTAAAAATAGACATATGGCATTTTTTAATTGAACCTACTTTGGAGAGTATTTTCCTTATAAAATAGTTTTACCAAATAAATATTTTACTTGGTAGAGTTCAAATAGATTAAGAAGGAATTTGAAAAGCAAATGCTTATTTTGTTGAGATGTTTTGAGAGGAAATAAAGGTTTTGATCATTGTGGCAAAATACTTTCTTGCTGTGGAAGCACAATCCCTTGCTATTAATGCTTCCTTCTGCAGTCCCTAGAAGTGTTCTTATGTGCCAGAAATACCAATCAGTAAAAATTAAGCAGATATTTAGTTTAAATTTGTTTGGTAAGAAGTAAAACAAATACTAAAAGTACAGAAACTTTCAAAAAGCATTCTTACTCATTTTAACAATTCTGTGTTTGTCAATGACTGAAAACTGATAAAATCATATTTTTGCATAAACATGGTTTGAAAGCAATTTTTTCTATTTTAATTCAGAAGGACTTTCTAAATAGCATAGTTTATATGTTAAATTATTAAGACTTTTGGACCACTTTGGTCTTTTGGGAGACTCCTACATAGAAATTAGAAAGTATATTGGTATTGATATTTATTCAGTTTATGATTCATATTTAGAAAAGCAACTATAAATATGTGACTCTATATTTTTATATAAAATAAAGACTTAGGTTGAAATATAAACTTTACAACACAATCATTCAATTGAGACATCTACATTAGTTCAAAAATTCAAGGGAATTCACTTAGTGTGACTGCACTAAACTACCAGTATTGATTGGTTCTCTAATTTAATTCTTACTACATTTTTAGGCATTATTTATTCTATACACTATTGTTATTGCATTTTATTTTAAACTATAAAATAACATTAAATATCAACAAAGGAGAAAGGAAGAGTAATTTAATTCATTTTACTATCTCCCTTCTGAAAAGAGACTACTAATAAAAACAATCTGAGAGTTGGCAACCTTTCTTTGTTTATCTGTAAAGTTTTTTTAAATCTCTTTGTTATGTTTCCCAGGCACATTAATTCTTTGGAAAAGTCTATTATTTTTAAGAATAATAATATGGATTCCAAACTCCAGGAAACTTTTACATTGCATAAAGAGACACCAAGGAGTCTGTGTAAACTTATTTTTTATAGATCAAGTGTGACACAAGTAACTCTTTGCCTCTAGCTGGAGAAACCCTGGCCTCTCACTTTCCAGACTCCCATAGTGCTAGAAGGAACTTCCCTTCTACATCCATTCCAAGCTCAGAGAAGGTTAAGATCAGCCCTTCGAGGTATCCTGGCATTGGTTTGAATCCTGATCGGGTCACCACGAACTTATAGGCTTATCTGGCTAGAAAGACCCAGTCATTTTGATCCCAAGAGTCAGAGAATGTTCTTTTATATTACACAGGCTGGGTTAAGAATGTAAATATTCTTCAGTATTAGTCAGATAAATCTGAATGTGTCCTTGGAATTTTGATTAGTCTGTTGGCCCCAGAGAAAATGTGTGTCTGGCATTGAGAAGAGAACACTCTGAACCCGATCCTGGGCAACTTGAGGAACCTTTTCCAATATTGCTGCCCAATGTTGAATAGAAATCCATGTTGTCAAGTTGCTGGGAAGGGAAGATCAGAAGTGTCCTGGCATGTGGGGATCCAGAGTTAACCACTGAAGAATGAGAGTTAACATACGTATCTAGGACCTCAAATCTTCTCCTAGTCAGATGATACTGAGACGCTTGTGTTATTTGTGGATTCCGCAGTCAACTTTGGAATGACCTTATGGATTGTGGCAGGCCTAATGTATGGAACCATGATTTTTGAACTGTCTTTTGACAAAGTTTTTAATGATACTTGGGCATTTGAATGAAAATGCACAGAATTGGGATTTCAGAGATTTTCTTAGATGTTCTGGAGAAAATGCAGGTTGTTACTGGGGACTTCTTTGTTAACTTCCCAAAGTGATTTGAAAATACTGAGCCATGTATACTTTGGCTAAGGTCCCCTGAAAGTACATACTCCAGGGAAATGATGTGTACCTACAGAGGAGGCCAGAGAAAGCTGAGCAAGTCAACTTAATGTATTGAATACCTACTTCATGCCAACCAGGATATTAAGCAAGTCATACAAATCTGTCAAGTCTTCATTATAAAGAAAAAGAAAGAAAAAAGGATCTTTAAGTGCAAAATAGCAGATTATAATAGTGATAAGAAACAAAATCATATAAGAAGTCAAAGGAGATAAAAACAAATACATCACACTCACCCTTTTAAAACCCGACTTAATATGCTGTTAGATCAGAGATTTTATGAATTTATATCACTTTCCTGTGGCACTTACTTTAGGTCTTAAGTTGAGCTTGAGACTATCTATGTAAATTCTTCTTGCTGATCTTGTTGAAGTTCTCAAGGGGATTTTGCTCACTTTATAGCAATAAGGAATAGCTTGCTGAGCCTGGAGAAAAGCCAGTTGGGTGTCAGAAGTCTGAGAATCCCCAAGGCAAAGACATGAAGTCTTATGTGGGGAACTGAGAGAGATTGGTTTAGTGCCACTTATCAAACTAAGCTGGTATTAGACAACGTAGCAGGATTGGAAGAGGTCTTCTTTCACAGGTTATGAGTTTGAGAATTACGCAATATTTTAGAATGGAAATGATGGCTAGCCAAACTTCACTGACATTATTCTACTCCTAATCAGTAAATCTTCATACTGTATGTGTACTGGAGATAGCAGGGCATAAGGCACATAGATTGGATCAGGGTCTGGGCAGAAGAGAATATGGGCTTTGCAGATACCCTCACTTGAGTTTTTGATTCTAGGTGGGATGGTTATCATGAGCTTGCAAACAAAGTCCACAGAAATAATAACTCTCAACCTCAACTGTGACTCCTGTCACAGCTCTGTTGGGATGCAAATTCTAAGCCTATCCTACTGATTGTTTTGTTGCTATGAGCAGGAACAATAAGAGGCGTCAGACTGTGGGCTCTGTCCTGTTCTAACTTTGCCAATATGGTGCAGAGCTTAAATCTTTAGCTCAGTTTCTTCACACAAACAAGATAATGTGATAGAATGAATTGTTACTGTCTTAGTTTTGAACCTAACAAGGGTTTATGTCAACATAATAGATGCTATTGTCCAGGGCATCTGAAATTATTAAATATAAATTTCTTTTTTTTGCAACTTTCTTCTGCTCTATGATAATAGAGCAGAACATTAGATAATGTTTACTGAAGAAAAAACAAAATCAGGGCAGAATAAGCGTGGAACAACTACTTGCAAGCATTGTGAGGTGGGGAGTCTGCCATTTCTTTTGACATGAATGAATATAATCACACTCAACTGTGCTGATCACATTTTAGATTTATATCTCATTTATATAACACATAAGCATGCAGAAAACATCCCAGAAGGCAAATATACACAATGTGAATAAGACAGAAAAAAATCTTAAAATTATTCTCTTATTTTCTTTTTTTTGGGGGGGTCTAATTTGAGGTGCTATCTAAACCACCAAATGATTTTTCTTACAAGCACTTTAAAATAGAAACATGCCTGGTATGCAACAGGTAGTGCAGTTAACTTCACTCATTGTCCAGTTGTAACCTATTCCGTAGATTCTAACTTCATGAGTGTAACTCCTAGTAAGTCAGGTCAGTTCCTTGGGAGATGTTTCAAAATGAGCATGTTGTTTCAGAGTACTCATATCTGCCATCTTGTAGAAATTTGCTAAAGATTTTAACCATTCTTATTAAGAAGAATATTAATAATGTTTAAGTAATCATAGCTTCTTTCAAAAATATTGTCCTTCTGGTTTCTTGCATTTGTTTTAACAGTTTTCAGTGCATTTCATGGTATCACTCACTCATTTGTGAGAAAAAGATTAATAAAAATTGCTGCATTTAAACTCTAGTGAAAATATCTACTAACTACCAGAGAGGTTCCCCAGACAGATTTTGCCAACTAGAGAAGGATAGAAGCCAGAAGAAAGAATAGTTTAATAGCAAATCCTTAGGCAAGTAGTGACAAAATCCTTGTCCTTGAAGCTTATATAAATAACTTTCCAGTGTTTTTTTAACCTTTTCTCTCCCTTCCCCATCCCCTCAGCAATGAGGCATGTCACTCCACTTGTTCGCATCCATCTTCTTTTATTGATGTCCACTTTGGTGTCTGTACAGGTCATCAATTTTGCTGCCTCTTAGGCAGCCAGTGGGAATGTACAAGTTAAGTCACCGGACTTTGCGTGTCAGGATTGAGGAGGAGGGAGTGTCAGCTTTCTTTAACGCTAACAGTCCCAATCAGACACTGGCACTGGGCCTCATAAATCTTGTGGATGACCCAGGTGAACCCTGAGGCTCAACGCTCCCTGAAAACTGATCAGTCCTCTGCTTAGTTTAACAGGCTGGGTCTCGGTGACAAGTGAAGGGTTCAACAAATGCACAAAACAGATATATATTAGTTGAAAAACTAATGGCTTTTAAAAGAATGTTTGACAATTGTTTAAAGCTGTCTGTAGATCCATTATACTGATAAACAACCAGCTTAGTGTATACTAAAGTTGAGCTAGGTAGGAATATGCTAACTTAAACTTTGCTTTTTCTTTATTGCTCCCTTTTTCTTTTCTTCTTTATTTTTTCTCTTTTGGCCATGTAAGTGTAGGTTCTGTGAACAGCACGTACAGAAAACCTAGGAAAATATCTGAACTTCGTACATTTAACCTTGCAGTCTAAGTAGAATTAAAAAGACTCTGAGACTGCCCTCAGTGACCTGCAATTGACCGCCTGAACTTCCAAGTTAGGGTCAGTGGGGGCCCAGAATCAGAGGTCAGAAGCTGGTCAGCTTTCCCTAGCCCTGACATGTTGAATACGAAGACTTTATTGCTGTGATTTATGCAATTTGCCGAGACAGGTTAAAGAGACCTTAAAACACACCACAGGGCTTGCTTGCACTGGGACATCCTTCTCTTGGAAAATAAATTCTGATTGTTCAGTTGAAATCTCTTGGGTATACGCCTTGAAGTATTTTACCCTCTGTATCTACAGATTCATTCCCACACTCGACCCCTGAATGTGACAGAGTTAGTGTTTCCAGATTTATTTAAACAATACATATGCACCAAACGATGCACTTTCAAACCTGATAAATTTGCAAAGGCAGAATAACCATCGGTAATGAATCATTTGGGGGAGCAGTACCCTTCTAACAGTTAGCTCTTAAATCAGTTGTTTCAGAGATCAAAACATAATAAAAGCTACAATATTCAAACCATTCCCAATAAAAGACTTTGGGATGTGGGTTCGTTCTTAAAACTTGGTTCTTGTGGACTACTGTAATTGACACATTATTAAGTCTTTATTTGGCACAATAGAGATGAAATGATTATGTTTCTGTTTTTATTAAAGAATAAATGTTAGGACTCCTAAAAAAATAAGTTACTTTTCCTAGTCTGCACATAATGGTGTCAGAAGCAGACTGTGATTTCCACTGCCATTCTTTGTGCAGTTAGCACATGCACAGCAAAGCAACAATGAGAGTCTGGTTTTTGTGATACAAGTCATGGTATAACCATGAATGTCGGTTTTACTCAGGCTCAAAGCAAAAAAAAAAAGAAACCCAAGTCTTTTATGGATGAAAAGCTACTTGGTGCTATAAACCTTTAAACCACCTCTCTGCCTTTTCACAGGGCATTTAGTGCTTCTGGGTGCATGTGCCTCCATAACTCAAATTGGCTCTGATCTAATAAATGCAATTCACAAGGTATTAGTCTATAATGTGGTCTAATTTCATTTGGCAAATGAGAGAAAAAGGTAAAACTGTGAAAGATATTCACTATGAAAAATGGCTAGTCTGTAATAGTCAGAAGCTAATTTCCATAAAGGTTTTAAAGACACACTTTAAAAAGGGATATGCAAGCCCCAAATACGTGTTTGTCAATGCAGGACTGGAATGACTCACTAAGCGCCCTATCAGTTTTCCAGGTAAATAATAACCAATTAAATTATGTGCCTCACAAGCAGGTCAAGCCGAAAGAGTGTAAGTTAATAAATGCTGTGGAAAAAATTTTCTGCAGAAATACTGTTTACCTGATTGACCTCCAGACCTCTCTGTTTTGTCAAGGTCACATTGATTTTTCTTTCCTCCTCTTTATCACTGCCCAGTGATACATTTTCTTTGAAATAGGACCATTCTATAAAAAAATACATCCTTACTGTGCCTGGAAAAACTTCTTATATATTGTTTGGAAAATTTGCACGATTCTGTTTTGGAGGGATGGAAAAGACTCTCCATCTCACACCTTTCACTCTCCTGCTTTGTTCCTGGTGATGGAAAGTCTCCCCATCACACCCAGGTTAGCACACTCCTGTGGATTCAAATGAGGCTTATTAAGGGTCACTCAAGAAAAGCCAAGGAAAGGACAAGGAGCTCCAGGCAGCGCCTCTTCCCTCAGATTAGACTGTGATAGCCTTTGTTTTCTCAGCAGCACAATTGACTTTTACCAGTGGGTTCCCTCACTTTAGAGTGGTTAAAATGTTGTTTTCCTGCTGCATTTAATCTGTTGTAAAAAGGGTATCTTCATTCTTGAACAATAAAAATTAAAGCTAATGTTCCCAGTTCACTGTAAATAGCTTTTTGGAAACTCAGTTAATTAAATCTTCCATTATGAAGTATTTTCTATTACTAGAAGAAATTAAAAGTAGACAGGGAGCACAGGGCAGCAAATAATGAGGTTATAGAAGATCCAAAGCGATGCTGCATTATGAGGATGGCTCCAGAGAAAGTCCGTGGTTAAGCAAATCTCTAAAGGACTGAACATTCATGTGTCAATGATCACTATTGATTCATTGGTATTTTTGAAAGCTCTTGCATTAGTCAATGAACAACTTTGTCTTTTGCCCTTGTTACTGTTGATTGATTCATGGATGACCTTGGTTAAAAAAGTAAACAGATTAATACTGAAAACTTGTTGGTAATAAATTAAGAATTTTGTACATCATATAAGACAGCTCTCTTAGTGCAATTCTAGCCTTTCCATTCTGCATGGGCTAAAGCTCTCCCTACCTTAATCTATGCCTGTGCAGTCTGTGGGATTTCCTTATCACTTTTGTTCAAAATCTATATTAATAAATGTTTAGGAGAGTTGAATCCTTTTCAATAATGTTACCTCTTGTGTGTTTCTTAGCTCTATAGGTCTCAGATCTCAGTTTTAACTTATCTCGGGAGTCCTTTGTCTAACAAAGGAAAAAAAAAATGCTCAAACTAACAGGAGGGTAATTTCCCTGGAAAACCAATAATTACAATGGAAATATTTCTATTAATATATTCAGTTCAACATTTTGAGAACCTATAATCATAAAGAGGATAGCTTCATTGTTTCTTTAAGTAATCCACATAATAGGTTGACAAACTTTTACTGAATTATAAGAACCAATGTGTTAAGGCTCACTATACTTCCCGTACTGTTTTCACTTGTATCAATCTTCTTAATAGCACTATTAGTTAGGTACCACTATTATCTCTATTGAACAGATGAGGAAACTTAGGCACAAAGATGGTAAGGTTTAAGGACAGTCAGTAGTTGTTGGTATTTCACTCCAGGAATTCTACCTTTGACCTCTGCTCATAACAAGCTGTTAACTAATCAATGAATGATTCTTTAGAAAAAGTCAAACTGGACTGATTCTGAGAAAATTCATATAATAAAGAAACTGTTTGACTGCTTTAATGTCTTCTTCCAGTACCCCCTCCTAATACTCAGGAGAGTGTTCTCTCTATGTATTTATTTCTCTGTTGCCATTTATACCTTATCTAGCAAGAAAGAATATAACATTCATCATTTATGCATTCACTGAACTCATTCACTCAAATGGGATATCTTCCTCCAAACAATTTATATTAATTCATTTGCTCCACTAATATTTATTGAGCTTTCATATTGTTTCAGAAAATACTTCTTCCTCCTTCTCCTTTTCTTTCTTCCCTCCCTCCTTTCTCTCCCTCCTTCCTTTCCTCCTTTCCCCCTTTCTTTCCCTCCCACCCTCCCTCCTTCCTTCCTTCCTTCCTTCAATCTTTCCTCCTTCCCTCCCTTCCTTCATTCTCCTGTCTCTAGCTCCTTTCCTTCTTCCTAAAGAAGGCCACATTAAACAGGTAGAGGTGTTGGAAGATCTTCTCACTGATTTTGAAATTCTGTGAAACCACAAATTAGTCTCCAGATACACGTTCTTTAACCATTTTTGAAGAGAGGGAGGCCTGTAGAGTTAGCATGTCAGTCACTCTCCCAGGACCACATAGACCTAATCCCCTAGTGAAGCTTAAAAAAGACACACAGACCTCTCTGAAGCCTTACTAAGTCTTCTGCTATTTAGAGGCTCAGATTCATAGACTTAGGCCGGTAAGCAAGCATTTTGTTCAGAGTGTACCCAGAACAATGATCTCCAGTCATGAACCAGCAGAGCATTTGCCCTAAACTCTCAAGGTAAAGACAACAGGGAAGTTTTGGTTTATGTGGTATAGTATTCTTTGAGTTTTATTTTTAGTTTTGCTTTTTTACATTCACAATTTCAAATGAAAAGTTAATTGAAACTATATTTTGCCAACATTTTTGTGACAACTATCCAGACCATTAACCAGTTCATTTGTAATAATCCCAGGTTTATAAGGGAATTTATGTTTTTAGTGAATCTAATTTAAACCATTGGTTTAATATAGAACCAAATCAGTTCAACTTCATGCTTTCCCTGTCTATGCTATAAAAGTTTTGTTGTTCTAAGGCTTAAGGGACTTTTCTCAAACTTTTTGGTGACAACAAGATCAAAAAACCCACAGTTATTTGGCTCTCTCTTCAGAGCTGGCAGTGAACAGGAATTGTGGAATACAATTGGCAGAGTCAAATATACACAAAGACAATATAACAACATTTCAAAAGAACAGTTCCACAGGGGTTCTTTGTTGAAAGCATTATTTTGTCTCCTTTCAGTGATTTAGTGTCTTTTTTCTTTTTAGATTCCATTCTGGAACTTAGAAAACATCAGATTTAGAAATAAGAAGAGAAAAATGCCATGTTTCAAATATATCTTAGACCACCAAAACTTATTAAGGAAAAAGCATAAAATAACAAAAAAAATAATTTTAATTTGTTGAAGTGGAACATTTTGTGAGTTTTTGTATTAAACTCATGTATTTATGCCCACATGTATTCCAGAAATGTTTTAAGTTGCCTCAATGCCAAAGAGAGAAAACAGTATCATAGCATAAAGTTAAAAGTAGTCACAAAAAAGAAAGGAATAACAATTGGACATAAAATAGAATAAAAATGACCAAAGACAACAAATACATGAAAAAATGTACAACTACCTTTAGTGAGATTCAAACTGAAATTCTTTAGAAAATCAGCATTAAAACCCCAGTGAGAATTAACACACACCTATGAGAATGGCTTAAGCAAAAATACTGACAGTACTGAGTGCTGACAGGAATGTTGAGAAATGGAATTCTGGCACTGTGTTGGTGGGTATGCAAAATGGTACCTGCAACTTGGGAGTCTTATAAAATTAAACATGTACTTGCATATGAGTCAGCAGTAGCACTCCTGACATATACTGAATAGAAATGAAATTTTATATTGACACAATGTCTGCACATGAATGTTTGCAATAGTTCTATCTCTTACTGCTCCAAACTGAAAGCAACCCAATGCCTACAAATGGGTAAGTGAATAAAGTATATTGGTACCTGCAAGAACTTGAATGAATCTCAGAAATGACTTGCTGAGTGAAAGAATTCAATCCTAAGATTGCCTACTGTGTAAGTCATATGATGTTCTTGTTTCTTTTTCTTTTCTTTTCTATTTTTTTTTCTTTTTCAGGGATGGGAAGAAGCTTCTTAGGAGATAGAAGTAGGAAGATGACAGTTCCACTGGAGCCCTGGCAAAGTTAGTACAAAATCCGATCTGAAAAACAAACTAAAAGCCAATGAACTGGTGGCATGGCTCAAATGATAGAGTACTTGCCGAGCAAGCACAAGGCTTCAATTTCTAGTACTGCAAATACCACTAGTACTGCTGATACCAGTACTGGTGCTACTACTACTACTAAATAGTTCAGCTTTGAATCTGGATCCTGGTTTTTCTAGTGGGATAATGGAAATTTGTTCATTTACACAATTTATAAAAAGTGATAATGGAGAGAAACACTGGTAACTCCGAGGATCTTTAACTACTATATATGTTGGACAAATGTACCTTCACAATGAGGACAATCAGCTATGTAAAAGATAAGGTCCTAGATAAACAACAGTGAGTTTCACTGAAATGTCTCCTTTTGGGTCCCTTAATATAGGCAGATGATATCAAAACACAGTTGAGACCGTGTGTCAGTCCAATGTCCTTATTTTGCTCAATCCAGAGGTAAATTTTAGTATACCCTCAAAGACTCTTTCTTAATTATTTATTTATATAAAACTAATATGTAATATAGTTTTTAAATAATAAACTTCCAAAGACTACTTCTAGTGATTATAAACATAAAACAGTGTAAGGTAAATGTGGAAGAGGCAAGGTGTGAGCAACAAGACATAAGGACACAATTTTGTGGCATCTGTGTCATTCTATTGTAATCTTCTGACGTGTTATAAATTACTAATTTTCAACAGCATTTTAATGTCATAAGTTTTAAATAAGAACAAATGTTCTGGGCTAGTGGAGTGGCTCAAATGGTTAGAGTGCTTGCTTTTAAGTGCAAGGCCCTGAGTTCAAACCCCAGTGCTGCAAAACAAAAAAAAACAAAAAAAAAACAAATGTTCTACATACCTGATAAGTATTTAGTCAAACTTAAAATTTAAATTCTCTAATTTGGTCACTTCTCTTCAAAACAGCTTAATTTCTTCCTGGAAAATACAACAGTAAACATAATAGACCTTACATACTAAGCACTTATTCTTTTGGTTTGGTTACATTGGAGAAGAGAGAAAACCTCTTTGATAATATTTGACATTAACCAAGTCATAAATATTATTTTAAGACATATGTTTGTGCCTATTTGTAGGTTGGCATGTCTGGAAAGATTCATTTCTTCACTCATTTCAGTAGAAGAAACTTTGCTTTTGACTATAAAAAAGTAAATTGAAGAAAAGTATATAATCCATACCAAATCTTGTGGAATTATAGAACAGACAATGGGAAAAGTAGAAGAGGTATAGTGTGATAGGAAAATCCACACACACATGTTTGGGAATCATATCATATTATAATAACAAAATTTTATAAGTATGATTTGTTGAAGAAGTATATTTTTTTGGTAAAGCTTTCCTTCATTATTTTACAAAATAATGGGCTTTATTATGACAAATATACAATGCACTTTGATCACACTTACTCCCAGCACCCTCTCTTGTCCACATATCTTAAAATACTTAAGTGCTATTCCTTGAATGCTTTCATCACTGTTATTTTATCCATAAAATTTAAATTTTTTTGAGTATTCTTTTATCTCAAAAATGAGTTCTTTCCAATCCTGTCAAACAATTTGACAACAATCAGGCAACAATTTGACTCATAGTTCTGATTCCAATGAACTGGAGGATCGACTCAATGCTATTTTACCTAAGGATAATTATTATTACCCAATGACATTTCTCCTTAAACATGTAAATTTCATCACTTTTTTGAGTAGTCTGACCATGTATAAAATAATACCATGCTACTATGTCTTACTGAATTTTCATAGTCAGTAAATTATTCTGAGAGGGAATTGAATACAACTCTTTTTGGTTACATGTGAACCTTTTGATCTTCAAAAGAAATAATAGAGGCTTCATGCGTAATTTGATATGATCTACTGTGAGCCAGTCAAAAATAAAATGATGATTGCTTTCTTATTTTAGAACAATGGCAATGATATATGTCAATATAGCTGGTGAATTCAATGAGCATAATTAACATTTCCCAGCAATATATGAAATATGTGTAATTAAGATAATAATATAATCATATGTATGATTGCATCAGCGAGGCAATTCTGATCACTTACCTTTTATCTTCCTTTAAATCTTCAATGTTTCCTTGTTGTCCAATGGAGAAAATCCTAAATCATAGGATGCCTTAAAATTCTCCCTAGAATCTGTGCCTTGGCTACTTTTGAGTCTACACATGCCTCATTTCCCATATTGCAGTTATTTACACTGCATGTGCAGGTCTGTCTGCTTACAGCATTCCTTCTTGATTCTGCTTGATAAACTCTTCACAGTGTATCAGAACTGGTCACTTATATCTTTTCCATAAAACCTTCTTCTTCTAAGGTAAAGTTATACACATAGCACTTTGTGTCCAGTTCTAAAGAGAAGCTGTGACATTGTATTTAACCATTCATCTACTTTCCACTTGCCCCTATTACTCTAAATTTTTGGAGAAAATATTTGAGTCTTCTTACCTTATCAGACTGTCTGGTATATAGTTGATGTTCAATAAATATTTGTTGACCGAATTTAATGTGTGTCTCTGTAGTAATGATGAGAACACTCCAAACAGCTTTCCCTCTGAGGACTAATTTGAGAAGACTCAATACACAATGGTGAGAAAGATATCACAGATGGGACAATTGACTTAGATTTATAAACTGTACCTAGAGAGCAACGGGATATTTTTTAGGCTGTATAGACATAAGTGTTCCATAAAGTTTTAGGACTAAAAACAAAGGAATTTGGAGTCTTTAAAATGTCCACACCTTTCAATTTGAGTTATTGAATTATTTTCCCATTATACTATTTTAAAAGCAATTTATGCTGGAAATTTGATATAAAATTTCTTTCTGATTTTGGGAGTCATTTAACATGGTCAGGCCTCAAAATGCTTATTCAAGAAATGAAAAGGATTCCATATTCACACTAAAACAATATTTTGTTCTTCACTAACATCTTAATAGATTAGCAAAAGCCACATTTCCCAGGCTTGCCACATAGACTCTGCTTTTGTTCCCTGCCTTAGTTGATGGGCTGTTCAATAATCTCCCTACCCGTCTTGTTTTCGCTCATCAGTTTGCTACAATGCTTAAAATTCCCACCAGGACCTCCTTGAGTTCAGGATTAGCTCTGGAAGGCCCCCTTTAAAATGCAAGCAAATTATCTAGAGGATAGACACATAAACTCATTAATACATATTCAATATGGATTAGTGATCTTTAAAAGTTAAGTCTGATCAGGTCACTACCTGACTTAAAATCTTTCAGTGGCTTCCCAGTGGGCAAAGGATAAAGACAAACTGCTTAATGCAGCCTCTGAGCCCCAGTGCACTCAATCCTACCTCCTCACGTGGCTCTTCAGATTCACTGCACACCTCCCACCCCCACCTACCAGTTCTCTGAGTCCAGCCACTTTGCCTTCTTTGCATTTTCTGCTGTCACCCTGCTTCTACCTGTTGCAGGAAATGTACATTTTGCAGTTCTCTTCCTCTGAAGTACTTTACTCTAATCTATCCACTTAGTGCCTATGTGTCTTCCACTTCCCACTTAGAGCTACCTTCTTGGGGTGGTATTCCATAACCTTCACGATCAAGTCAAATTATCCTATTCCAGACTCCCATAACACAATGCCTCAATGCTTTGCTGCCTTCAGAGTACTTCTTTGGTTCTCAGATTGCTCAGTGTTGCTCACTAGACTGTAAGCTCCTGGCAGATAGGACTCATGTCTATTTTTCTTTCTGTTGTATACTTAGTGCCTATTAGGATGCTTATGCCCTCTATAAATAATTGTTGAATGATGAATAAGGGAGTAAGTAAACAAATAAGTAAATATACCAGTCGCCTTTTTCTTCTCTTACCTTTTCTCCTTTCCTCTCTTTCTGATCTTTTGTCAAACAACCAAGCATACACTAACCTAAGGACCCTGGGGCACAAGCCTTTTCCTCACTGCAATGTCTTCAGACTTCCACATAACCAACTTTTTTACTCGGAAGCCACCTTTTCAGCTAGGCCCATTTCTTGTTCACTTTATTAGTATAATTTGTTGTACAGGGGGGATTCATTGTGACATTTCTGAATAGCCTTACATCGTACATTGGTTAGGTTAGCCACTACTATCTCTTCCCATCCTACTTAAAACAATTGCAAAAGTTTTCATTGTTCTATTTCATATATGTATACAAAGAATATTGACCATATTCACCCTCCTTCATCTCTTCCATTCCCACTCTCACAAATACCTACCTCCCCCACAGGACCCATTTTAATTCCAAAGTCAGTGTTCAAAGACGTTTCTAGATGTAGCTCAGCTGTGAATATACTGTACTTTGATCAGTTCAACCCCCTCTGTTACTCTCCCTTGCCCTTTCCCTCCCACTCCGTATTATTCAACAGCTTTCAGTACATATTGTTGTGTCATGATCTACCTACACAGAAGCAATGTATTTCACAAATCTCTAATCATCTTTTTCTTTCCCTCCTCCCCCAATTTCCAGAGTAGTTCTACTATTACAAACATGTTCTATATATAAATGTGTATATGATCATGTTTGTCTTTGTGTATGTATACATTTACCTTTGAATCTATCTTCCACATATGAGAAAACATGTGGCCTTTGTCACTTAACATGATGTCTTCTAATTCCATCTGTTTACCTGTAAACAACATAATTCCATTTTTCTTTGTGACTGAGTAGTACTCTGCAGTGTATATACTTCACATCTTTTTAATCCATTCATCAGTTGTAGGGTATCTGGGTTGTTTCCACAGTTTAGCTATTGTGAACAATGCTGCAGTAAACATGGGTGTGCAAGTGTCTTGTATCTTGACTTACATTCATTTAGTTATATCCCAGGAGTGAGAATCTCCACATTGTTTTCCATAATGGTTGCACTAATTTATATTCCTACCAACAGTGTATATGGATTCCTGTTTTGTCACATCCTCACCAACATTTGCTGTTATTTGTGTTTTTGAAGATAGCCATCCTTCAGTTAGGCCTATCTTGACCTTATACTTGAAGGTACAATTCTCTCTATATACCCTTGCCAATAATTTATCTTATCTGCTGTGCTTTAATTTCACTCATAGCCACATTGTCTTTAACATCCTATATAATGTTACTTATTATATTTGCTGCTTATTTTCTCTTTTCCTTCTTAGAATATAAGTCAAAGATCTCTCATTGGTTCACTGATAATCCAAATATCTACCTTGACTATTACCTGACGACATGTAGTAAGTGCTCAACAAATATTTGTTGAACTAAAGATGAGAAGGACATGGGTAGGAAGATTGTTTGGAAGAGGTATATCATGAAAAATACCAGGTATTAAGCAATCCAGATGGAGGACAGCAGGAGAAGGAGGCAGGGTTTTGAAAACAAAGTCATCCACTCTTCCATTTTGCATTAAGCTCACCCTTACTTTTTAGTTAATGAACATTTATGGAGAGAGATTCTGATCTACTCCAAAATAATTTATATAATAAATAGGCATACGTGTATGGCCATGCTCTGACAAATGAGAGATTTCTGCCTTTGAGTTCTGCTATGTAAACATGACAGATGGTTATATAAACATAGTACTTAAAAACTGTATTTGGCAAAGGAACAAGAAATATTCTTACAATGACATTCTTCATTTTTCCTTACAAGAACCAGGGAATTGTATAAATACATGAAGTCATTTCCTGACAAATCTGTAAAATGTTCACTCAGTTGAACCAGATTTCAAAATTGATCAAAATTTCTAGCTCTTATTCCAGTTAGATAACACTGATTGGCAAATTTTTCTTTCCTTTTTAAATTTTTTGGTGAACTGGGGTTTAAACTCAGGGCTTCATGCTTGCAAAGCAGGAACTGTATTGCTTAAACCACACCTACAGTCCATTTTGCTCTGGTTATTTTGGAGATAGAGTCTCATGAACTATTTGCCCATGGTCGGCCTTGAACTGAGATTCTCCCAATCTCAGTTTTCCACTTGCTAGAATTACAGGTGAGTTACTGGTGCCCAGCCTTCAACACTGACTTATATTTAGTAAAATAAAATAAAATAAAATAAAATAAATAATAATAACCTTGTTCTTTGATATTGACAAGATATTTGGTATTTATTTAACTCTTAAAAAAAGGAAAAAATAATGGAAGCACCCTGAAGACTTTTCCAAGACTCTCAGTGGATACCTGAAAGAGCAGCTAGTACTGAGCCCTATGTATGCTATGTTTTCTGTAGATACATACCTCTGATAAAACTTAATGCCTTTTCTACCCTAACTAAGTACTATGGCTATAATTTTTACAGTGTGAGGTGTGATAGAAAAACTAGCACAAATTTCTTTTTCCTTCTTTACAGTTTTGTGGGTAGATCCATTCTTGTCATAGATCTTAGCAAATTCAGGATGCACTATTTTTCCTTTCCTTGTTAAGCCAAAGATTTTTACCTTTTCACAGGAAGGAAGCATTTAATAGCTCCTCTTTAGCATGTCTAAATTGTTAGCCTCAATGCTTTGAGGAAAATAAGGGTTACTTGAATACAAGTGCTTTGATACTAGGATAGTTGATCCCACAACTGAGAGGACCTCTAAGTGACTAACGGACAGGTATCATACAGTGTCTGAATATGCTGGGTTGAATGGAGCAGAATGTTGTGAGATTTTGGCACATCATTCAGAATAGCATTTAATATTCAATTTAAAACTTATGAATTGTTTATTTGTAGAATATTCCATCTACTATTTTTAGGTAAGTAACTGAAACTATAGAAAGTAGAACCACAGTAAAGGGGAGACCCCCTTTATGTCATGTTTAAGAGAGAAACTTGCTGAAATTATTCAGTGGAAGTCGTAACTGCACTGGGTTTAAAACTCAATTGTATCAGACTTAGAAGTGGTTACGTGATTTTTAAGGTCAAATGTTATTCTCCAGTACAGCTGCCAGGATTGCATTAGCCTATGAATAAACAGATAGAGAAGGGTCTTTTGTTTCTTCCACTATTATTCCTATTCTTTGAGTTGTTATATGATATCTATGCCTACACTTTAAGATGTCTTTCTCCAAATAATGATTTTACATAGCAGCTTGCCTCTATTTTACTCTCCCTTTCCCTGTCTTCAGTCTTTTTAAGAGAACAGGAAGGAAAAGAGAACAAATCATACAGAGTCCATACTCCGATCTTCTCAATGAAATGACTTAGTTATTGAAGTTCTCTCTACTCATGTTGTAGTTGTAAAAGCAATTTCCATTTCATTAGTTTCTTATGACTTGTGTTCCATTGGTATTCATATCTCAGATTTTATAGAAATATTTCTAATTTATGTCCAATGGTCTAGATTTCAAGTATCTGGGCAACGACTTTTATTGTATAATAGTGACTATTTAAGACATTAAAGCAAAAGAGACCAAACTAAAGCAAATAAAACTGTTGATAGATGGGATCATGACATATTTGGCATGAATCTAAGAGCCAAAGACCATGAATTTAAAAAATGGCTAGGAAACCATGAATTTTAAAAAATGTGCAAGCTTACCCCACTGAACACAGCTTTGAAATGGTTCCAATTCCCTTATTATTAAAGAAGGTAAACCAGAGAATGCAGAGAGAATTTTACCTTGGGAAAATATACTGCTATGCATTTTCAGTAACTGCATGGTCCTTTTCAGCTTTTATGCTCCAAAATTAACAGTATGATAGTAGGACAATTGCCTATACTTGTGGCACTGCTTAGGATTAGGCAGTTAAATATCAATGGAGATAATCATTCCTGCACTTGAACATCAGAAAGATGAGAGTGAAAGCAGTTTAACTGGCATTTGCCTTTATGCTTGGTAAATAAAAGGTTTGGTTTCAAACTACAGAAGAATCATTGTTACCATATATTCAGCTCCAGAGCCAAAGCATCACTGATCAGAAAGTATGGTTTGTAGAAACATTACAATAAAAGTTAAATGAAACAATTCAGCTGAGCCTTGTAGATATTCACTGGAATAGAATGTGATAGAACTGTGTATCACCAATTTGTAAGTATGATTTCTTGATATTTGTTAAATTGCTTTTTGCTTAAAAATGAAACTCACATGAGTTATGAGAAGAACTGCTCTTGAAATTAGTATATTTTATAATCTAGAAGATTTCTCATACTTTTACCAAATAATGTCTTAGGCAGACCTGTTGATTGAGTCTAGAGGATCATCCTACCCCATTGAAGTGTGTCTGTCTTCATGACCAGACTGTGAGGTTTCTTGGAGGATTGTGGGCTGTTCATCATGTTAATTTCAAAGCCTAGCATAGTGCTTAAAATACCCTAGATAATCTATAAATATAAGTGGAATTTATGTCTGCAATCTTGTCCTTACCCTCAATATTCTCACCCAGTTACAGGAATATCTCTTCTGATGAGATTGAGCATTGTTAGCTTTGAATGGTGGGCTTTATGAGATAGTTGGGATTATTGGCAAAAACGTGGACCTCAGTGACCAGCAGAATTGTATTTGGATCTAACACCTATTGTTTAGTAGCATGTGACTTGGGGACAAATTATTTAAAGTATCTAACCCTTAGATTTTTCATGACTAAAATGGGGATTATAATCTCTACTTCATAGTGTTGTTTTGAGAATTAATAATATATTTAAAAGAACTATCACAGTGCTCAGATAGCATAGGTTCTGAATGGCAGCAATAACTTTTTAATATCATACATGAAATGAAGTTGATGTATTTCCAATAGTCCAGATAGACTGTTGAAAGAATCTCCCCAATGGATTGTCTTTTAATTATAGCAGTGGTATCCAGAATGTGGTAAATAAGGAAAAAAGATAATGAAGGTTTTATGAAAGCTTTACACTAGGTGTTTAATATTACAAGGCTGATGTGGTTCTAGGTGTAATCCTAGCATTTTGGGAGGCAGGGACCTGGATGATAGAGATTCAAGGCCAGCCAGGGCAGAAAAAGTTTGTTAAACTCTCATCTCAACCAACAAGCTGTGCGTGGTGGCACAAGCCTCTCATTCTAGCTACTCTGGAAGTGTAAATAGGAGGATCAAGTTCAGGCCAGCTTGCCATAAATGTGAGAAATTATTAAAAAAAATAACTAAAGCAACCCCCTCAATAAAAGGATAAGGGCATGGTTCAAGTGGTAAAGTGTCTGTCTAGCAAATATGAGTCCCTAAGTTCAAACCCCAGTACTACTAAAAAAAAAATGGCACACACACATGCATGTACACTCACACATACATACTTTCAATACTGTTACTTTTAGATTTTTATTTATTTATTTAATATTCTAAGCCTGTGTGGCACTACTGACTTTCTGGGTGTACTGAACAAACTTATAATTAAATTATAAAACATCTCATACCTTGATGAATACTATTATTATGAAGTGAATTGTGCCTACCCAAATTCACATGTTGAAGCCGAACCTCCAATCTCTTTGAGTTTGACTGTATTTGGAGATAGTGCTTGTGAAGAAGTAATTAAGTTAAAATGAGGTTGCTAAGTGTACCGTAATCCAATCTGACAGTTGTACTTGTAAGAAGGGGAGGTTAACAGACACAGAAGAGACAGAGATATGTGCATGCAAGGTGAAAAGTCTTGTGCAGACACTGAGAAGGTGGCCATCAGCAAGACAGAGAGAGCACTCTGGAGAAACCAACTCTGGAATTCACCATTATACTTTGTAAGTAGAAGGCTGATCTTGGGTGTTTACCCTGTAGAACTGTGAGAAAATAAATTTCTATTATTTAAGGTGTCCTATGGTGTTTTGTTATGGCAGCCTCAGCAAACTTGTACACGTGTGAACAGTAAAAGTTTCAGTTTTAATTTTGTAACAACTGAATGGATAAATTGTTTTTACATTTTTACTTAGAAAACAACTTTAGGTCCAGAGCAGGTTGATACATGGCATATGAAAATAAGTAGACTTTTAAATAAGCATACTACAACTTAGAAATTCCAGTAATTTTTTTTTCTTTGAAGTTCTCATTTAAGAAGGCTTTCTGTGAAATACTCTGGAGTTAGTAGGTATAGGTAAGAACTTTCTCAACGAAACCCCAGCAGCACAGCAACTAAGAGATAGCATAGATAAATGGGACTTCATAAAGCTAAAAAGCTTCTGTTCATCAAAAGAAATGGTCACTAAACTGAAGAGAACACACACAGAGTGGGAGAAAATATTTGCCAGCTACACGTCAGTCAGACAAAGGACTGATAACCAGAATATATAGGGAACTTAAAAAACTAAATTCTCCCAAAACTAATGAACCAATAAAGAAATGGGCATGTGAACTAAACAGAACTTTCTCAAAAGAAGAAATTCAAATGGCCAGAAAACACATGAAAAAATGCTCACCATCTCTAGCAATAAAGGAAATGCAAATTAAAACCACACTAAGATTCCACCTCACCCCTGTTAGAATAGCCATCATCAGCAACACCACCAACAACAGGTGTTGGCGAGGATGTGGGGAAAAAGGAA
The DNA here is from genome assembly GCF_047511655.1 of Castor canadensis. Lineage (NCBI taxonomy): Eukaryota > Metazoa > Chordata > Mammalia > Rodentia > Castoridae > Castor > Castor canadensis. The sequence goes on from NC_133391.1 coordinate 100,212,712, forward strand.
CCCTTTTACACTGTTGGTGGGAATGTAGACTAGTACAACCACTCTGGAAAAAAATTTGGAGGCTACTTAAAAAGATGGACATCGATCTACCATTTGATCCAGCAATACCACTCTTGGGGATATACCCAAAAGACTGTTACTCCAGAGGCACCTGCACATCCATGTTTATTGCGGCACTATTCACAATAGCCAAGTTATGGAAACAGCCAAGATGTCCCAGCACTGACGAATGGATTAAGAAAATGTGGTATCTATACACAATGGAATTTTATGCAGCCATGAAGAAGAACGAAATGTTATCATTCGCTGGTAAATGGATGGAATTGGAGAACATCATTCTGAGTGAGGTTAGCCTGGCTCAAAAGACCAAAAATCGTATGTTCTCCCTCATATGTGGACATTAGATCAAGGGCAAACACAACAAGGGGATTGGACTATGAGCACATGATAAAAGCGAGAGCACACAAGGGAGGGGTGAGGATAGGTAAGACACCTAAAAAACTAGCTAGCATTTGTTGCCCTTAACGCAGAGAAACTAAAGCAGATACCTTAAAGCAACTGAGGCCAATAGGAAAAGGGGACCAGGAACTAGAGAAAAGGTTAGATCAAAAAGAATTAACCTAGAAGGTAACACCCACACACAGGAAGTCAATGTGAGTCAATGCCCTGTATAGCTATCCTTATCTCAACCAGCAAAACCCCTTGTTCCTTCCTATTATTGCTTATACTCTCTCTACAACAAAATTAGAAATAAGGGCAAAATAGTCTCTGCTGGGTATTGAGGGGGGGAGCGGGAGGGGGTGGAGTGGGTGGTAAGGGAGGGGGTGGGGGCAGGGGGGAGAAATGAACCAAGCCTTGTATGCACATATGAATAATAAAAAAAAAAAAAAAAAAAAAACAACTTTAGGTCCAGAGCAGGTTGATACATGGCATATGAAAATAAGTAGACTTTTAAATAAGCATACTACAACTTAGAAATTCCAGTAAGTTTTTTTTTCTTTGAAGTTCTCATTTAAGAAGGCTTTCTGCGAAATACTCTGGAGTTAGTAGGTATAGGTAAGAACTTTCTCAACGAAACCCCAGCAGCACAGCAACTAAGAGAAAGCATAGATAAATGGGACTTCATAAAGCTAAAAAGCTTCTGTTCATCAAAAGAAATGGTCTCTAAACTGAAGAGAACACCCACAGAGTGGGAGAAAATATTTGCCAGCTACACGTCAGTCAGACAAAGGACTGATAACCAGAATATATAGGGAACTTAAAAAACTAAATTCTCCCAAAACTAATGAACCAATAAAGAAATGGGCAAGTGAACTCAACAGAACTTTCTCAAAAGAAGAAATTCAAATGGCCAAAAAACACATGAAAAAATGTTCACCATCTCTAGCAATAAAGGACATGCAAATTAAAACCACCCTAAGATTCCACCTCACCCCTGTTAGAATAGCCGTCATTAGCAACACCACCAACAACAGGTGTTGGCGAGGATGCGGGGAAAAAGGAACCCTCTTACACTGTTGGTGGGAATGTAGACTAGTACAACCACTCTGGAAAAAAATTTGGAGGCTACTCAAAAAGCTAGACATTGATCTACCATTTGATCCAGCAATACCATTCTTGGGGATATACCCAAAAGACTGTGACACAGGTTACTCCAGAGGCACCTGCACACCCACGTTTATTGCAGCACTATTCACAATAGCCAAGTTATGGAAACAGCCAAGATGCCCCACCACTGATGAATGGATTAAGAAAATGTGGTATCTATACCACAGTGGAATTTTATGCAGCCATGAAGAAGAATGAAATGTTATTCGCTGGTAAATGGATGGAATTAGAGAACATCATTCTGAGTGAGATTAGCCTGGCCCAAAAGACCAAAAATCATATATTTTCCCTCATATGTGGACATTAGATCAAGGGCAAATACAACAAGGGGATTGGACTTTGAGCACATGATAAAAGCGAGAGCACACAAGGGAGGGGTGAGGATAGGTAAGACACCTAAAAAATTAGGTAGCATTTGTTGCCCTTAACGCAGAGAAACTAAAGCAGATACCTTAAAAGCAACTGAGGCCAATAGGAAAAGAGGACCAGGGACTAGAGAAAAGGTGAGATCAAAAAGAATTAACCTAGAAGGTAACACACATGCACAGGAAATTAATGTGAGTCAACTCCCTGTATAGCTGTTCTTATCTCAACCAGCAAAAACCCTTGTTCCTTCCTATTATTGCTTATACTCTCTCTTCAACAGAATTGGAGATAAGGGCAAAATAGTTTCTGCTGGATATTGAGGGGGTGGGGGGGAGAGGAAGGGGGCAGAGTGGGTGGTAAGGGAGGGGGTGGGAGCAGGGGGGAGAAATGACCCAAGCCTTGTATGCACATATGAATAATAAAACAATAAAAAAAACTGGAAAAAAAGGATAATATAAAAAGCTATAAATACATATATATAAAAAAAGAAGGCTTTGTGCTTATCCCAATAATACTCAAAATATTTGGGAGCCTCTCTTCATACTCAGTTAAATAGGCACCCAGGAAAATCAGTGTGGCTGGATTATTACCACTTTATTGTTTGTGTTGCTTAAATATTTTTCACTATTATTGCTATAAATTTTGTTTCCCACATTGAATGCACTTTTAAAGAATGATGGCTTTCTACCATAAACTTTGAAAGAAAGCTGTTCTAAAGACTTCAAAAAGGTTTTGAGTGCTTAGGATCAATGACAATCCCCTGGGCACCTTGATGCTTGACCCCCGGAAATCTGAAGCTTTTGCAACCACCAGGAGAATCTCCTGCATAGGTCTCCCTGGTGTGATTCTGTTTTCTTTGGTAGCATTCTAGGGGCATCTCACTGATTCTGTTTCTCAAGGTTTACAGATTTATGGTATCATTTGATTTTTGTTTCCCAAATGTCTTTTGGCTGACCCTGTTTGGGTGTGCCTCACTTTAGCTGTCAGCTGAGCACTCAAATGCAGGCTATTGCCTCATTGGATTTAGTTCTGTGGTTTCAGGCAGTTAAGGTTTCTCCTAATCTCCGATCTGATCAGTGCAGTGGAAGGGAAGCAATACAGCATGGTAGTAAGCGAGGACTTGGGGATTGGACTGTCTGTGTTCAAATGTTAGCATTGCCTGTTATTGCATGTGAGCCACTGGATTACCACCTCTCTGAGCCGCAGCTTCCTTCTTCTTGAAACAGATTTTAATGATCCTACATTGTTGATCATGTGAGATTAAATGAGATGATCACTAGGAGTTCTTGCTTTATTTAAAAAGTAACATTAAGGTGGATTTAATTTCTACATATTTGAGTGAAGCTGAAACCACCTGCAGCTAGTTTCTACTAAGAAAGTAGTCCTGAAAATTACCATTGCACATTTCTTTCTCACTTTTTATTTTTTAAACTGGCTTCTCTGAAATCGTAAATGAGTAGGGGGCTATTCAATATTTCATTCGATTATATTTGATAAAAGAAGTATGTACATTTGGGGTGTGCAGAGCAGAAAGTAATTGTCTGAATTTCAACGACTTGGTTTTGGTTCCACTAAAAATGACACCAGTAGCTACACTTTCATTCAGCCTCCAACTTCTGGCATTCTGAGAGGACAGCAATATGCAAACACAAAAGGAAAAAATTCATTAAATTTCAAAGTGCATCTGGCATCTATGAGTTAGAAATTACAAATTCATTTCCACTGGATTGTTTTAACATCTCTTCTTACTACTGATCACCATTTTTTCACAAAGAGAACACAAATGGATTAATCTGTGGAAATGCTACATGTGTTTGAACAGAGCTTCATGGCAAAGTGAGTCATATTTTCACTCATTTTTGTTACATTATTGACCAAGCTAAGAGTGTTACTTTAGCTATGTTAAGGACAAATACTAGAGTCTAGACATCATTGTCTTCTAAACTTATTTTTTGAAGAATGCTTATGCATATTAAATTTAATAAGTCCTTTATTTTTGACTGCATCAAATTTCTGGTGCCAAAGCTAGCAAACCTCTGTAGAAATATAAGAGCTATAATTTTACTTCAAACTCTTCTATGTAAGTGTTTCATTCACAATCAGAAAAAAGATATCTTTTTATCCTACTTATTATAATAATAGACCGGATGGATTCTTGGGTAAAACCTGAATATTTTTAAATGCTCTATATGTTCTAGCTCTAAATTGCATGTTTTAAGCATATTGCTTTGAAATCCTGAAAAAACGCATACTGAATTTTGAAACGTTCTAAAACAGTCATGAAAATTAACATCTTCCCTCAGCCCAGGGCCAAACAGATTTTTTTGCAGGGCCAAATTAGAATCTGCCTACAGGCTTCAGATAAAAAAAGGTAGCAAGCAGTCAACTTTTTAAAGTCAGAAAAGGCAAAGAATTTTACATGGCTATCTTTTCTGGTGATCTAAGTAGCTGGGGAATGGAATAATCTTTTAATTTAGTCTTAACCTTCTAGAGTATGTGGATGTTAATAGATCTTTTCCAGGATATAAGCAGACACACTGGTATTTTATATCCTATAGGCAACAAATTGTTTTTATGTAGAAATATAAATTATTGAGAGTGGAACTTGCAGGGCATGCTAATTAGGTAGTCTTTTTAGATTTTTTTAAGGGTTCACATGTGAGTAGGCCTAATTTGTTGTAAGAAAAGTGGAGGTCAGAAGCCAGGACTATGTATTATTGCTATTTCTACCTGCTCTGAAATTCCATAGGTAAAAGTAACAGCATGGACCATAGTAGAAATAAAATTGAGCACATCAGTAAAGAAGTAATCCCCATAGCATCAGGAAATAAAAGAAAGCTTAGAAAAGTCCAAGAAAAGCAGGCCTGAAAGTATGAACATGTGAAGTAGGAGACTCCATGGTACAGAAACGTGGATATAAGTGCATAGAACCAGGGAGCAGTTCAACATTGAAGAGGTGTTTATGATTGCCAACTGCACAAATTACTTCAGGACTGTGCTAAAAGGTGAGGGTCTAATATGAATAAGCCATAGTTTCTGTCCTCAAAAAAGTCCAAAGTCTGGTGAAAGGACCATAAGAAGGTGAAGAAAACATGGCTTAGAAGTGCTGATAATAAAAAATAATAATTAATAAAGACTTGCTGAGTGCCTAAAATGGCCCAATCACTGTTCGATGTCCCTTAGCATTAATTTTCAGTTGTATAACAATTCAGTAAGTTAGGAACATTTATTATTTCCATTTTGGGAACTAAAACCAGGAAAGGTTAAGTAATTTATCTAAGGTCACAAAGCTAGTTGTGGTTCTACCACCAATAAAAGTGAAATAGAATAGACTCTAAAATATACAACCTATTTCTCACCATCTTCACACACATACTCTATATCTCTTGTGTTCTTGCTTCTTCAGTTTTCTTTGTGCCATCACAAACCTTAATGCATTTCCTCAATCTCTATGTCTGTCCAGCTATGAAGAATAGCTCAAATTCTACTTAATTCCTGAGTCCTTCTCTGAAGACCCTGAATGGAAATAACTTCTCTCTATTGTAAAACACCATTACCTTTATTCTTATTTATTTACTCAGAAAACACTATTTTGTGGGATATAATATTATTGCTTTTCTTGATGGTGGCAATTTAAAAAGTGTTTCCCCAGGTTGGGCAGTGGTGGCTCACATCTATAATTCTAGTTACTTGGGAAGTGGTGATTGAGAATCATAGTTCTAGGCCAGCCCAGGCACAAAGTTCAGGAGACCCTATCTCAATAGAAAAATCTGGGTGTGGTGGTACACACCTATCATCTTAGCAGAAATAGGAGGATCATGGTTTAGGTCAGGCCAGGTGGAAAAAGTGAGACCCTTTTTAAAAAATAAACAGAGACAAAAGGGCTGGAGGTATGGCCTATACAGTAGAGCACCTACCTGCCTAGTAAGCTCAAAGTCCAGAGTTCAAGCACAAGTTTCACACTCAAAAAAGTGTTTCCCTTCGGTGTTGTACACATAGGCACCCAGTAAGTGCTTCTTGATGTGTCATTGGATGAAATGAAGCAAGGAAGCCTGTGTAATTAGTGTACCATGGCTCCCTTGTCCCAATGTCTACATGCCATTGCTTCTTGTGATTCTATTATTATTTTCTTTTCATTTTAGGTACTGGGGTTTAAACTCTGGGCATCACACTTACTAGGCTGGCACTCTACTACTTGAGCCATGCCCCCAGAAATCATTTTGCTTTAGTTATTGTCCAGGACTGTCCTCTAACCATAATCCTTCCATTTTTGCCTTCCAGTAGCTGGATTTGCCCCTGCCTGCCCCATTGGTTGAATTGGGGTATTGCTAACTTTTTGCCAGCTTACTTCAAACACCAATTCTTCCCATTTATACCTCTTGACTAGATAGAATTGCAGAAGTATGCCACCACAAATAGCCCTTATTATTTACAGTTCTAATCAGAGAAACTAGATGAAGTTTACTTTTCTTATCTATTGGTAATAGAAAATCTTCTGGAAGAACTGGTCTCTAGCATTATGTTCAATGGGTTTTCTACTGGGTTACTTCTTTGTTTACTCTGACCATCTTATTTCAGTTTTAGAACCTATTGGTCTGGTGAATGGTATCTCTAAAGGAGAGGCTGGAAAGGAGAGTAATCAGGTGGCTAGCCAGAATGTTTCCTTCTCAATAATATTTATTATTTCTTACAAAGCTTCACAATGGGAGTCATTCTTTAGCCACTTTCTCACTGGATTATAGTTTTAATGTCTAGGATACAGGCCATACCCAAAGCCAAAGACCACTGGAATTAGTGAGACCTCTCTCTTTTCTGAGACCCCATAAATCTGGCCTATAGAGTGGTCATGATAACTGATGAGTAAGAAGGATGTAACCTCACTGCAGTCTTTTTAACTTCCTGGATTTCTTTTTCAGAGCAGTACCCTAGCAGGTTAAGTTCTAAGGGACTGGTAAAATCTCCCAATAGCTCTTTGTCAACTCCCTTTATTTACTGTCCCACAAAGTCAAAGACCACAAAGAAATCAAGGTTGCCTGCATCCCCCTTCTGTCATATACACTATCTTTTTATTTTCTAATCTTTGAGGAGTAAGTCCTAGGGGAAACCAGAGTTCAGAATTCTTAATTTAGCAAAGTAGGGTTATACAGAAATATGAAATTGTAATTATGTTATTCTTGGGCTGGAGCTGGCTAAACGTGAGATTTTTTCTCTGGGAGGACCCAGCTTCTGGATATAATGTACTGACATAGAAGCTCATGATGTTTTCAGTGAGGGCAAACACTCAGGTGTACCAACTGTGAAGGAGTTTTGTGAAGAGAGTGTACATTAGCTAGTTTATCAGAAAAATGGAGCACAAATTTTTCACTCACAATGCAACTATGAAGTGTAGAAGTATCAGAAGTTTGAGAAAATGCATTTGTTAACTTCTTGTGCTAATGTTTTAGTGAATATGCCTACTGGACTAAATGCTGAAGACAGGGGAGGTTTATATATTGCTGGTTCTACAAAATAAAAAGATCTTTAGGGATTGTCTTAACTCATTCTTTCTCCAATGGGTAAATTATGCATGTTTGCTATGAAAGGAAGAAAAATACCCTTTCTATTCTAACTTTTCAAAAATCTCTTTTTTTAAAAAAATAAGTTTTTTTGTGTGTAGTTAAGGTATACAATGCAATGTTACAGAATACACAGGGATAATAAAATGGTTACTACAGTGAAGCAAATGGATTTATATCCATCAGTTCTAAATGTCTCTTGATACTCTGACTTAACTGAAGCTCTATATCTGACAATGCTCTGGTTAATGCGAAAAACTAAATAATTGGTCAGGGGAAGAAAGGAGGAAATATAAAACATGCCTTCTCTCCCCCTTCTATTGCCCTTTCTGTATTTTCTATTAATGCCAGAGGATGTAGTTAAGAGTTGCATACAGAAAATAACCTTTAACATTTGGCAGTAACGTATGTTAAGCATATCTACTGTATGTCAGGCAATGTTTAAGATGTCAGAAAAAAAAAAGAAAAGTTTAGTGGAATGAGTAGAAGAAAAATGAGAATGAATGGGAAATATGAAGGGTAAAGAAATGATTAATCAGAAATCATAGTAGAAAAGTAATCACGTGGAAGGCAAGAAAGTTTTCATAAAACAAAATTTGGGAAAATGTTTTTAAAAGCATAGAACAACTCATAATATAGGAAATTACATTTTTTTCCCTATGAAAAAGAAGCTTACCAGACTAATCCATTATATCAGGACATGTGTTGTTTGTTAGCTTTTGTTTTTGTTTATAAGATAATGAATTGTACTCATCTCCCTTGTGACTTGGAACATAAGGTTTCATATATGTGGGATGTAGCAGTGAAATAGAAATATTAACTGTTCTAAATAGAGATCATCCTAGCAATGCTGGTCTCAAAATTATAAATCCCAATTCTAGAAACAGCGAAAGGTATCAAAAAGAGGAAATGGAACTAAATAAAAATTCAATTGAGAAATGCTTGTTTTGACCATTAATGTTAATTTAGAAAGCTATATTAAACACTATATTTTTCTATCATATTCTCCAATTTGATTCCTAGTCATGGTGAATATCTATAGATAGTCACAGATAGAAATATGTCAAAGATGTGCATTTTTCAAAATTTGGAAAAGAAAGATATTATAAGGAAATGTTTTCTGAAGTATCCAAACCAATGATCTTTCTATTATAATTCAACAGAAAAATGGTTCTTAATCAATCTGTTACAAATATGTTCACATTTTAAATTTGGGTGGCAAATATTATCAATTACCTTACCAAGTATTGCCTACCTACAGTTCTTTGGAACTTACGAAGTTTGCTCAAAACATTTAGCAAAGTACACACATATTTGAGTGTTTCACAGTGTGGCACTGATGTGGCTCTTTATCATTTATAACATAGTCATTTCTGTGTTCTTTATGAATTTATTATAGTGATATATTTGGGGATATAGACAGGAATATGGCACATTTCCAAACCTTATTCCATTTGGAAAAGATGAGGTCATCACAGTTTTTGAAGTGTTCATTTCTTTTCATGTATGTATACAAAGTACGGTGTGGTAGATAAGGTTTGAGGATGGAAGCCTCAGTTCGGAGGCCTTCTTCTGCCAGTTAATAGCTGTGTTCTAAGCAAAGCAGATTCCCACCAGTAAAATGAGACACTAACTCAATCCTTATTGAGTTAATTGAGTTAAGAGGATTACTTAAACTAGTGCATGCGAATCACTCAGCACACTACCTGGCACAATCAAATTTCTCAAAGATCATGGTTGTTATTATCAGCATATCATTTGAATTTGAAAAAGAATTCCTCTTTTTACTCAGAAAAACACTAAACTTATTTACAGACATACAGATCTTAGGTAGAAATACTGGAATCCAACCTCAGGTTTCAGTGCCCAGTGATTTACATCCTCAGAATTTTTCTTTCTCCACATTAGACCTCTTCTGAAATAGCTACAATTTCCATGAATTCCTTGAAAGGTAATGCTTGGAATTAATATGGGAAAATAATCCATGTAGTTCCTTCTAAATCTGCTCTTTTTTCTGGCCTGCTTTGCTAAATCTTCTATAAGAATTATTCTTTATTCTTTTATAGAAATATCTGTAATGTTGCAGTTTGATACTTGTCAGTAAATCATGAGCGGTAAATAGAGGAGAAGTTATTCACTTGCCCTCCATCAGTTATCACCATGTAATGGACATGTCAACTTTAGACGTTTGATTAAACCTTATTTTATAGCTACTAACCAAAGTTCCTTTTAAAAAGACTTTAAAAAGAGATGCTAAACATGAAAGCTTTGTCAGTTCTGTTTTCAGGCTAGAGTATCTTTTTTTTTTTTTTTTAAAACAGCTAAGTTATACACCCCATTGGAATCCATTACTGTGGCAGGTTTTTCCAGGCAAATAGCACACCAGAGGAAACTTTGGCTTTGAGTTTTCTTCTTCCTGATTTAGTTTATTCTTTGGTTGCTAATTTGCATTTTTCTCTGAAGAAGATTAGAATTATAATACATATGCAAGAGCATAAAGCAAAGAAAATCACCCCCTCCTCCAACTAACAGGTATGACTTGGGACAAATTAACAATGTCTGTCTCAGTTTAAACATCTGTAAAAGGGGGCAGTAATTCCTATTTTAGAGCTCTGTTTTGTATGGATAGAAAGGCATGATGTGCTAGAGATAATCAACTGTTAATGACAGGAGTTGTGTGAGCTGGTTGCTGAAACCTTGGTAGTTTAACGTTGTCCTTGCTACATCATGGAAATTGACAAATGCTGCAAATGATGGTTTCCATTTTCCTTCCAGACAGGGGCTTTACCGTGTATCATTGGTTAATCTTTGGAAATCATTTCTCAAAGTTCCAGGTCCACATATAGAATTTAATATTCTTAGTTCTTAGGAGTATGACTATGAGGTTAATTCAGAAGTCAGTATAAGAATGTTCTTCTTAGTCACCTCTCTAAAGGTTTCTACCAATTTATATGCTAACAATAAAGATGCTCACATATTTGTATGAAAAAAACCTGCCTATCATTATTCACTCAATAGAAGAAATTTGAGAAATGTGGAATTTTATAGGAGAAAACTTCTTACTAGTTAACAATAGCCAAGATGCTTTACTGAGGTGGAGATACAGGAATGCTGCTGGCTTTGTTCTTATTCTTTAGTCTCAATACACACAACATTTTGTAAATTAATATGATCTAACAGTAAAAGTAGACTTTTTCTAAGTATCTGCCTTCATTTGTTGGCTTGGCTTCCATTTCTTTTTTGCAATGAAATTCACTTACCTGGAAGAAAAGTGGCTGAAAAATCACATGCGAATTTGCCATGTGGTTTTAATGGCAGGGTTCCTGGCTTGGCTGTGAAGAAAGCATTCCTATGTCAGATACCTTTGGCGTGGTCTGCTACTTAATTGAAACTCTGGAAAAGCAGAATTTCAGGCAAAGGGGAGTCCTTCCCAGTCCTCACTTGTGTAAGTGATTAGAGGCAGCTCTTGGAATTCACATTTTAGCCATGAACTAAGAAATGGGCTATATTTTCAGTAGGACTGTTTGTACTAGGAAGGCAAGGAGTCTGCTGTAGCCAGGTAGCAGTTTTGGAAATAGAAAACTCACAGTTAGTTATAAAATGAGGGAAAGAATATAGGAAACAAATAAGGAACACCAAAAAATGTTGATGAATATACTGACATATCTATGTCAATATTGACTGACAGAAAAATAAATTTTCATTCAAGGCAACTGTATTTTAGATGAAATGTTCAGGAAAGTTATCGCTTAGATCCAGGTACATTTCCTTTTTTTCCCTAATATCTTGTTAGTATATATGTCATTTTATCTTATACCTAACATGCACATTAAGTAAATGTCTAATGTATGAATATATGTATGCTCCCAATATTTTTCTTAAATGTTTTATAATGCAATATAAAATTAAAGAAATAGAGAAATGTACAAATTGTAGGTGATTTCATTATTCTGATACAACTACTATTAAAATTTGAATAATAATCTTTTAATCTTCTTTAAAAACAATAATCAAATAATATAAACTCATGTAAATATAATCATACATATGTTATATGTGTGCTTGTTCATTTTCTTGTTTATGCATTTATTTTAAATATGGATCATCTTGTTCTAAAAGCTTGCATTTTCCTTTAAAACAGCTTGGTTATTGTTCCATGCCAGCATATGTAGACCTAGTTCATTACCTTTAATGTTTAAATATAATTGTGCTGCTTGCATTTACTCTAATTTTTATAATTAATCTGTTGATGAAAATTTAGTAATGTGTGATTTTGCAACATTAATAACAATGGCCATTCATATGTATATCTCTATGATCTCTATAAATAATTGTATACTTAAGTATATTTCTATACAATAAATAATCAGAAGGGGATAGCTTATTACCATTTTAAATTCTCAAGGTAACAGTAAGGTTACAGTTATTATGTCCATTTTATTTCTGAGTTAACTAAAGAGCAAAAAGTTTAAGCCACCTATCCTAATAAGTAGAAGATCAAGGTTGAGTCCCCACACTATACCCATATTACTAACTACAGAGCATTATATTAAACTACCCTATTATTTCTTCCTCTTGATTTCACTTGCAATAGTCTCTCTTTATGACCAGGGGATTCAGTCTAAGAGTAGTACTGAGCCCCATATACACTTTTTTTCACACACACACACACACACACACACACACACACACACACACACACACCCAAATATATGTTGCCTTTTACGTCTTGACTAAGCACTTATTATACACTATGTAACTTTTGCAGTTTGAGTGGTGACAGAAAAGCTGGCATGAATTTGTTTTTCCTTCATAAATTCACAAATAGAAGATTTATTCTTGTCAGAGATCTTGGTACTCTCAAGATCTGAGTTTTTTTCCTCATTACATCAAGAATTTTGACCTTTTCACTTAGAGAAGCACTCTATGGCTTCTTTTTGGCATGTCTGAATTGCCAGCCTTACTACTCTTATATTTTAGGGCCTTCATTAAATGATGTAAGGGTTACTGTGGTACTATGCCAGTTGACTTGATCCCTCACATGCCCAAGTGACTAATTGGGTGAGTTAGTGACCACGGCGTGGGTATGCTGGACAAAAGGGTAGGATGACTGACTCATATTCTGGGCTGAATAGACTGGGATCATGTGAGACTTCATCATATTACTCAGAATGGCATGCAATTTTATACGTATGAGTTGTTTATTTCTAGAATTTTCCATTTAATATTTCAGATCACTGTTAACCATGGTCTAATCCAACTATAGAAAGTGAGGTCATGGATGAGGAGGGACTTCTATATTCTCATATTTTAACATTTATAAAAGTGGAATCTGTGTCCCTATTGATAATTTTACAATAATTGATAGTCAGAAAATAGTGTAGCATAGATGCTGACTTATGTGCACATTCAGTTTACTATGACTGATTCCATGGCTAGAGGTTTGCACCCTTTAACACGACTTTCAAAATCCTTTAAAATAAGGATTATGCATCATCTTGTCACCTTTTGACTTCCTCACTTAAAACACAGCAACAAGCTGGGCACTGATGTCTTACTCCTATAATTCTAGCTGCTTGGGAAGCTGAGAAGAGGATAACCATGGTTCAAGGCTAGCCTGGGTGAGTTCAAGAGACCCTCATTTAAACCAAAGCTGGGTGCAATGGTAGTTGCCTGTCATCCCAGACTACATGGGAGGCTGAGATCTGGTTCTATACCAGCCCAGGCAAAAAAAGTTACAAGACCCCATCTCAATGAAAAACAGTTTGGCCTGGTGATAAGACCTGACATCCCAGCAAGAGCAGGGATCCTAAAATAGAAGGATTGAGATCAAGGCCAGTCTGGGCTAAAAAAGTGGGCTCTTTCTCCAGAATAACCAGAATAAAAAGGCCTGGAGGTGTGTTTCAAGTAGAAAGCACCCATTTAGCAAGCACAAAGCCCTGAGTTTGGACTCCAGTACCAACACCACCAAGAAACAAAACAAAACAGAAAACCAAAAAGCAAAACCAAACATGCCAGCAACAAAAAGAGCACCAGAAACAAAACTTGTGGTAGTCAGTCAAAAGCCTGGAAGAAAAGCTTCAATATCGTAGTAGAGAATTCTATAAAGAAATAATTGCATCACCAATAATCTTGAGGGAACGTTGGATAACATTTGGTGAAACAGCCTATAGATTTTGCTAACTCTGGTTCAAAAGTGTTAAAGAAGACTCCAAATGTAAAGAAAAATCTCATTTTATTTCATTTGGGTTTCTATACCCACTACCATAGACTGAGTGGCTTATAAAAATAGGAATTTATTTCTCAGAGTTCTGGAGGCTGGAAAGCCCAAGATCAAAGCACTGGCATATATCAGGTCTGGTGAAGGTTGAATTCCTTGTAAACTTTCTGCTATACTTTAAACATGGCAGAAAGCAAAAATTATTCCTCTGAGATCCCTTTTAAAACATCTCTATCTTCATGGGAGCTCTACCTTTTTGTCCAAATGGTGGCCTCTCATCCAAATACCATCACATTGGGGGTGAGGATTCATCCCCAATGATTGTGGAAGACATAAACATTCAATTTATAGCAAATCTAAACCAAGTAACTAAATTCATATACTGATTTTATGTATGCATAAGAGTTAAATATGACGACTAGGTCTAAATGTCATTTACTTCTTTGAGTAAATGAAAATAAGAATAATAAATGACAAGAAAATGTTGTAGATGGTATAATTCAAAATGTTTTTTCTTTCTTTTAGATATTCGTAATATAAAGGTAATTCTCACAATTGATAGATTTTATTGAGTCAATAAAATATATTAGTGCCTATCATATGGAGTTGTTAATGCTTAGAACAGTGCCTAACATGTGATGAGTATTTGATAAATGATAGTTATTAAAGAGGTTTAATAGACGTTGCAAATTTTCCTCCAAAAAGGGTAAACCAATTTACTATACCAATTTAACAATTTTATTAAAGTAATTTATAACCTAAAACATAATTTAATATAATTCTTTATCAAAGAAAACAAATCTTTTTAAAAGAGTATATCTTTGAAAAGAAGGTACATGCTCATTTTTCTTTTTGCACAGATAAAAGTGATAGTTAAGTTTGCTAAAAGTATAAAAAACAAAAAATACTTTCCAAGTAGTCTCATACTCACTTAATTCTATCTATTATTTTCTGAAATAGTTGTTTAAAGCTTCTGAGTTCCATATAGGAATAAAAGCTATTCTTTCATCAATGACTGACTTCTACCTTATAACAATTATGCAATAGATGATTTATACTTGAAAGATTAAGAAAATGTTGGAGGAATTTTGTTAGATGCACATTTTTTAAAAAATGCAGGAAGAATATAGTCGATAACTTAATTCAGGAATGCTTTTGATGTAGTGGAAATTAATCAGCTTCCATGCACTGCATTTTTTTGAGTCCTTGGTCCTTTATTGATTCATCAATACAAACTCAACATTACATTTTGATTTCAAGATATTGGAATTGCTACTCTATTCAGTTTCTCATTTATGGTTTAAAGGTATTAAACTATTTCTATAAAAATAACAAAAATGTTCTGTTATATTCTCCTATGTTGTCTTTTACTTGAGATCATATTCTTATGAGTTTTTAAGAACTAGTTCTCCTGAACTCTTAATTTCTTAATTTTCATGTTTGAACTTAGGAGTAGTTGTATAGTCACAAAAGGATATTGAAAGAAAGATCCGAATCATCTTAACTTAAAAAAATTTTTTTTTGTTTCCAGACATTTGTTTAGAATATCAACTATGGTCATCATTGGTGATGTAAAAATATTACTGACTACAGTTTAGTTTGCTCCCACAAAAAATGATGGACTTCTCTTTCCTTTTTTCATAGGGTAACAACATTTGCTGATCTTTTTGAATCACCAGAAGGGTTGGCTTTACAATCTCTCTTATAGATGTCTGCTGCAACTTTGTTGTGTGCCATGAACCTGGAACCAGGAGTATCAATAAACTACCAAGAAAGCCAGTGGCCATTCACAGGGCTGACAATCCTATACTCCATCCCTGAAAGAATGAATGGAATAGTATTTGCTATCATCTGTATGCTACAATGTCCCATCCATTTCCACAAATCTAAAGGAGCAGTCTGTAGGCCAAGGTGCATTTCTGTAGAAGAAACAGAGCAACACTGAAGGAAATTACCATTTAGTTAGATATGAAGTTTATTTTCTGTATAATTTGACTTTTTCATATATAAGAGAAGGTATGTAAACAGTCATATTTTAAGAACAATATTTAAAAATTTGTGCCTGCACCATTTTGAATTCCACTGGTAAGAAAAATGTAGAAAAATATATAAAATATGATATTTACCTCGCTAGATATTCACCCATGACTACTAATACAAAGTGTATTTCATATTATGTGTGGAATTACTTTCTTGTCTTTTCCATCAGCCATCTTTTAAAACCTCTGTTCTCAGAGATTTTTTAGGAATTTTAAGGGGTGACAAAGTCAAAGTCTGAACTGTTGCAAAATTATTACAATGGAGCATTTAGGTGTTTTCTGGGGGCTATCTGGGAAAGAAGTACAATTTATCTTCATGAGGGCAACCAATAATTGAATCACCCATGAATGCCCACATCAAATATAAGAAGTTACTACTTACCCAGTAAACAGCATGGCACTGCTTACCTGAGTAGGGCTGCTGTGGCTGGATAGTTTAAGTTTAAAATGTATCAGGCCTCATGCCAACATATCTAGTACAGTAGTTGTTAAGATACGCAAACAATTGTAATTGAAAGTGGAGTCAAGCATTTAGAGGTAGAAACACTAATTAGAACTAATTGACAAGTGTTATAGCACTTACCAGGGTAGCTCTTTACATAGGAAAATGATAGTTATGTAAATACAGTGATTAATTGTATTCATTTAGCTATTATTTTTCTTCCTGGCATCAAATAGGCCCAATACTTGGCCATTGAACACAACTTCAAATTTATGATAGGTTTCTAAGCAAACATTTCTGTTCCTCAAGCCAGTTTTTGCTTCTTTCATTTATATACACGTAGGTTTATATGTGTATGTATCATTTGTGTGTATTACCACATCTGTCTTGGATATAGGCATGAGTTGCAATACCTTCAATCTGTGTCTTAAAAATTGCTCTCAATCCATTGACATATTAGAAATTGTTCCAGGATTGTAAGCTTAAGTACAATTATTTCGTGTATATTTTTGTGCCATATTCTGGTAGAAATTTGAGAGCAAGTCTGCAAGTTTGTCAGTGTAGCATCTGTCACAAACATGGCAATTCTCTTAAGAAAAAGAAGAGTTGTTGTGCTGAATGCATTATTTATCTCTAAGTATTTTTAATTATATTAAATGAGTAGTTAGAAGATTCTTAAGATTGAGGTTTCATTAAAAGTAAAGCCAACAAAAACACATTTATCTACCCTTTATAATATTAGAAGTAGAGAGGGACAGTTAGTGTCTGGCCAAAGCCAGACATGCCAGATGGGAGTTGGAATGGGGAAGTAGTGAGGTCCAGAAAAGTTTGAAGAGCTAGGTTTAGGGGTCTCTGTGTAGCCCAGGTTGATCTCAAGTCCGCTTTGGCTTCCCAACTGCTGGTATTACAGGTATGCATCACCATGCTCAGCACAAGCTTCTGTGATCCTAATTTTCTTGTCTAAACAAGAGGAATGGAGCATGTTTTCCAAGGTCCCTTCTTTGAAAAGCTTGTTTATTTTACACTCTTTATTTTGAACTATTTCCAAGAGAAGGTCCTGGAATGATGTTTAGTGCATTTTCATCAAGAGTGATGTAAATGATGGCTCTGACATTGGGTTGAGTCCCATCTGGTTTATAACCCTCAAGGGCTTTACCCACTCCTTGGGGTGGGAGTGGGATTGGGATAGAGATAAGGGGATCTGATCTTCAGTGGTATTTGTAAGTGAATGCATGAAGTAATTTGTAGATTCCTGTGTATTTTTGTCAGATTCGACAATATTTGCCTTAGGCAAAAATTACTCAGGTGTTTGAGACTGATGTATAGATTTTTTCCCAAGGACACATTAATATTTGGTTGACTTAATTGTTCACAAGGTTATCAATAGCATTTTTACTTTTTAGGGGGGATGAGATTTCCTGAAATTGTTTTTTTACAGTTAATATTAGTTTATTTCTAGATACTTCAGGAAAGATTTTCTCGAGTCCCTTCTTCATGAGTGATGCTAGAAATACCTTTCAAAGGAAGGTACTTACTCTTATCATGTTCACGATTAAGAGGGATAAGAAGGAAGGAAATGAGATTTGTTTCCTCTAATTTCACAGAATCAGGAGTTTAGGTATCATTTTCCTATTTCTGGTGAGCATGCAGCCAACCTGTACATCCCTGAGACTTCTGGATGAACACAGAGGAAACCAAATGCAGTCAGTCTGAGCAAGGGCTGGTTAAACCTAGGGTTCATTTACAACAATAAGTTATGATTGCAGGAACTACCTTGTAGTATTCCAATTTGAGAAGAGAGAAGACACCGTAATTTATATTATATGCCAAAAACTTTCCAAGAAAAGAAGCAAAAAAGCTGCTAAAGCTTGCCCTATTATAAATAAAAGCAATTCTTCTAGATACTGCAAATCTCATTCAGTCCTGGGACTTTCCTTCCTCATAGATAAGTTCCAATATGTACATTGGAAAGTCCCTCAATTCTCATGCAATATTCTCTGCAATTTCAAAGTTTTTCTCCTCAGGAAGCAAGAATATCTACTTCACTGGAATAGAGGCTTTAGCAATAGCATAGGCAAGAACTTCCCTTTTGCTTCATCCCCCCAACCTCTGCCTCTGTAGGTCCTGATCATCTGCTGTGGTTCTTTATAACTGCAACTGTTGACCTTTGAGCTCTCCCTTCTCAGCTTGTGTGCTTGAAGGAATAGAGTAGGAAAGAAGCTGGCATTGATTACCACACACTTCCTAAGGTGTTCACTCATTCTCATGTGGCAAACTCCTATTATTATCATTTATTTGAAAGAGAAAATAACCATAGCTCTTTCCAGAACTTAGATTGAGTTATCTAAGTTTGAGTTATCATGAGTCTCATGATTCTCTTCAGCCTAAAAGGTGTGGTGGAGAAAATAAAACCTTGTAAGACTTTTTTTTTTGGTGGTGCTAGGATTTGAATTCAAGGTCTTGAGTTTGCTAGGCAGATGCTATACCAACCACTTGGTCACACTCCTGGCCCTTTTTTTGCTTTAGTTATTTTTCAGATATGGTCTCTTGTTTTTGCCTGGGACTGGCCTCATACCATGATCTTCCACACAGTCAGGATCACAGGTGCTTCCCAACATATCTGGCTTGTTGTTTGAGATGGAGTCTTCCTAACTTTTTTTGCATTGGTTGGCCTCAAATTGTGATCCTCCTGATCTCCACCTTCTTAGTAGCTGGAATTACAGGTATATGCCACCATGCCTGACCTGCAACATTCTTATATACCTAAAAATCTTACTCCAAAGTATAATATAGATAATATTAAACATTTTTCAGATACAGTGTCACTTTTTATCATTCTAATCTCTTGGAGCTGTCCCTCCCAAAGATGCTCTGAGTTATTGTCCTGAAAGGATGCTATGATTTAGATGTGGTTCATGCTCTGGCAGCATGTCCCTCTGTGTTGTGGTGTGGGGAAGGTGGAAACTTGGAGGAGCCTAGTGAAAGGCAAGTAGGTTCTGTGTGTTCCAATCTTGTGAATGGGTAATGTTGTGCCCTACGAATGAGTGAGGCCTACATGATTGGATAAGTTCTCATGAGAGCTACTCTGTGCCATGGTTCCTTCTGGACATGGCCTTTTTTTTTTTCACTCTCTGCTATGTTGTGGTGTAGTTGGGTGGGGGGGTGCATTTCAGGATATTGGTGCTGTGCCATTTTAATATTCTAGCCACCAAAATCATGAACCAAATAAATTTCTTTACCAAGTACTCACCCTCAGGTGTTTTGTTATAGCAACACAGAATTGACTAAGAAAAGAGGAAGGTTGATAGCTTCTATAGGACTATCTTTATTCAGAATTTATTGTCCACTTAGATTTTTACTTGAGGACATATCAAGAAAGTCCATTTTTTTCAGGAAAGATATAATTTTGGAAAAATAATTTAGTAAATCAAATCAACCTTCTGAATCAAGGTCATAACATATTTTCCATAATGCAGAAATTATAGTCTTTCTGCCTGGGATTCTAGACCATGAATTTGTCCGCCCTAGAGTAAGAAGATAGAACTAAAATATTGCTCATTATGGTCTCTATGAAGGGAAAGGAGAGATACAAAGAGAAGGAGGTGGTGAAAAATCAAAGTTCTGATTCCTAAACACAGCTTATCCCTGCCCCAATCAGAGGTCGTATTTAAGGGACAGAGGAGTTTTGAAAATTGAATTCTTGAGAATCTTAGGATACAGGTTCTGGTATGCTTTAGCAGCATTCTCACAGGGATGTAGCTACCCTCTAGAAGTCCCACACAAGCTACTTCAAATGTGGCAGAAGAGGGTTAGACTTATTAGCATGGGATGACAACACACCTCCCCTTCTCCCACAACATATACATAAGAGTCAGTGACTCATGTGCTTGTGTGACCCAATGAGGAGAAATGGCTGCTGATGTGGCTGGTGGGTCATCAGGTATTGGGGTCAAAGTACACATGTCATCTCATGTAGAGGATTTTGAGACCACAGTGAGGGGTACCAGCAAATCATAAGGAGAGAGCCAAACCGTGCCATAACTTCTTGAGTGTCACCAGCACAAGAGACATGTAATCCAGCCATCCTCAGAGTAAGACTTGCAAGAATCTCAAAAGACCACGTACAGTGGAAAGGCCGCTTACTTTTCACCCAGCCCAAGGCCACATGGCAGCACTTATGCCTCAAACACTAGTCAGACAGTTCAAGTTAGCTATAAGGTTACACCATTAGACTAAATTGTAGTCACTGCTAACCATAGCTCCATTACCCAGAAGAATGGAGAATTTTTATGTTTGACTCAGTTGCATAAAAATAATTTTCTTTGTACATTGGGATGTGAGCATATTTGAGATACTGTTCTTAAGTATATTTTATCTTTGTTCAGATAATTAGGAATAAGGGCAAGCCAACGGGCTTGTTTTTATTGATAGGCCATGGACATTGCCTCTCATTTCAGAATAATTCCTGGACAGTAAAGCAAGAAAAATCTGGTTTGATTGTAAATATAAATGAGCTGAAAAACTACATCTACTCACTTTAGAAAAGTACTCTTGCTCAGGGCACCCAGGTTTCATCAGGGACACAGTAAGTTCCATTTTATTTTGGTGGAGGAAGTGAGAGATTAGTTTGAACAGCTGATTTTTATCCTGGGTACTCCACAAACTGTCAGTTTTTGTTTGAGATTTCTTCCTAATAGGCTGTTTATCATTCTGACTTTCTTTGTTCTTCCTGGCTTTGATCTCAGAGGACCAGATTCTTGTCCTCAGTGACTCTAGGGAAATTCCAGGACAAAAGCACATTGTGACTAGATGTTCAGAAGCACTGGTTTTGCTTTCTTTATTATTTGTCTTTTCTTCTCTGTATGCCTCTTTTTTGTTCTTGTTTTTCTTTCTCCTTCCTTCTTTCCTTTCTTCTTCCTTTTCTCTCTCTTTCCTCTTTAATTCATCTCAAGGTGCAGAATATCAGAAAAATAAGAAAATGGATAATCCACAGATTTTCTGTTTTGGATTGATTTTTCAAAGAGCTTAAGAATAGCAATAAGTGTTTGGGGCTTAGTCCAAAGACATGTGTTATTTCCTTGGTGAAAAGTAATATCCAAAGTGGTTTCTGAGCAGTGGTTTTAAATATGGAATTCTATTAGCTAACTTTGGTGAGGTCAACGCTCTCCAGACATTTACATTTGATTGAAAAATGTCTTAAATTCAAAGCCAATTTTGGCTCTTAATTGTTTTCAGGTTACTCAGAGATTTTTAGCTGCTATTAGCCTAGTATAAATACAGTTTCTGAATCTAATCATTTATATTGCCATAAGTATCATTCTCTTTTGCAGATTCTCACCCTCGAGAATGTACCTGTAGTATAGGTTTCTGTGAATCTGAAATTGTTATAAACAAAATCACTTAGAACTCTATAATGCACAGTTTATGAATCTATTTTTAATACATATCACACACATACACACTGATATTTACAATAATAAAAACTTGGAATGTATCAGTTGGTTTGAGATAGTTAAAATGACACTGAACATGTGGTGTCACCACCACTTGATAAGACTCAACCTTGGCTACGGAATGTGACCTTAAAACCTGCAGAACAAATGGATGCTAATAAAGTGAGAATATGTGTCTTTATAAATACAGCAATAAATGCAGGTACAATAATATTTTATTGATTGATGTTTTAGCAGAACTGGAGTTTGAACTCAGGGTCTTGTGCTTGCTAAGCATACATTCTATCACTTGACCTATGTTCCCAGTCCATGATAATATTTTTATTGTGCTTATTACCTACTATATTATGTAGATAATATTTATATACAGAACTATTGCCTAGTCTAAATCTCTAGCCATGTCAGTCTATTTACTGTTGTATGCATAAAGCTTCATTCTTTATATATATTGTTATTTCTGTGTATCACCAATCTTTTTATAGTCTACATTAAAATAAAGATATAGGAAACTTTTAAACAAACTCAAATCCTTTGAGAATCACCATTTGGAGGCATTTCCCACAAAAGAAGGGATGAAAGGCAACACCGGGAATAAGTCTTCCTGGAAGTTGGACTGATGCTGAGTGAAATTATTTCTGACTTATGATGTAGAGACATCATCCTTTAAATCTTTGTCATTTAAGAAATTACTAATCCTTTTCATGTAGGAATTTGTGCTCAGAATGTATTATTATTACAGTCTCACTAAATTTCTTACTACATTTTTAAAGTCAGATTTTACTAGTCAGTCAGTCAACTCAAATGTTGGTGAATGTGTACAATTTATTATCTTTATGTCTCAGCTTACAAGTTAACACAGCAGAACATAACATATTGATGGCAAAATGTAAAGCTTCATATAAACAAAAACAAAAGGCAAACAGATGGAAGCAAAACACACAAGAGAAAAGCTATGGGGTAGAGAAAATGTATTTCTTATTTTCGGTTAGCAGTATACATTGTAAAATTTTTACCAATTACATAAATTTTGGTCAAAGTTTTGAATATAAAATGAAATTATTCAGGCCAATTTCCCTAAATTAGGAAAATTCATAGGTACTTCACAAAGTTCAAATTCATAATTTTAGGTCTTGGCAATAGAATAAGCATGGTGATGGTACCCAAATTTATCTCAAAGAATTCAGAAAAGCTACACATCAGAAGATCCCAGACAATGGCTTAGTTCTGAGATGATTAAGGAAGATCAGAGAGGGTAATACTTGGGCAATCCCGGGGTTCTTATATTTCTGAATTCACCCGATATTGACTTAACCCACACAGAGAAAGCATAGAACTTGATATTGAACTGTACAACTCTACTAAACCTAGAACCAAGTCTACCTAGAATGTACTTCTTTTCTTATGACATAAAAGAAAATCAATTCAAAATAGAGCCAAACTAAGACTGTGAATGAGCTTCAAAATATTCTTGAATTCCAAACCTACTTAATTTATAACGTTCAGCTACGTAGCTAAGATAGGATTTAAATGTCTCAAGAGTATGAAATGGTTTTTCAGCCTGGAGATTTGCTTAGTACAAGTTGCCATGCATATGGAGGGTTTAAAATGAAATCTATCAGAAAACCAGGACACTGTATGGAAATGTGGAGGTGTCTACTCAATGCTATGTGTGTTACAAACAACCCTTCTTTCCCCACTACACACACTTTTCATTTGCATTATGCGTGTATAATTTTCTCTTACCAAACTCTAAATTCTTCTAAACCAGGGAATTGGTCACAATGTCAGCTCTGTTTCTATCTACCCTTCCTTGTCCAGAAACTAGATCTGGGGATCTTCTATACAAAATCTGTTTAACATACGCTTATATGAAAGGGTACTGTTAAGTAGAACTTCTGAGATATGAAAGATATTCTACAATGTATAATTCTGTCTAATAACTTTCTTCAGAGAATAACTTAGCAAGTAGAGGAAACTAATTGATAGTTTCTAATGTTTTATGTAACCTCATAAACTTTATGGAGAATATAACTATTTTGCATTATATATGAAACATGGCTAACTTTGTAAACTAAAATTTATTCAACTAGTATTAACTAATTATTTATTCTAGATTAGATGGTGTGGATAAAGTTTAATATCTTCAATTCACAGGTGACTACTCTTTAAAATTTTATTAGATACCTATTACATATTAAGTACTATTTAAGAGGTATTACTGTCTTTTCTCATTTAATTATCATAACAGTTTAGGGTCTCCATTTCACACATGTGAAAACTAATGTTCAGAGAAATTAAGAAAATTGTTAAGTTAATGTGTATTAATCAGACACAATAATATGCCTGATTATGCCACATTTGTGCATGCATATAATGTGCTTTGATCATATTCACTTTCTCATTACTTCTTCTTGTCCCCCATCCACCCTCTTGCTGCTGCCCTTCCTTTGCCCAAATAGTTTTTCCTTTACTTTCATGTCTTTTTTTAAAAATTGAGATTTTTGCATGTGAGAAAAAAATGCAATATTTGTCCTGGTGGGCCTGGCTTATTTCACTTAACATGATGACCTCCAGTTCCATCCATTTTCCTGCAAAGGACATGATTTTGTTCTGTTGAATAGCATAATAATAATTTATTGTGTATATATACCACATTTTAGAATTCATTCATCCACTGATATGCAGTTATCCTGATTCCACATCTTAACCACTGTGAATAGTGCTGTGATAAACATTGGTGTGCAGGAATCTCTATTTTATGCTGACTTTTATTTCTTTGGGTATATACCCAGGAGTGGTATAATAGTATTATGTGGCTCTATTTTTAGTTTTCTGAGGAACCTCCATACTAATTTCAGAGTGACTACACTAATCTACATTCCACCAACAGTGTATAAATGTTCCTTTTCCTGTGCATCCTCACCAGCATTTGTTGTTTTTTGTTCTCTTGATGATAGCCATTCTTACTGGGGTGAAATGGAATGTCAAAGTACTTTTGATTTACCTAATGGTTATTGATGTCGAAAATTTTTTCATGTCATTATTGGCCATTTGTACTTCTTTTGAGAAGTGACTTTTCAATTCATTTGATCACTTACTGATTGGGTTATTTCTTCTTTTGCTGTTTATTTTTTTGAGTTCCTTACATATTCTGGATATTAATTCTTCTCTCAGATGAATAGCCAGCAAAAATTTTCTCCCATTATGTTGACTCTACTCTGGTAGTAATTTCACTTGTGCATTTTTTTAAAAATTTGAGGTTATATCACTTGTAGATTATTGCTGTTATTTCCTGAGATAGTGAACCTATTCAGAATATTGTTGCCTATGTCCATAGAGGTTAGATATATTTTTGAAGATGGATTTGTAGTAAAAGTCCGTGGCAAACATTTAAAGTAGTAATATTCAAAATTTCTAACAATTAATGATCTGGACAGCAGCTGATCATAAAGAGACTCTTGAGAACCAGAAGGATGCAAGCAGCAAACAATGTGTGAGAGTCTAATATCAACCTTGACTCAAAGGGTGCCTTGAGTCAGAAATAACAGCAAGAAATGCATCATTTTCAAAAATGTTGATAAGCAAAAGGGAGCACAGAAATGTCTATCAACTCTGTAAGAATAAAAAACTGAATCTAGAGGAAAAAGTGACTTGCCCCACCTCACACAGTGAGGCAGAAGGAATAAGGAGTACATTGTATTTTTAATTAAGCATGATATTCCACAAATTTTAAAACATTTACTATATTTATTCCCTCTTTTGAGGTATATGTATGTTATAGTTGTTGGTGTTAATTCATATTTTAGCATCTGTAAAACTTCCTACTTGAGCTTTTAGAGGATTGTTAGCGTGAGCTTTTCTGAATGCTAATGTACTTTAAAAATATTACCATAATTTAACTTGGAAAAAAGTGTGTAAACTTAATCAAACTGTATCAAATAGAAAAGGATTGCTGACTTTTTGGAAATAAAAAGAAAATAGATATTATTTATAAATGTGACTGGAAATGGTGACTTATACCTGTAATCCCAGTGACTTGGGAGGTGGAGAGGAGGAGGATTGCAGTTTGAGGTAAGGCCTGGCAAAAAGATAGTGAGACCCCCTCATCTTGTACAATCATCAATTCAAAATGGATCAAAGATCTTAATGTAAGATCTGAAATGGTGAAATTAATCCAGGAGAAAATAGGGAGCACCCTGGACCACATAGGCATATGTAATAATGTTATGAATAGAACTACAATAGATCAGCAATTAAGAGCAAATATTAACAAATGGGACTGCATGAAACAAAAGCTTCTATACAGCAAAAGAAACAGTCACCAGACTGAAGAGAATGGGAGGAAATTTTTGCCGGCTATACATTTAACAAGGGATTAATAGCCAGAATATAGCTCAAACAACCAACTTCTCATAGAGTCAACAACCCACTGACTAAATGTGCAAATAACTGAGCAGACAATTCTCAAGAGAAGAAGTACAAATGGCCAACAAACATGAAGAAATGCTCACCATCCTTGGCCATAAGGAAATGCAAATCAGAACACTGAGATTCCACCTTACCCTAGTGAAAATGCCTATTGTCAATAACACAAGCGACAACAAATGCTGGAGAGGATGTGGGGGAGAGGCACACTTCTACACTGTTGGTGGGGATGTAATGTAGTGCAGCTGCTATGGAAAGCAATAGGGAGGTCCTTCAAAAACTAGAAATAAACTACCAGCAATCCCACTCCTGGGCATAGCCAAAGGAATGTGCTGCAGGATATGACAGAGCCACTTGCACACCCATGTTTATTACACATCCATGTTTACTGCAGCACTACTTACAATAGCCAAGCTTAGGAAGCAGCCCAGATGTCCCACAACTCATGATGGATTAAGAAAATGTGGCGTATTTATACAACAGAATTTTATTAAGTCATAAAGAAGAATGAAATTATGTTGTTTGCAGGTAAATGGATGAAACTGGAGGACTTCATGTTAAGCAAAGTAAGTCAGACTCAAAAAGTCAAAGGTCACATGTTTTCCCTCATATGTGGAAGCTATAGATATGCACATATATATAGTGAGAGAGAAGTTAGTGAGTCTGAGGGGACTACAGGAGGTGGGAGAGGGAAAGAAAATGACAAATATTGAAATAACCCATCTATATATGAATATAATACCATGTCCTTCACTGTAAGCTGTTGAATATTAGGGAAGCATGGTGATAGAGAATGAGTAAGTAACAAGGGGGAAGAGGTTTAATTTGATTAAAGCATGAAATATACAGGCCTGAAGTACCGAGGCAAACCTTGTTGAGCCATCAGTATACACTAAAAAAAAATGAAGTTTAGGAGGGTAAAATAGGTCTTTTCCAGTGATAGGTACCAGTGGTAGGTGGGTGGACATAAGGAAAGGGAGAATGAGGGTGAATATGGTGATGTATTCTATATTCATATATGAAAATAGAATGAAACCTGTTGAAATTGTTCTAAGAAGAGAGGAAAGGAAGAGGGAGAATGATGGCTGGGATAACTATAACTAAGATATATTTTAAGTACATATGTAAATATTACAATACATCCCCACTGTATAACTATTATATGCTAATAAATTGTTTTAAAAATTAGTGAGGCCCCATCTCAATAAACAGGTGGATGTGGTGGTGGATGGTGCATGACTATAATTCCAGCTACATAGGAAGTACAAGTAGGGAGATCACCATCTAAGGCCAGCCTTGGCAAAATGTGTGAGCTTCTATTTGAAAAATAACCTAAAGAAGCACAAAAGAGCGGGGACGTGGCTTAAGTAGTAGAGCAACTGCTCAGTAAGCACAGGCCCCGAATTCAAACCCCAGGACCATTAAAAAGAGAAAAGAGTAAGGACTCATTCTTTGTGTCTATACATGTTTTCTTAAGGGGGAATATATGCTGTCAAATCATTTCTTCCTTTGCAACATGATTTCAAAGTGTAAAATGTGATTTTCTTTCTTTCTTTTTTATTTGTGTTAATGGGCTTTGAACTAAGGGTCTTGAGCTTGCTAGGCAGGTGCCCTACCACTTGAGCCACGCCCCCAGCTCTTTTGATTTCTTTAATTAAATGATTTGTAGTATCCAAAGCAACGAGGTGAAAGCTTCACAAAGGCAGATACGTACGATGTATAAATGGTTCTCTTGAACAGTTTTTCCTCCTTGTACATTTGTTCTTTAACCCCAAATATTCCAGAAGCAGTGTAAGCTAACCTCAAGTAAAAGTGAATCTTTAGAGTTCCATTAAAATGATAATATATTGGAGATTTGCTATTAAAGTTCAATAATGGTTTAATTTTGGTTTATATTTTACCCAAGGAGATTTTAGCTATAGTAATTTAAAAAATCCAGTTAAATCACGCTGGTTCACTGAAAGTTCTGATTATCTAACAGGACAAATATTTCTGAAGGACTACTAAATGTTCATTACTGTTTTCACCACTGTTTTATAATCGGTAATTGATAAAATATCAATTTGTATTTCTTTAAACATGAAAGTGAAAACAAAAAATGAGAACTAATGGTGTTCCCAGTCAAAAATAAAAATATTACATTATACTAAAGCTAGCTATTACCTATAGAGGAACTTGGTAGAAAACAGTTTATTTTTCTTTATGAATGAACATAGCTTTAGAGCAAAGGAATGTTGCTATGGGATAAATATAAATAATAAAAGACCAGAAGAAAAGCTGTTAAATAATTTCCAGCACAAAAATAAAGGATTAATTTGTGCAGGCACAAAGGATTAAACCTAAAGCCACTGGAATTATGCTTATTAAATTCCTAAAACCCTGCTGGCAGGTTTATTTAAGTGCCTTCTCCCTTCGTTTCACACTTAACTTTTCTTACATGTGTGCAGTGAGACAAGCATCTCCTCTGAAAAAATAAAGAGAAGTCTGCCCTATGTTCGTTCACTTCCAGGGGCAATGAGCCCCTTCTTCTGGCTACCAGCATGCATTCCTTCTGTCACCCCACACATATCTGACAGAACAATAGGGCAGCTGCAACAGTCAACAGTAATGTGTGCCGAGGGCACCGGCTGTGGTCTGGCCTGGGTCACCTTTGAGGATGATGTCATGTCATCCTGCTCCTTCCATCATAACTGGTTATTAATCCTCCTCTTCAGACTTGTCAAAGACAAGCCGTAGAGCGTCTGCAAGCAGAGTCACTGTGTTAGTAACACAAATGACATTGAAAATAAGACATTAAAAAAATTAGTTTACAATGGAAATTGCTGTTTGTCAAGAGTCTGGGTCAGAGAATGGATGATTCATCCTCATACAGACCATTCTTGGCCAGAGTATACTGCTTGCTTGATACTAGGAAGAGCTTTGTGCAAATGGTTCGCCAAGATGTGATTTTTTTTTTGGATCTGGTCAGAATCCTATTGAAATTGAATTTTAGGCCGTCATTATGTTTTACTTGATTTTCTCAATTATACACCTTTACTTCTGGTATTGACTCTTCTCAATTACATTTTCACACTCTAAGTTTTACCAGAAAAATTCATGCTGGTTATTACTATTTTTATGAGTTTATACACACAAATATGAAATGTACAAAATAGGCTAGAATTTATTAACATGAAACATTTAATACAGAAAGAGGGCATTATAAAGTTATATGTCATGCACATATTGAATGTGCCCAATTGCCTTTAAATGTCTAAAGTAGAACCATTATGTGCCATTACGGGGATTATAAACTATATTGAAGTAATATATTCAAGCATCCAAAAAATCAGAGTAAATAAAAATAATTCTGCTCATTGGCTCACAGTTAGGAAGGAATGAAAGTAATAACAATAAAATAATAACGTGCAGGGAAAGACGAATACATCCTGCAGCAGCTTGAGCTGCGGCAGCCTCTGATTCAAGGGAGGGAGCCCGAGGCTTCCAACTCATAAAAATGAATATTTGTCTGCCAAAGAAAGGCTGTACATGTCTTTTCCCTACTTGTGCCCTCCAGGGGCCTATTCTGACCTCCCTTTGTCCCTGTTGAGGAAGAGCACAGAGCTTATGAATATGACTGAGGATGTTTAGCTCCAAGAGCCACAACTCTGGAGTAGTTCAGCACTGCCTCACAGGGGAGTAATTTAGCACCTGGATCACACTTACCTTGCTGAGTAGGGTCTGTGATGAACACCTTACCAGGGCCTTACCTTAGGGTTTGTTCTCATTAGGAGATGAAGTGAGGCATGATTTCCAGGTTTATCATTTAACCACTGGGAAAGCTGAGGACTAGATATGTTCAGTGATAACTTATTCCACTTCAATTTTTTTCCAAGAGTTCCATTGCTACAGCCTAAAGTCACAATGGTCTGGACTGGCTTCTATAGGCTTGTTTTCTGGGGAACGCAAGATAGCTGTAAGCATTTGAGGACAGTGGTCTTCATTTGCTTTTTTATCCCAGGCTCTCTACCATACATTTTTGGGGGCTTATATGCATCACGTCACCTTGGAGTCTCAGGAAGGTGAGCAGGGGGATAAAAGAGTTAACTGGGTGGGGTAGGCAGGTGCCTGAAAGAGGGAGGCAAGGCAGGGAAAAAGAAAGCTTCCTTGTCAGTCCTTGTTAGGCACACTCTGAGCCTGTATGGCAGACGATCAAGCTCATTACATGGAAACATTTTTTCTTATGGCAAAATGTATGAAAATCTTAAAGGTCAAGCTGTATGCTAGGAATTGTTGAGAAGCTTTGAAGCATTTGCTAACTGAATCATGAATTATAGTGTAAGTAAAAAATGATTATGTTTAAAAATAGGGCACATACACAGAGTTGAAAGTGACTTTAAAAATTCTTGCTCTCCATGTACACATGCAATCTTAGAAAGACATGTACCTATTCATTTAAAAACATATTGTTAATAAATTTTTATTTTAGAGCAGTTTCAGATTTATGGAAAAATAACGAAGCTTGCCACAAAGAGTTTATTTTCATATACCCCAAACCCAATTTCCTCTATTATTAGTATCTTATGATAATATTGCCACAAGTAATGCATTAATATTGACATATTATTAACTAAAGTACTACTTTATTCAAATTCTCCTGGTTTGGAGAATTTCACATATCATCCTTTTCTTCTATTCTAGGAAGCAATCTAGGAAGCCACGATGCACTTAGATGAATCTCCTAGGACTCTTCTTGGCTTTCGTTGGTTTCTTAGATTTTCCCTGCTTTTGATGACTTAGCTTGAGGTGCCCTGGTCAGATTTTTTGCAAGATATTCCTCAATTAGGATTTGTCTAATGTTTTTCTCATGTTATAATTGGGGTTATGGGCTTTTGAATAGAAGACCACAAAGGCAGAGTAACATTTTCATTACAATATGCCCAGGGTAAATACTGTGGAAAAGAGTTATCACTGTTGGTATTGACCTTGGTCACTTGGTTGAGGTAGTGTTTCATGTTTCTCCACCCTGAAATTACTCTTTCCCCCCGTCCCTAGTGTGTAAGCTCTTGGGAAGGAAGTTCCAATCCATGCTTCAGGACCCAGAAGTTTTGCTTCTCCCCTTGAGGGCAAACTATCTACATCAATTATTCAGAACACTTTTGCATGGTAGATTTGTCTGTTTTTCCCGTTTAGTTATTATTTGTTCAATCATTTTCTTATATCAGTATGGACTCAAATATATTTAATGTTTTGAGTTATAATCAAAGGTGATTTATTTTGTGGCTCAAGTCATTCTAATTTGGCCATTAGGAGCGCCTTCTTTTTTCTTGTTTTTTTTTTTTATTTCCTTTATTCATATGTGCATACAATGATTGGGTCATTGCTCCCCCCTTTCCCCCTCCCCCTCCCTTTCCCTCTTCCTCCTCCCTCTCATCCCCATCCCCTCGTTTCCAAGCAGATACTGCTTTGCCCTTATCTAGGAGCTCATTCAATGAGCTTCTGTATCCTCTTTGATATATCCCTAATCATTGTGGGGATTTTACAGCATTTTTATTTTCTGGCAACACAAAATACTGAAACCTAAAGTTAACCATTTCTTCAAGGAGTCCTGAATTCTTTATTGGATGATAGTATTAGCATCCAAGATCTGGATACTATGTATGCTTGTTGCTATTGCACTATCATTACCAAGACTTCCTAGTGATAGAGCAAGGACACGGGTGTGTATTAACTTCATATACGTATATATCTATAAATATTTCTACATGTAAGCATCAGTATCTATATTAGGTAAACATGAGTACATACTGATGTCTCCAACTTTTACCCATTACCATGTGGACTGTTTGAGCACTTCTCCTTTTCTTGACTATTAGTTATCACTCCAATAATGAGAAACTTGGCTTCCACCTTTTACTATTTGTTTATTTAATTGTTCAAATCTTTCAGAATTATGAACCCATACATTATCAATAAATAACTTTATCAATTAGAGTACAATATTTATAGTTTCCTTACACATGACTCATTTCCAAATTACTTAGGTCAGCAGCTCCCTTACCCCGTGAACTCCAGTGATTCTAACGTGTGATGGAGTTAGGTTCTTTTGTCATATTCTGCATTTCATTCTCACATCCTCATTCTCCTAAATTATTTTTAAATCATTGCATACATTAAGGTTCATACTTTAAGCTTCCTAAAAAATATGCCTTGTTCTTCATATTCTGATTATTTTCCTCTTCCTCCTGAAGGTCTGGCAACCACTGATGTGTTTATTCGGTCTCTACAGTGTTTTATTTCCTAGAATGTCATATAAATGAAATTATGCAGAATAAAGCCCTTTCAGACTAAGTCCTTTGACTTAGCAATATGAAATTAAGATTTATCCATATCTTAGAGTAGCTTTATAGCTCATTCTTTTTTATTGCTGACTAGTACTTCACCAAATGAATGTATCAGAATTTGCTTATCTATTCATCTTTTGAAGGCAATCTTAGTTGCTTCTATTTTTAGGCAATAATGAATAAAGCTGCTATAATTCACTCATGTATACATTTTTGTGTAGATACATGCTTTCAAATTCACTATGAGCATAATTACATAGCAAGACTATGTTCACCTTTGCAAGAAACCGCCAAACTGTTTTTTCTAAAGTGGCAGTTTTTCATTTCTATCAGGAATGAGAGCTCCTTGAGCTTAATATTCTCATCATTAATTGGCATTTCATAGTCATTTTGTATGCATACAGTGGTGTCTCATTGTTGCTTTGCTTTTCATTGTTATAATGACAAATGATGTGGACTGTCCCTACTTATTTGACATGTCTACGCTTTCTCCAGTGAGGTGTTTACTTAGATATTTTTTCTTCTGTGGGATTATTTGTTCTCCCACTTGTAAGTCATGAAGTGTTATATGTATATTCTAGAACAATTTTCCCATTAGTGTTTTATAAATATTTCTTCAAGATGTGACCTATTTCCTAATATTTCCAATAATATCCTTCAAAGAGTGAAAGTTTTTAATTTTAATAAAATCTAACCTACTAATCTTTGCTTTCATCTATTGTGTTTTGATCGTGATATAAAAAAAATTCATCACCAAATCCAAGGTGACATGGATTTTGTCCAGTGTTTCATCCAGAAGTTTAACTGCCTTAAATTCTCCACTTAAATCTGTGATCCACCCTGAGACAATGATGAGAGAAGGTAAGAGATCTAGGGTGACTTTATTTTTACTTTTAGATACCTCTTGTTCCAGCACCATTTGTTGAAAAGACTATCTTTTCTCTGTTCAATTGTTTTCTTATCAAAGATCAGTTGGTCATATTTGTGTACATCCCTTTCTGGGCTTTCCACTTAATTCAACTGACCTACCTACGTGTCTATTCTTTCCCCAATACTATGTAGTCTTCCTTTCTGTAGGAAGACTTACTTTATAGTAAGTCTTGATATCAAATTATGCTGTAATTTTGTTCTTATTTGTCATTCTTATATGTTTATTGCAGCTGTTTGCCTTTGCACAGAGATTGCTTTAAATCTCTCAAGTGTTGGTATCTTTACATTGTTGAGTTTTCCTATCTATGAACATGGAATGTCTACCTTTTTATTTAGATCTTCTGTGATCTGTATGCAGATACTCCATATGTACATCAAAGTAGTTCATCTTTTGTGTGTTTTTGTAAATAGTATTTTTTAAAGTTCAATTTCTAGTCATTCATTAATGCTTTACAGGGAAACAATTGCCTCTAGTAATTGATATTATACGCTGAGACCCTGATACACTTGCTTACTAGCTCCAGAAAAGTTTTTGTTTGTTTGTGGATTCTTTGGAATTTTCCACACAAATAATCAGTCATATGTGAACAAAGACAGTTTTACTGCTTTCTTTCAACTTTATATGCTTTCAATTTCTCTTTCTTGTCCTATCACACTAGCTCCTTGTACTCTAATGTCATGCTAAATAGGAATAGTGAGAAAGGACATTGTTGCTTTGCTTCTGATCTTAGGGTGAAAACACTCAGTTTCTTGTATTGGGTATGGTACTATGTATAGGAATTTTGTAGATGTTCTTTATCAAGTTGAGGAATGTTCTGTCTATTTCTAGTTTGCTGAGAATTTTTATCATAGATGGGTGTTGAGCCTTGTCGAGTGCCTTTTTAGCAATAATTGATATGATCATATATTTTTCTTTTGTCTGTTGATGTGGGGGATTATACTGATTGATTTTAGAATGTTGAATCAGACCTGCATATGAAGAATAAATTCCATTTCATTGTGTTCATATAATTATTTTTATGTATTGTTGAATTTGATTTGCTTATATTTTTGTCGAGAAATTTTTGATTTTTCTGTATACCAATTTTATTTTGTGGCTGTAACAAAGTACCTAGTACCTAGTACCTAGTACTTTGGCTGTAACAAAGTAGTGACTTAAAACAGTACAAATGTATTGTTTTATAATTTCAAATATCAGAAATCTGAAATTAGTTTTATGGAGCTAACATGAAGATATTGGCAGGGATGGTTATTTCCACAAGCTGCAGAAGAGAATCCAGTTCTTGCTTCTTTTAGTTTTAGAGATTACAAGTTTTCCTTGATTTGTGCCTATACAATTTCAGTCTCTATTTCCTGTGTTACATACGCTTTTGCTACAGTCAAATTTTCCTGCCTCCCCTGAGTTATTACTTGAGACTACCTAGATGATCTAGTATAAATGCCCATCTCAAGCATATTAGTAACATCTACAAAGTCTTTTACCATGTAAAGGAGCACAATTACAAGATCTAGTATTAACACTTGGGAGATGTCACTTTTTAGTTTTTCACAATTTGTGTGAGATATGTAGTGGTATAGTTTCTTCTTTGATAATATATTTGTCTGGTATAATGATAGGGTAAAGCTGATACTGCAGAATGAGATAGGAAATCTTAGCTCAGTTCTGTTTTCTGGAAGAGATGATAGGTAATTGGTCCCATTCATTTAATATTTGGTAGAATTCATCAGTAACATATCTGGATCTGAAGTTGTCTTTCTTTTTTTGGAAGACTACTAATTAATAAATCTATTTGTTTAATAGATATAAGGCTATTCAAATAATGTATTTTTCTTTGTGTAGTTTTGTTAGTTTGTGTCTCAGGATATAGTTGCGTTTCATCTTAATTGTTAAATTTGTGATCATTGAGCTGTTCATAGTCTTCCTTTGTTTCCTTTCAATATTCATGGAATCTGTTGTAGGGAACTCTCTTCAGTATTCAAATCCATTTCTTCTCTTTTTGTTATTCCTTGTTTGGATTACTTAGAAATCTATGAATCTTTTCCCTCCCCGTCCTTTTCTCCCTCCCTCCCTCTCTTCCTTCCTTCCTTCCTTCTTCCTGCTTTCTCAAAACTGGGAGTTTAACTCAGGACTTTGTGCTTGTAGGCAGGCACTGTACCATTTAACCTACTCTATCAGCCCCTTTTGCATTGTTTCTTTTTGAGATAGTTTCTTGCTTTATGCCTAGACTGATCCGGACCAGGACCCTGTTATTTGTGTGTAGCTAAGATGACAGGCATGAACCACTGATCCCAGTGTTTGGCTGACATGGAGATTTCACCAACTTTTTGCCTGGACTGGCTTCAAATTGTGATTCTCCTAATCTCTACCACTCAAATAGCTAGGATTACAATCTTGAGTCACCATACCTAGCTAAAGAATCTTTTAAAAATTAATATTTGGTTTCATTTATTGTTTTCTATTTTTCCTGCTTTCAATTGCATTAATATCTGCTTTAAGTTAAACATTTTTTTCCTTCTGCTTGCTTTAGCAT
The DNA here is from genome assembly GCF_047511655.1 of Castor canadensis. Lineage (NCBI taxonomy): Eukaryota > Metazoa > Chordata > Mammalia > Rodentia > Castoridae > Castor > Castor canadensis. The sequence goes on from NC_133391.1 coordinate 100,248,604, forward strand.
TAAGCTGATAAATTGACATTTTTCTGTTTACTAAATTTACTAATTTAATTTTGGTTTTGTTATCTTTTAATATATGCATTCAACATTATAAACTTTCCTTTCAATACTACTTTTATTACCTCTCACAAATTTTGATAAGCTTTATTATATTTTCATTTAATTCAAAATATTTTTTAAGTTTCTCCTGAGATATGTATGGTGTAATTCCAGATACATAGGGATTTCCATTTGTCTTTCATTTTTTTTTAATTTATTCATATGTGCATACATTGTTTGGGCCACTTCTTCCCCCTACCTCCACCCACTCCCCTGACCCTTCCCTCTCCTCCCACCCCCCCCCTCTTCCAGGCAGAACCTGTTCTGCCCTCTTCTCCAATTTTGTTGAAGAGAAGACTTAAGCAATAATAAGAAAGGCATAGAGTTTTTGCTAGTTTGACATAAGGATAGCTATACAGAGAGATTCCTAGTATTGCTTCCATACACGTGTATTACAACCCGAGTTGATTAATCTCTACCAGATCTCTTCGCTACTTCCCAGTTACCTTCCCATAGTGACCTCTGTCATTTTAAGGTTACTATATTAACTCCTCTACAGTGGACACATCAAACACTTTCAAGTTTTAGGTTTCCTACCTTTCCCTATTCCTCATGTATGTGTCCTTTTGTCTTTCTGTTATTAGTTTGCAGTTTGACTAATTCCTTTGTGATCTGTAAATATCCACAGTATAATTTTATTTATACTTTGTTTTATTTTATTTTATTTTTAGTGGTACTAGGTTTGAACTCAAGGCTTCATGTTTGCTAGATAGGAACTATACCACTTCAGCCACTCCACTAGCTCTGTTTTTGCGTTGGGTATTTTCGAGATAGGGTCTCTCAAACTTTGTGCCCGGGCTGCTTTTAAGCAGTGATTCTCCTGATTTCTGCCTCCAGAGTAGCTAGGATTACAGATGTTATCTGCTAGAACTGGGATCATTGTATAATTTTTATTCTTCTGTGTTTCTAAAAATGTGATTTTTGCCATGTATGCAGATGATTATGGTAGAAATTCCATGTGTGCTTGAGAAGAATATGTGTTTTGCTATTGTTAGATAAAGCATTCTAAAATGCCTACTAGATCAAGCTGATTGATAGCACTATCTATATTACCTACATCCCTGCTAATTTTCTACCTGCTGGATCCAGCCATACTCAAAAAGTCAGCAATGTTTCCAACTGTAGTTGTGGATTGATCTATTTCATTCCATAGTTCTATCAGTTTTTGCATTTTGTATTTGACACTGATATTAGTTATACATGTGTTTCAGATTGTTTTATCTTCATGGAGATTGACTCTTTTAATTTTTTGTAAGTCCCTTTTATCTCTGATAACTTTCCTTGTTTCAATGTGTGCTTTTTCTGAAATTATAGCCAGTCCAGTTTTCTTTTGATATGTGTTAGTATGTTATCTTGTTATCCCTTTACTCCTAACCTATCTGAATCTTTTTAAAAATGAGATTTTAATAGACAAAGATATTTTTGTCTTGTTCATAGTTGAATCTTGTTTTCTTATCTACTCTGACAGTCTCTCTAAATTGGTATATTTGTCATATGGACATTCAAAGTGATAAAGTGGTTATTCATAGTTTGTAACTAGCAAGAGATTTTTGTTTCTATTTTCAAGTGATTGCATTTGTATCTTCATACTTTTTCTTTTGTCTCCTGTTTTAACTGAGAATTTTATATAATTCTGTTTATCTCTGCTTTCATGTGTAAGTTATAATTCTTCTAAGAAATTTTAAAATGCTCATCTTAGAGCTGTGTTAAATATTTTGAAACAATCTAATTCCATGTTTTGTTTCATTACTGTCTTTCACTTTAATTTACCTGCATACTATGTAGTTTGCCAACAAACATACTATTGTTATATCAAATAGCATTTATCTCAATTAAATAAATTGGGAATAAGAAAAAATTGTTCGGTTGACTTTTTTTTCCTTATGTAATATTCTTCTTTTCTTTATATACTTATGGGTTTCTTATCTATACAATTTTACTTCTCAGAAAAAATTTCTTTTAACATTTCTTGTAATATAGTTATATTGATAACGTATTACCTCAATTTTGAATTTTCTAGAAAGTAATTATTTCTGCTTCAGTTTTTTTTTTAAGTTTTCAAGACAGGGTCTCAACATGTAGCCCAGGCTGGCTTCAAACTTGCAATCCCCATCTCAGCTTCCTGAGTACAAGAATTATAGATCTGTGCCACCACACCTGGCCTCTGCTTTAGATTTGAAAGGCAATAGCATTGGAGCTACACTTCTAGATGTTTTTTTTTTTCTTTTTACACTTTAAAATATTTAAATATTTGTTTTGCTTCCATGTCTTCTGGTGGGAAGTCCACTGCAGTTCTTATTCTTCTATACTTATACTTCTATAAGGTATCTTTTCCTCTGACTTCTTTTGTGATTTTCTCTTTGTCCTGTGTTTTCTGAAATTTGAATATGATATACTTGTCTCTTTTATTGTCATTTTGCTTTAATCTGAGGCTTAAGATTTGTCATTATTCTTGACAACTTTCCTTCAAATATTTCTCTTATTCTTTTTTCTTTTTCAGAGTTAATATTTATTGTACTTTTAAAATTTTCCCACAGTTCCTGGATTTTTAAATTTTTCATTTTTCTCTTTGCATTTCAGTTTAGGGTGCTTCTATTGAATTATATTCAGGTTTATAGAGTCTTTACTTGACAATGCCCAGCTTGCTAATGAGTCCACAGAAGTTGATGCTTCATGTCTACTAGTGTGGTTTTTAAAATAATTTTCTCTCCCATCTCAGATTTTTAAAAACTTTTTTCTGGAATTTTTTTATTAGCCTACTTTACTAATACAAGGGGGTTTCACTGAGATATTTCTCTATAGAAATATGTGTAGAATCTATTACTGTGTTTTTTAGTTCTTTTATTTAGTTCTTTATTTTTTTTGACTTCGTCTTAGAATTTCCAACTCTTTACTTATATAAACCTTTTGTTCTTACTTGTTATCTACTTTTGTCACTAAAGGTCTTAACAAACTAACAGCAATTATTTCAAATTCTCTGATAATTCTGACTTGTGTCATTTTTGAGTCTGGTTTATATGATCACTTTTTCTCTTTAGGTTCTTTTCTTGACTTTTGGCAAGACTTGTAACATTTTTGTGGAAAGCTGGGCATATTGTATTGGGTAATAGTGACTGAGATTAATCATTCTTTATTGTGAAGATTTAGAAAATCTGAATAGGAGTCTGTCTGTGTTTAATATATGCTGCAGTTGTAGGTACTGCTTTAAATTCCTCTGTTGTTCTTGCCTTACTTTTCTTTTTGAGTTTGAGTTTCTCTAATCTCCTTCCTCAATCTGTGTTTTGCAGGTCTTTTAGCTGCAGTCCACTGTTACCATGCTGTGGTGATAAAATATGGAGAAGGTGAAAATATCTGTTGTCTTCCAATAAAATCTTGTGTTTTAGAGGGCTTAGGTCTTGGGAATTTGACCTTCAGAAGAATTTCTCTGGTGGTCTAACCTCATCCCCTCCATTCTATCCTTGACTGCAGAATTCCTAATCTTTTTCTTGAAGCCCTGATTTTAGAATAAAATCCCTTAGCTAAAAGAGGGGGACTTTAGGTCCTAGTGTGGAATGATGCCTTATTTGCTGCAAGGATAAGACTGAGGCAAAGTCTTTTTTTTCTGGCCCAGGCCTTTGTTAAGAGAAGATACTGAGAGAACTTCACAATGATTGCTCTTCCACACCCCTGCCAGACCTATCTGGGTATCTTTCTCTGATATTCACTGTGAACCTGGTGGTGTTCCTGGAAATAAAGCCAATGAAAGTGTGGTGCCCAGGAGTTTCCTAGTCTCCTGCAACCCAAATTAAGTTAGTCAAAACTACCCTTAATGTTCTTAGTAGTTTTAAGCTCCAATAGCTGTGCTCCACAAAAGCATATTTACACGTCCATTGTTATATCTCATGAGTTTCCTGTTTTTCAGTTTTTAAGGTAGTGGTTTTCCCTACAACCTTAGTTCCCTGAAAAGTGCTTCAAAATAAAATGGTTTATTTCAGACCATATCTTGATAGAGGCCATGTTCTACTCAGCTAAGACAAATCCAGCAACAATTCATTTTTTGGACAAAAACCAGGAATATCTGGTTAAAAGGATAAGAAAATAAGCAATAGAAATAGCCACAGATTAAATACTCTTTTGATTACTTTATGGACTGATTAATGAGGAATAATCTTTTGAAATCAGGTAAGAACATTTCTGATTTCTGCAAAATGTCATCACATACGTAACTATGCAATTTAGGTGTTCAGAATCATAACCAATTTTACACAACTCTAAAAGAGTTTAACCTATAAAGTCTAGAAAATTATTTTTTCTGACTAATGAATTGAATGTAACAAATAATTTTCTCATCAGTTTCTATCCACTAGTAACCCTGATAGTCATTATTACACATAATCTCTCAGCAAGTCTTATATTTCTCATGTTGCATTTGAGCTTTCTTCTTTGTTTCATAGTGATTTATATTATTCTTTCTTTTATTTGTAGTCTCTGAACTTCCTGGGAGTAGGAATAAGTGACATATAATAGATAATGAAACATTTACTAAGTGTTTATGATATGTGTAAGAAATACAGGGACTGGGGATGTAACTTGGTAGTCAAACACTTTCCTAGCATGTGCAAGGACCCGAGTTTGATCATTAACACCACACACACACACAAAAAATACAGTATGTTTGACTTTAAGGGAATGGCAGTTTTGTGAGTAAATAAATTTATTCTGCAACTTTTCTGAATAATCAGGACTCTCACTGAGAAAAGTTCATATTAAGTGAAGAATTAAATCAGATTCTTGTGTTTTGAAATTAAGATAGTTATTATTTGATTGAGTATCATCTATCAGGGAAAGCAGACACTTCTGCTTTAAAAATAAACACATATTTTTGATAAAATGCAAATGGCAGCAGATAGATCACTAAAAAGAAATAGAATAAACTTTTAAAAATTGAGTATGTTGATATTGGAGTTTATAAAGCCTAGTAAAATAATGTCCTATGAATCTTCAAAGTCATATACTAGCACATAAACACAGTTTCAATAAGGGATATGCTTACATTTAAAGTTATAGCTTTTTATTTTTATAATAACAAGACCTTCTATGCCTCATGTAACTTCCCATTTGTCAATGATCGGGAGCTCCTTTTCACATTAAACTATGTTCCCCTTTTAGCAATGGAGTGCCAAGGTTTTACTGATACTCATTTCCAATTATGCATCAGCAGGTTCACCTCTGTTCTGTTCCATTCACAGAATGAATGGAACATAAACTAAGCATATATTGTATCAGTTAAAGGTTTACTAAATGAGTTCCCATGGATTCTTTTTCTCACTAAATGCATGCTCCCGTGCTGGAAAAGACCTCTGAAGCGGAATACATCCCGGCCTTTAGGACTGTGGGCACATTATGTCAAGTATATCAGGCTGCCTGGTCTAGTGCCTTTTACATGGGAAACATCTAAAGACCTTGTTCCCTCACAAAGATTTCAGTAAAATTCCAAATGAAAATTCATTCTTCCTTTGGCTTTGTTTTGATTTGGGGAATAGAAAATCTGGCATGTTTATTCATTTACATTGTTTTAGCTCTTACAGCTAAACACAAGGAAGAGAGAGGAAGGGACTCTTTCAACACTAGCTTTTAAAATCATGTGCCAGCTTCCATTTTTTAAAAAAAGAAATGTTACTGTAAATCCATCAGGATAAGATCTACTAATAATGTAAAATACTACAAAGTAAAAGGAATGCTTTTTTGTAAACATTTAAAGCATCACCATTTCAAAGGATTAATTGAAATCAGTGTTCCACAAATCACATAATTTCAATGAATATTTTTTAAAATTCCGTATTTTCCTATTTTTTTCCCTTCTTTAATTTGTGAACAAAGACATATATCATCTCTTAAACTTATAAGATAAATTTATTGGTTTATTAAATTGTGGCATTAGATTAGAGGTGATTTGCCTGTTTTGGGAGTGTTTGGTGGGGCTCTGATTAATGCATTATCATAAGCAAAGGCAACACATTAACCATAGTGCGACGGCAACACACTCATTCCTCACTGAGACTCTCAACTGTTGGTCACACGCAGTTTCAATTTGTGCACGTGTTTGGCAATCTTTCTTTCCCAATGGAACAATAAGCATTAACTCATTACTCTGAAAGAAGCTTATGAAAACATGGGTGGCATAAGTTAACACCTTATTAAAAAATTTTCCTTCATTACAATGCCAGTGTTCTTTTTTGCAACATTATAGATTTGTATTTTATTTAAAAAGTGGCATGCTCAAACTTCTCCACAAATGTCACATTTCAGATTTGTAAAAGTTTATTTTAATTCATTAGTTTTCAAGCTGATAAGTAAAAAATACAGGGCAGTGGGATGTAGTCTAACCTGGAATCTAGCACTTGAAAAAAGACTTGTTAAAAAAAATTATTTATTTTCTTTTTTTGAAAATGTTGTTCTACGTGGGAGTACATTGTGGCATTTACAAATCTTCTTACAATGTATCAAGTATATCAAATTTGAATTTACCCCCTCCACCACTCTCCTTTAAACCCCTCTCCCATCATTCCTGGAATAGTTTCAACAAGTATCATTTTTCCGTTTACATGTATGCACAGTATTTTGCACTATTTTCACCATCACACACCCTTTCCCCACATTCTCCTATCTACCACTGGCAACAACCTCCCCAGACAGGACCTACCCGTCCCTCCTGTTTTCCAATTTTGTAAATGAAAAGAAAAAATCCTGACATTTCTGTTTGTTTAAGACAGCTACACAGGGAGTTTCTTCATGACATTTCCATGTGTATGCATAGTATAACCCAAATTGGTTCATCTCCTCTATTTTTCTTTCTACCTTAGTCCCCTTTTTATGGTGATTTCAACAGGGTTAAGACTTCTATATGCATTCTAATGTAGAGACTACATCAACCATATTCACCTTCTTAACTTCCTTCTTTTATATTCCCCTTCTCATATGTGACCTCCCTTAGTGTGACCTGTTTTTCATAATACTGCTGTATTTGTATTAAGTCTGTATTTCACATATGAGAGAAAACATGTGACTTTAGGCCTTCTGAACCTGACTAACTTCACTCATAATGATGTTCTCCAGTTCCACCCATTTACTTGCAAACAACAAAATTTCATTCTTCTTTGTGGCTGAATAAAATCCCCTTGCAATAAACACCATATTTTCTTAATCCGTTCATCAGTAGTGGGGCATCTGGGCTGTTTCCATTGCTTAGCTATTGTGAATAATGCTGCAATAAACATGGGTGTGCAGGTGTCTTTATTGTAACTTGACTTGTATTCCTTCAGGTATATCCCTAGCAGTGAATTGCAGGATCGTATGGCAGATCTATTTTTAGTTTTTTGAGGAGAGTCCATACTGTTTTCCACAGTGGTTGTACTAATTTACATTCTCACCAGTAGTGTATGAGGGGTTCCTTTCCCCCCACATCTTTGACAAAATTTGTTGTTTTTGTGTTCTTGATGATAGCCATTCTAAGGAGTGAGGTGAAATCTTAGTGTGGTTTTGATTTGCATTTCCTTTATGGCCAGGGATTTTGGGCACTTCTTCATGTGTTTCTTATCCATTTGGACTTCTTCCTTTGAAAAAACTTGAACAGAGACTTTTTAATGCTACTGAAATTACTTAAAAAAAGACAATACCTTTTTATACCAAATATGTCTTTCAACATCAAAAAGTCCTAGAAACATTTAAATTATAAACTCAATGTCCTTGTTTTTAGAACCATGATATGCTTAATATGGAAATTCATGCTACATTTTTTCTACTTCTCAGCATTTCTAAAATTGCAGAGGAAATCAGTGGACACTCTGCAGGCTTTGTAGAGGCAAAGCTGAGGTCCAGGAAGGCTTTGGTGGGCGGCCTTCGCTGCCCAGTCTTCTTGTGAAGGAACCTTCTGTCCTGCAGTGGGATTGCAGCTTCTTGGAAAGGGGAACCATTTATCACATCCTAAATGAAAGCATTCTTTAAACACAAATGTCTTTTTCTCCCTTTGTCTAATTACTGAGAGGAAAAGTGAGAAGGAAATGTCAAAACAGAGAAACAGTGGTGTATAGAGAGAGCAGCTACTCTGTAGCTCAACCAGCTTTTGTGAGGGTCTGGGCGATTTGTCAAATGGTTGTGGCATAAGTCAAGCTCTGAGGTTGAAAGGTCTTGACCTAAGGAGTCCTGGAATCAGACAGTGTAAGCAAGGGGTCTGCTAGAATTTTCAGCTGTAGTGGAGATGAACAATGATGGGAGCTGGACATAACAAAGCCTCATTTGCATAATTCAGGTAAGTAATTTTATTGAAACTGACAAGGATGTGACAGGCTAAGAAAGAGAAGAGAACACACTCTTGCTGGGAACCACTGAAGCTCTTCAGTTAGGTATGTGAAAATAAATGACAGCTAATCTCTTCACTAAAAAATCTGTAAACAATGCCATTTTACCCAGGACTCACCCATGACCTTTTGTGGAGCTGGCTATACATTCTTTAGTCTAATCTTCCAGAATATAGCAAATAGAATGCATGAAATTCAAATTATGTTTTAGACTTTCACTGATAAAATTACTTCCATGAATAAGAGCTCCTTCTAAGACTAGTCGACATTGAGAAAGAAAGAATAAACACTTTCTAACATGTACAGTGATCAAAGATTTGAGACTGAAGCAATATAAAACCATATTTTTACTTAAGAATAGATATTTTTGCAGACAATTTTAACTTTAGCAGTTTATACTAAGAATTTAAAAAGTGAAACACCTTTAGCACTTGAATTTGCTGATGTGTGTTAAAGATTATGTTAATCTTTGCCAGTTCATCTTTTCAGCTCTTTTTTGCTATGTCAAAAGTTATGAATTTTTGCAAGGCATGAATTTAATATTGACGCACATAACATAAAAATGAAAATATTTAATGCCTAAATAATAAATATTGGTTTGGGATTTTTATAAGACCTTATAACATCAGCAAAATCTGCAAATTAGATTTTATTTAGCTTGGCTATAGTTATCCACAAAAAAGGCAACAAAACTATAAGACTAGCAGTAAGAGGGTTTCCTTGTTTTAGATAAGAGAAGCTAATTCTTCAGAGCATTTCCCATGTCCTTTATATTTAGTTTTGCTTTTATGTGTGGATCACCAGGAGATAGCTACATGTCTTTTGTAATCCAGGCTGCTGCTACCAGTCACTGGTGACTTTTATAAGCAAGGGCAGTAATGGATGGAAATAGTAATCAGGCTAGAGAAGAATGCTACTCTAACCTAGTTTGCTAGAGGAGAACCATGTCTGCTGTGCCCTTCAAACATGCAAAAAATATGAAACCCACTTAGTCAGATGTAGTTGCAAAATCTCCAAGTTTTTCCGGTCTCAAATATATACACACTCCTTCTGCAGTGTATGGAACACATGTATAGTTTGACCAAAATGTGGATCATTCCATCAAATGGGAAGCAGTCGAGAGTTCTGGCTAGATCAAATGTGGATCTCAGTATTATAAGGAGGCTAATGCATAATTCATGAGGCTTAATGAATATTCCAATTCATGACAGCCAACTGGCTCCATAGGTCACACCTCCCAGTCTCATATAAATAAAGAATGAGATACTGGAAAGCATACCAGCTGAACCAAACCGAGTGCCAAAAACATGCATATTAATGAGACACTATAATAGATACTTGACTCTTTGGAAGTGCCTATATTGGTTTCCAGATACAGAGGGAAAGAAAGTTCACAATGTACCTTTAAACACACCATACTGTGCACCATAAAATTCAGCTCTTTCTATGAAAGATGGAATCAAATTATACTGATGTGATTTCAGATTCAGTCATTAACTCCATAACATCCTCTGACATTTCCATCAACATTGAAACATTCTGGAAAGTTCCCCACCCCCTACTCCCATGTTCCCTTGCAAATCTCAACTTGGTAACTAGGGAGAGGAAGTCCTTCCACAGTGCTGTTCTTTTATGTGTTCTGTTTAGACCTTGGATCAGGATGAATGGTGGCTCAGATGAATGCATTTGTGCCATTTTTCTTGGCCCCAGACTATGTTTCCTTACTACCATGACATCTGAACAGAAGGAGAAAACATCTCCCTTTTGTAGCAGGCTAATTTAATTTGTACCTTCCACCTAGGGGTAAATATGTTTGTCTGTCTGTCTGAGCTTTTTGCCCACTTTCTTTTCTCACGGGAAACCCTACTGAGTCGAAAGCAGGAAATTGCTTAGTGCTTTAACTTTATTTTAGAGTAATTTAATTTTAAGCCTTCTCACACCCACCCTAAAGTGAAGCAACTGTTGGAACCCCCTCGGGATACCCTTAATGACTTCTGCATGTCTCCTGTGTCACAGATGTCAAAGGCTTGTTGTTTCCAAGAATAGATGGTTTAAAAGAGACTGCTTTGGGCTGTTTTGCCCACAGAAGATGTGCATTTGCTTTAAAATAATGAAGAAAAAAAGTCGTGAAGCTTTTACATTGACCCACATCCTTTCAAATCCATACTGGAAGTCATTGATCTCTACTTATTTTTAGTTGATTTTGGGCATTATTTGCAGCTTGATCTTGTTTGAAGTGGAGTGTTGTCAAAGACTCAAAGTAAACAACCAACAAATACATCTTTTTCCTAAGCGAAACGGCACTACATATAACCCAAAAAGTTAAAATTATCTAGGTGTTTGAGCTAAGTATGACTTAAGGTATTCCAGGTACCAGAGTAAACCTTAAAATTATGGCTAGAATCAAAATAGTATACTTATTAATAAAGACTGAAATAAAGAATATTTTCTTATTCATATTAAGTGAACTAATCAAATTCATTGGTTCTCCATTTTTCTAATAGTTTTTAATGAACTTTCAGATAAAAAGTGCTTCTTTTTCCTGTTTGTGAGTATATATTCTAATTAAGTTATCCCTCATGATACTTCTCTCTATATGTTAATATTTAGAGATATGATTACAATGAATAATTCTGCATTATAAAAAAAGACTTGAGCCAGGCAAGGTGGCATATACCTGCAATTCCAGAGCTTGGGAGGCTGAGGCAGGAGGACTATGAGTTTTAGGCTAGCCTGGGCTACATAGAGAGTTCCAGGCTAGCCTGAGCTATAATATACAACAGGGTACAGTCCCTGTCTCAAAAGATCAAAAAAGAAAGAAAAAGAAACTTATCCTTGACATTGTATGATAAGCACAATTGTTGATGAAAAAGACAAATAAATTTTAAAATTATTTTATTAGCTTCTATTCAATGTAAAAGACCATTTTGGAATGTTACTATCTTACAATAAAATAATGTATTTTTTTAGCTACTCATGAGCCGACAGACCAATCTTATTAATGGTTTCCTGTTATAATAGTTGGATTTCTGTGCATCTAATTTGCTATTAAGATGAATGATAGTAATGCTAATGATAAAGTTGCATTAATTTAACTTGAATTACGAACCATGTGGAGTCAATTCACAAGATAGATAAGCATAGTAAGAGGATTTTATTTCATTGACCATATATTTACAATTTCTTATATTCAAAATACTCAAGCATTTTTATGTGAAGATGTATATTTTCATACATCATACATGGAGAGATATTGGTTTTCCTGAAGAAGTAATGGGAAAGAATATTACAGTTGGGTATAAGAATTTTTCATTGTTTTCACTAAGTTTTGCAGCTCAGATCCATATTTCTTTTCAATGTATGTTGAATAAACTGCTCAAACTGGAATAATCACTGGGTAGCTTCATTCCTAAGGTGCTGTTTTTGATAAGGGAGAAAAATCTAGCTAATGTGATTTAAGTTATTTAGAAATTTGATTTGTTCCTAGGGGAATTTTCCATGTTTTCAATGTTAAAAAAAAAAAAATTACCAGAAGAAAGCCGGAAACAATAAAGTGGTACCTCTAACCTACACCAAAATTGTGCGTCATGGCCAGCTCCCAGCCTGTTAGAATCCTAGACCTGGAGTTGGCAGAGTATTTCTGCAAATGGCCAGATAATTAATATTTTAGACTTTGTAGGAGGCATATGGCCACTACCAAATATCCCTCTTTATTTTGTTCTATACCCTTTAAAAATTTAAAAAACATCCTTAGTTTGAGGGCCATAAAAAATCAGGCCACCGGCCAGATTTAAATTGCTGGCTGACTATAGTTAATGCTTAATCTAGTCTTTTAAGACCTCCTTGTTTAATGTAGCAAAACATTGGCTTATATTCACACATCATTATATAAAGGCTCATCTCAAGCTTGGGGTTTCTTTTTTAATTAATGTAAGGGCATCTGATCTATAAGATTTAATGCAGGTATTCTAATTGCTGGATTAAAAATGTAATTTTCAGTACTCATGCAAAAGAACCCTCAAATTGATATCATATATCTTTCTATACATGGTATCTTTTTAATTAAAAATAAATTTGCTATTGTGGTGGGGGTGGTGTCTGGGTAACTTTCCAGAGAGCTTTAGGTATCCCATGTTGCTACAAACTGAAAGGTCCTATGTAAACACCTTTTCAATTCACTTTAAGATAAAATACCCTATGATATAATACTATATGTGTGTGTAGCAATTTTGAAATTTTTTTCTAACACATACCTTCAAGACCAAAGCTTTTTAATTTTAAATAACAATAAGATTTCAAAGAATTTTGGAGTATTTTTCATAATCATATTTAATATATCAGTAAAATATTGTCTTTTAATAGTCAGAGTAATATGATATAGATTGTCTCTGACATATCCAAAATAGCAGGTCTGGAAAGACAAATTCCTACTCTCTGTAGAAATGATTTTCTTTAAATAAAAACATTCTGATGAAGTGGAGATTATCATTAAACAACAAAATGCATCATTCAGTTCACCTTCCCCATAGTCATTGTCAACACAGTGTATGTTTAATGACTGTATTTGGGTCAAATTTCTTTCAAATTGGCAGCATTCAGATCTTCCTGCATGGCCTGCCTCTCATAGGTTCTGCACTCATTCTGTTCTCACCATTCTCTCTCCCTTTCTCCTGGTGTCTGGGGATAGAATGCTCACAGAATAAATGCTGAATGTGAAATAGACATTCACAGTGTGATGAGGGGAAGAGAGTTTTGCCTTTAGGCAGGTTGTTATTTCAAATGCAGTGGCAAAGATACTATTTCATTTTGTAGCACTTAAGCGCTAATATTTTGTTTTAAAACAAAGAGAGCACGGTGTCATGGCCACAGGGTTGAGCTCTACCAATTGCAAGGTTACTCACATCCAGCCAGAGGCGGCTGGGATGCAAGAGGATGAATCTAATGGAGAGTCTTTACCATAAAAGTATTGTCAGACCCATTTAGCAACAGGCAAAGAACCATAGGGATGAGTATTTAGTTGGTGGCTTCTCCAGGACCTTTGCTTTTTCAACATAGGTTATTTTGCACCTACTATAGGGGCCAGGGATTGCTTTTGGTCCCAGAGATATTAAAATAAAAAAAATGGTCCTAGTCTTCAAGTACACATTCTATGGGTTGAGTCCATATTTTTGCTGTTCTATCAAGAGCACTTGTAGTAGCTTTTTTCTTTGACTCAGAATTTCATGATTCAAAAGAGATTAAGAAAAACTGAATTAGAATAGACATATCTTTTTTTCTTTCTTTTCCTTCCTTCCTTCCTTCCTTCATTTGTGGTACTGGGTGGGGGGTCTACATTTGGTAGGCATTTGCTCTACCTCTTGAGCCTCTCCTCTAGCTTCTAGACTAGACATTTCTTAAATAAAGAGACAATTTTACAAAAAAATAGAAAGAATGCCTATTTACCTATTTACCATGAGAAATACAATTATAATGAAAACCAGATTTTTAAGCTTATAGTTTACCACATTCTTGTATGGTAGGTATATCAGCCAAGAAATTTAAATTATAGTCACCCTCTCTATAAACTTTTATGTACTCAGTTACCTCCCTCCAAAGTTTTCTTAATGACTTAGATGAGACTTCTGATGTTTTATAGGTTGTCTCAAATTGTATTTTACTAGCAGGGCAGGAAAATAATATAAAATTCATATTATCTTGAAAGAAGAAGATTCCTTTTGAATACCCAAGGAGTATTTGTTAGTAATGATGATAAAAACATCTTTACCCTTGTAAACTTTTAACATATGACAGATGTTATTTTCAGCTATAGATGCTTTTTGTGGGGGGACTTTTTAAACATTTATTTCCTTGTTAAATGTATTAACATTCAAAAATACTTGAACTTCATATACCTATATGAAACAGCACTAAAAAAACCTCTTGCAATTGCTTTAAGTGGGGTGGGGAGGGGGCTGAGGGGGGAGAAATGATGGAGGCAATGCAAATAATGTACAATATAAGTCTAATCATAATTGTTACTATGAAACCCCTCATATAATGAATATATCCTAATTTAAAAAGAGTATGAAGAAAACAGCCACAGATTCTTTTTTAAAGCAATGCATTTGAGCTCAATATACAGTGGAGAGCAAGATAGAAAGCTATCTCACTGGAGTATAATCTCTGTGCGGGAAGGAGAATCACTTATTTTCATAAACTCAGTATATAGCACTGTATTTGACATATGGTAGGCACAAAGTAAAATCCTTTTGGCTTTTTGAATAACAGAGTGAATGAAGATGTCCTGACTCAAGAAAAAAATTGGATGAAGCTTTTGGGTGAATTTTAAGTTCCTAGAGTGAAATTTGGATATTCATTTGAAGAGGAATACATTTTCTAAAGTCTTTATCTTTTAAAATTCTACTCCTACATTAAGATACAACAAGAAAAATGAAACAAATTGAAGCAAAGCAAAAAAACCCCAAATCCCCCTCCTTTTCGAAATCTGCCAGACCTCTTCAACTGAAACTGCTTTCGCCACTGTTAATATCATATAACATCATAAATATCTCTCACTGCATTTTGCATTACTTATCATGTATTGTGTTTAATTGTCCCTGCAGCTGGGACAACTGATGTTCTCTGAAACATCCTGGTGAATTTGACTAAAACCGTAAGTTCTGGAGCCTGTGATTAGTCAAGTTAATTCAACTCTTATCGATATTGAGGATTTTCTTCTTCATTAGATAATAAAAACTGCCTCCTCTCTTTCAGCCTAAGCTGACTTCTGCATGTGGTTTCTTTCTGTCACCCTGTGCCAAAATGACTTTGAAATCTAGCCCTTTCACTGGTTTCCACAAAAATTTACACACATACAGCTTTTGGTGAGTTGAAAAGATTTCACAGCTAAGATGAAGGCTGCTGAGAGGTGGTCTTGCAATTTTTCTATCCTGCACTTTTCCTTGACTCTCTGTCTTCCTTTCTTCAAGAATTTACTCCACCTGTAGTTATGAATGTTCTCATCTACTGAACAAAACGGCTTCCTCTTCCTCCCAGGTCTTGTCCTTGCTGATTCTCACACCTAGAATATCCATCAGTGATTTATTTCCCCCCAGAAAAATACAGCCTGCTCGTCAGAAAATTCTGGTGCCAATTGTTAATCATACTTTCAGCCTCATGCATGGAACATTTACCCCTTATTTGCATTTCTTGTCTGCAAACTTCCTCGGGTTTTATACAGAGCTTCTTAACAATGTTTCAGATGGATGCCACACTTATAGTTCATCAAGTGCTTTTGAATTTGCTGCCTTTTTTAATCCTTCAAAATAACTATGTAGTTGACAAGAGATAGCCCACTTTAAAGTAACAGCAACTGTTCAAAACAGGTTAAGTGAGCTTAAAAAAAAAACATAAACAAAATGAAACAATAGAAAAGACCAAGGTCATATGGCTTAATCAACAGTAGAGGAAAAATTACAGCCCAGAAGTGCAATGCATTCTCTTACATCAAGCCAAAATTAATGTTAGTTGGAGAAATGGGTGTTTAAACATAGTCACCAAAACACTTATATAGGCAAATGAAAATCAAGACTTGATTTAGTCATTCTCTCTCTCGACCTTTTTTGGTGTAGATAATAGATACTTGACTCTATCAACACCCAAGTCTATACACATGACACAAAAGAAACAAATAAATTAATGTAAAAGTATTTTGATTTATTTTCAATGGCAGCTATTACTGGAGCATTTTTGGTATGGTCATACTAGTCATGCTTGTGCAATAGTGTGTAGAGATTGATAGATTTTTAGATATTGGTATATGCACATTTATCACTATTGACAAAGTTTAACTCTTCTCAAGAACATCCAACTATTATTGGCATTCTGCTTTATCTGTTGACACTCAACATGATGTACTGTGGAAGACTTTAAGACTTTCGGTGTTTGACTAAGCTTTACAGTCATTAATGTTTAATCACTTACAATTCTGAAAGCATTGTGCTTCCATTTTTTATGTGGCTTGTTTATCTATGTAAAGTAAATCAACAGTGCTTTCTCACAGTCTCCTAGTACATTTATAATCAGTCCCACTTAGTGATCAGTGATGAATATGGATACAACTGCTATTTGGAATTACTTTGTCATTCTATACAGATTCAGAATCCAATTTCCTCTTCACAACGACTATAATAAAAGTAAATACCATCAAAAGTTTCCAAAGCTACAAACATATTAAGGAAAGGCAAAGATAATATTATCTTTTTTTTCTAGTGTACTATTTACAATGCCTTGCACTTGCATGCACAATTTCTAGTATTAGTAAGAAAAATGATTGAATAAAAATTTTTTAGATGAGAGACTGTTAGCCATTGAGAAAAGCAGAATTTTGTGTTGTCCATCTTTCAGGACAAGAGCAACTCACTCCCAGGAATGGTTATCCTGAGGAAACAATAGGGTGATCCTAAACCACAGCTCTGTACATGCCACAGCAATGAATGCACACCATTGTATCATCATTGTCAAGACACTGGTGAGAGACAAATGCACTTGGCCAAGGCTGGGGGAAATGGGGACACAAACAGCCTAATTCAAGCAAAGCATAGTAGGTAGTGGACACATTGGTAGAATTTTAACAGACTACTGGCATTTGTATTCACTCTTTGTTTACATTTAGGTTTTTACAGAAATACTGAAGTGATGCTGCAAGTCATCTTGGTATATTGAAAAACTGAAAATGTAGATAAAAGCACAATGTGTTACATACGAAAATTTATTAAAGTTCTTAGGAATATTTTTAAAAACTGCCTTCAGAAGAAACTAAGAAACAATTGAACAACAAGTAAATATGTCATTTCCTTTTACAGCTCTACAAATAAAAAAATACAGTTCTATTATTTCCTTTCATGAAATTGGCCCGAAGTGTGAACAAACAAGCCACAACCAGGCTGACAGATACTCAGTTATACTTTATTGTCATAGACTCTCACCATTGTGTCAGGTATTTTATTCTGTATTCACCTGTCTACCTCTGCAAGGAAAAGCATTCTCACATACAGCTTTTTTGGTAAAAGTCTAAATTCATTCTTTATTCTGCACCAAAGAGTCTGAATATCTACTCATCTTTTATTGACATGCCATTCATAGTCACAGAGGACGGCAAGAAGATATGGTAAGAAGCAGGGGTTCAGAAAATTGGATACATTGTAAATTTAAAGAGAATAAGGCAAATGGCAAAAGTCAAAGTGTAGGTATGCTACCTAACAGTATGACCAGGACTAACAGAGGGGAAGGTACATCTGCCTGATGACTACCTCTACTGCTGGAGTCATCTGACTATATCCACTTCAGCTTCCTTGTGTAAGTCTACCCAGGAAGTCACAGCTGCCAAGGTTACTCATAAAGTCCATTGGGGTGGGGGAGGAATTCTCTAGACTCCAAGGCTGATTTTTCCAGGACCTTTATATCTGGCAATGCCTCAGTTCATGTACTTGCTGTTTTGCGGGTGTCCATTCCTGACCTGTGTCCATGAATCCTGGTATGAGTCAGCCATGTATTTCATTTTTCTCTGCTTCCTCTGGATTGGTGAGTCTCAAATTTGTGTATCAGCCATTCCTGAGACTTTGTTACAAGTTTAGAATCACAGGTAACTTATATCTGGGTGGAACACACATCATCACTGGGTCTTATTTTATGAAATCACTATATTGATTCTATGATCTATACCAGTTATGATAAAGAAATACAGAAATGTTTTTTAAAGGCATTCATGGAAAGTAACTCCAATTTTGACCTTCTTTTTTGAAAAGGAAGACGGGAATGCTTATCATGTCCAGCCATCTGTTAACACTTAAAAAAATCTACACAAAAGCCTAAAGTAACTTTAAACAAAAAATTGTTTTTGCTCCTAATTTTTGTGGTCAGGGTGGGTTTAATGGGTAGTTGATCTCTGATTCACATGGTCATCCACATATAAAGTCTTATTTTTCCACATCTGGAAAATCCACATGTAAGGTCTTATTTTTCCTACATGCTTAGAGCTTTGGTGCTTCTCTCCCTCCTTCTCTTCCTCCCTCCTCCTCCTCCTCTTCTCTTTCTCTTCTCTCATCTATGAGGTTCTAGGACCTCCCCATGTGCTTTTTCTTCTAATATTTTAATATGACTTTCTCAGGGTAGTTGCACTTCTGTAATGGCAGTTGGCTTCCAAAAGATACTGAGCTGAAGCTTCCAGGCCAGCCAGGGGTTCCATCACAACTGAGACAACTTCCCTGTTGCTATATCTTATTATTGTCACAGGGCCTGCTCAGATTCAAGGGGTCAGAGAAGAATTAACATTTTGATAGGAAGCGGCAATGCTTTGCTGAAGAACACTGAGATGGGAAATACTGTTGCAGTCGTGTTTAGAAAATATTTTATCATAGATACTATGAATTCCTGCACCTACTTGTGAAGCTGAGCTTGTTTATGTGACTTCTTAGGGGAAACCAAGACTGACAAAAATATTTTCTCACCACCTTCCTTAGGTGGTAGTTTTCTCAAATTTCACCATGAAGATGATCACCATCCTGTTTTATTCTAACTACAGTAATGTCTTCTAAAAGTGTTTTATTGCTTCCATTCATAATGCCCTATTGTCAATTCTCCATAAGCAAACCAGAGAGATCTTTTAGAAAATCATATCACCGTATGTAATTCTCCTATTCCATACCATCTTAGTAAAGTTCCATTTTACGCAGAATAAAATTATTTCTTTAAAGCCAGAGATGCTGTTAAATTTTATCATTCCTTGTCTCATACACTTCTCTAGACATATTGCCCTTCTTACTGCTCTTAAAATCAACCAAATCCATATCTTTCCCAGGGCCTTTTCACTCGCTATTCCTTCCTCCGGGAATGACCTTCTTCTATACTTTTCTTGCATGGTTCACTCTATCATTTTACTGAACTTTCTGCTCAAATTTAAAAGTCCTTACAGGGTCTGTTTATGTATTTTTTCTGTTTTGTGTTTTACAAAACTACTTTTTATCATGCCACAATCCTATGTAACATAGAATTTGTAACATACATATTGATTTATCTCTCCATCTCATATTCACTGTGTTGAATTGGTGCCCTGAAACTCAACCAATTTACTGTGTAATACAGTAATCAAATATAATAATAAAGTTAAATGCAAAAATACACATTAATAATAATTACTATTAGTAATTCATTAGAATCTACTTGATATAATCTCTATGACAGTTTTTGCAAATAATTCTTTTTGTTTTTCATTTACCTAAACTCTTTGTTTGTTCAATGCTCTGAGCACTATCTACACATCTGCTAAAAGAGACTATTGATTATGCAATTATTGCCCAACTGTTGCTTTTGTTTAATAAGGGCTCCACCCTTCCCATTTTTTATTGATATGAGCTACTTTGGCCAATTAATTTCCCAGAAGCAAACTCTAATCTAGTACTTGACACTAAGCTTCAGAGACTACTCAAATTCTTGCATGAATTAACTCTTTTTATGATTGGCTTTTTGGGCTCATCAATTGGAAATCGATTTCCTAGAATTACCAAATATTTAAATAATGGAGGATGACCACATTTCTGACAGTTTACTGTTTATTTCAACATATGAGTGTGAATGTGTTGTGGACAAAATATTGAAGGAATCATCTCTCTCTCTCTCTTTCTCTCTTTACACACACACACACACACACACACACACACACACACAGACACACACACACACACTTGTTTCAGTTCTACATTTTTTATCTGATAATGAATGCCACTACCATTCCATACTGTGAATTCTATCTTCTCTAAGCCCCTTATTTAATTGCCTTTATTATTCATTTGATACTTAATCATCTTATGTTAAATATATTTCTCATGCATCATCTTAATTAGATAGTTCTTTAAGGGCAGGAACTATGCTTTGTTCTTAGGGACTTAATTAGTGTCCCAGTACCCAACACAACGGTGAAGACAGTGACTAACATGTACTTTGTAGCAAGTATTTTTCTTGAGAGTTTGACTTATTTGAGTTTGATATGTAGTTTTGTGTTCCCATGGTTCTGCCATTATTGCTACTGAAATGTTACTGCTAATAAAATGTTATTTATTTTTGAGTGCTTCCTTTTTAACCAAGATTGTATAAAATGCCTTCAGTAATTTTTTTAACCTGAATCTCACCCAACTTTATGACTTAGAGTCATTTTAGTGTTGAAGGAACTGAGCCTCAGAGAAGTAAGCACTGATCACAGTTTGCAAGTCTTAGTCAAACTCTGATTTGAAAGTGAAGGGCTAACTGCCTACACCAAAATGAACATACAAGTCATATTCCTGAGCACTTGAACCCTGTGTCCCTAAAAAGAAAGTAGATTAATAAGTAGGAACATAAACACAATGTGTTTTTTCATAGTGATCACAAACTATTTTGCCGTCTTCTCTTTTCTTTCTTGTCTTTCATGTGAAATAGAAAAATACTGTTTCACTAATTAAGAATTGCTAACAAAGTTAGAAAAATGAGTAACATTGTCAAGATATAGGCAATAGTGTAATGATTTGGAAATTAAGTCTTTTTCCCAAATCTTGAGTGATAAAAGAGCAAGGGGTTAGCATATGATATGCTGATTAAAATTGTTTTAAGATAATTTTAGCTAAAGCTGTATTCTTTTTGCTTATTTCATGGCACTGCTCACAAAATAAAGCAACAGCCATCTCAAACATAAAATAAATAGGTTTCTTGATATCAGTAAACATTTAAAATGTTCCTTTTATTGTCAAGTGCAGTGAAATACCTTGCATCCTTCCAGCTGTGTTTTTCCTACCTCAGGGGAAAATCACTTGAAAAATGCAGCAAATTATTTTGTATACTACATCCAAGGCTACTGAACCAGAAGAATAAGGACATACTGCTTGTGAGTTCAGCTGAATCAATAGCTCGGCCCTGGGATTTGCTTGTCTGCTGGATATTGAATGAAAAGCACTAAGCCGCCAGCTTGTACCATGGATATTGAAGACTCCAATACAGCCAAATGACATTTTTCATAAGACAGAAAGTAACTTACCTGTAAAAATGTTTAGATATATGAGCATACAACATATAAAGACCATGAAATGTTCTTGGCTTGCTATGTAGGATGTTCTCCCTTGCTGTTCTATTACTCAAAAGAAATAGCTCACCTGTGTGTATGCACACACACACACACACACACACACACACACACCTACACAGAAACACACACACACTCCTAGAAATATGTATTTGTAGAATGTCTTAAAGCATGCCGCAGACTTGATCAAATCCACTCTTACATCCGTGTGCATAAAATATAAATAGTTGTGATTTCCTCCTTTTTTTTTTTCTTCCTAGAGAACATTACACAGCTGGCCAATCTATCTCATGAACCAGTTTTCTCCTTCCTTCACTTTCTTGACTATGCTATCACCACTGCTGGCTGTCTGTGTGCATAGTACATGTGTGAGCTCATAAGTCATCACAGCAGGGTTCTCAAGGAATCCTTACTGTTCACTTTCCTGCCACTTCAAGGTTTTCTTCAGTAAGTATCATCCAGGTGCTAGTACCATAACAGCAAAATATGCAAACAGGCTTATTATATAAGATGAAACTATCTAATATCTCTCTAGAAGATATTAGATACATGGTTTCATACTTAGCTTGAGATCCATGTGGTTTTTTTCCCACTATTCTGAACAGAAAAGACTTTAAAGTAGTATTTAGAAACTGCTACAAGAAAAGGGTCAATACAAACAAAACAATTAAAAATGGAAAAAGTTATCCTGCTGAAAAATATATATGCCCCAAGGCAACAAAAAGTTAGAGGCTTTTGGCTGTGCTTATTATTCTTCTCCTCTCATCCATACTTGGAGTGTAATCTTGCAATCCAGAATGATAGAATAAGTGAAAGCTTTCAATGTCTCATTTAGGCTCAGCTGCAGCCATGAGCATCTAGGAGTGCTTTTCTGGCACATGGCCCAGCCATGGCTGGCAAAAGAAAGAAAGTTACACTTGAAACTCTTTGTCACCGAAAAGTGACCCTTGCCTTTGGTGTTTATCCTGATTTCAGCTTCTGCTTCAAGCAATGGTATGGTGATTAAATTGGCAAGAAATAATAGGAAAGTGTAGATATGAGTGGTAAGACAACTCCATTCATTGTAGTGAAAGGGAAATTTCTGCTTTGATTTGACAATTCACTTGTGTACTGGGCTCAGGACTATAGTCTGACCACTAATCAAGGAAGTGAGGAGGGATTTTCTCATCCATCCTCCCTCCCTCCCTCATAACTTCCCTCACTCAGATCCTCCATTTCCCTTCCTTTCCCCTTTTCTTCCTCCTCCCTTCCTTCTATCCTTCTTTGATACTTTTTAGGAAATGATTAGTGAGAAAGAATCACCTGAGAAAGTGGTCTTAGGCATAACTGTCAGTCTCTCTATTAAAAATGTCTTCTCAGGTAGGAGTACACCTGAGGAGGCTTCATATTGCTTAACCAAATAGTTAATGTAGCACAATGTCTGACATCAATAAAATGTGAATCCAAATCCCACTCACATTTTAAATGTGTGATGTTGGATAAATGGTATAATGTCTCCAAGCCTCAAATTTTTCCTCATTAAATTGCCAGTAACACTGTTTGTGTCAATGTTGTTGTGAGAATTAAATTAGATGCTCTAAAGCTTAAATTCAGAGCCAGACATTACTGTAATCCCTTAGCAAATGGTATGTGATTGGAACTTCTTGATGATCCAATTCCCTTTACCACCAAAAAAAACTTCCAAACAAGTGGATTGCAAAAATGGTTTTGCTGATGGCAAAGGGATGTTGGTCTTTGTAATGTGGCTATTTGTGAGGGTTTCTCTTACAACTAAGCTTAGTTCGGCATGGCATACTCATTTTGAATGACATAATCTATCCTGATAAGGTAAAAAGAAAGTTATAAAGACACAAGACAGAATTGAAATGGAAAATAACATATTGAAAGAAATTTCTAGGAAATGGAAAGGACAATGTGTAATAACAACGCTCTTTCACTAAAGGCTTGTTTCTTTACTGAAGCATATGGTATGGCTGTTAAAAGCAAGGACTAAAGATTTAGATACAGTTCACTTCACATTTTACCTCTGCCACTTACTATTTGTGTGACCATAGGTAAATCACTCAAATTTTCTGAATTCCTTTATTTTCTCTTTTACATCAGTGATGCTAGAGTATAAACAACTTCACAGAGTGTTGAGGTATTAAGCCAGGATAATATAATTTGAATAAGCCAAAAATTTTATTCTCTGTTGAAATTATATCCCCAAATATCCTATGTAAGTAGTTCATTTGATCACTCAACATTGTAAAATAAAGATATTCACTGCCAAAGTAAATAAATAGCTAAATTAAAACATATTGGACAGAATTAGGTATAAAAATCTTAAAAGTGTATATTTTATTATTATTTTAAATTTCCAAAACAAAATGAAATGTTCAATGAATACCAAATCTTAAGGTACAATATTCCAGTTCCTAACCACAAGGACATTATGTTTTTACAAGTGAAATTTAAAGTTTTCCTAAAGCAGATAAATAAAGACACTTGTATCAGTGCACAGTTTAATCATACTTGTTGGCTATGTATGGACTCTTGATCATTTCATCTTTTTGGGAAGTAGGATTGAGACTGGAAGGAACAACCAGCTCATCAATACACCTTTGTGACATTGTTTGTCAGCTCATAGAAAATGGTGCTGAGTTAAAATATTACTCATTCCAACACATGTTCTATAAACGATCTAGGAAAAAATGCTATAAATAATATTTTTAATGGAATGCATTATAAATTTCTACCTCAAGCCCCACCTAAAAAGAAGCATTAGAAGAGTACTACAAATAGACATTATTGTTTTGCTTTATAAATGGCACAGTGATTTTTTTAAAATGCAAAACTGTAAAAAATGGCCACTAGGATTCTAGTGATCTCTTAAGTTTCCTGCTGGTTTTGAAGGTACAGTATTCTTTTTTCTCTCTTAAACCCAAATAATTTTTTTTTGGTCTTCCCTACAGATGAGAATTTGTCCATGTTGTATTTTCTTCCATCACTTTCTTTGAAACCACCCTCTCTTCTGGAGGAAAACATGCTTTATGGCTTAGTGTTAGTGGTAGAAAGTTTACCTATTTAATGTTTTTAAAATCTTATTTCCTCCAAATTATAAGTGTATCAAATATTGGAGTAGGTTCTAGGAAACCAAGAAGAGATATATCCCTTGCCTCCAAAAAAAGCATAATTTACTAAGGAGGCAAAAGAGAAGGGCTAGAAGAATGCAGTGGCAGGGAAAGCTTTCTGCTGGGCAGAGTTTGAATTGAGACTTGAAATGGTTTTCCTAAATTTGCATTCTAGGCTGAAGCAACAGTTTGTTCAAAGGTGTAGGAGACATAAGAGAACATGGATAGGAAATGAGTTCAATGTGGCTGGAATTTAAGTTCTCAAGGAGAAATGATGAGATGTGAGTTTGTACAGTTAGTCAGGGCCCATTCATGAGGCTTCTGGTACAATATGGAGCCTGCTGTCATTGAAGCCACTGAAGTATTTGGGATAGATTAAGTGTGCATACTGGGAAGATCTCTAACATTGAGGGAAAGATAAACGGAAGGTGAGGGTAGGATCAAACCTAGAAATAATAGGAGGGAGGCTACTGAGTGTGTTGATGGCTGTCAAGACAGGGTAGATGTGAACTTTTGGGCAAAATGTTATGGATCGATGTGGTGATTGATTGTGGAAACTAGTGAAGAGTGATGAAACACAGCTAATAATATGAATTATATATTTCAAAATTGATAAAAAGAATATATTTTTAAAGTCTTCACAACAAAAGATGATAAATATGTCAGTTGAAGGATGTATTAACTAGCTTGATAAAATCAATCCACAATGTGTTTATATATACATATATATATATATATATATATATATACACACGCATGCATATATATATGTATACCTACCAAAACATGACATTGTATCCTATACATAGGAACAATTATTATTTGGAAGGGGTGAGAAGGTGGAAAAATAGTGAAGCGAGGGGTAAATACGGTGCAAGTACTGTGTACACATGTAAGTAAATGGAAAAATGATACCTTTTGAACTATTCCAGGAATGGGGGTAGAGGGGATAAAGGAGAATGGTGGAGGGGGTGAATTCAAGAATGATGTATTTGATATATTGTAAGAACTTTTGTAGATGTCACAATGTACCCCCACCTAGCACAATAATTAAAAAGAAATAAAAATTTAAGTTAAATAAATAAATAAGAAATAAGTTTGTAGCTAGGTGTGGTTGTGCATATCTATAATCCTAGCTGCTTAGAAGGCAGAGATAGGGAGGATTGCTGTTCAAGGCCAACACTGGCAAAAGGTTATGGAGACCCTATCTCAACAAAAAGCTGAGCACAGTATCACATACTTACAATCCTAGCTTTACAGGAGGCATATGTAGGGAGGTTAGTAGTCTGAGGACTGCCCTGGGAAAAAGCAAGACTCTATTTGCAAAATAGCTAAAGGAAAAAAAGGAAAAGAAAAGGCTGGGGACATGACTCCAGCAAGTGGCAGAGCCCTGAATTTAAACCCCAGCATTTCCCCACAAAAGAAGAAAAAAGTCAGTGATAATGTAAAATATTACAGCCGTTATGAAGAACAGTTTGGAGGTTCCTCAAAAATCTAACAATAGAACAACCCTATGATCTGTCAAGCCTTTTATTGCGTATATACCCAAAGCAAATGAAATCAACATGTTGAAAAGACACTAAACGCCTTTGTTTCAGCACTGTTCACAGCAAGCCAGAATAGGAAATCAGCCTTGGCGTTTCGCAACAAAGAAATGGATAAAGAAAATGTGGTATGTGCATACACACACACACACACACACACACACACACACACAGAGGAATATATTTATCCAGAGAAGCAGGAAATGTGGTCATTTGTGACAGCCTGGTTGGACCTGGAGGACATGACCTTAAATGAAATAATCCAGGCAGAGAAAGACAAACACCACACCCTCCCACTATTAGTGGAACCTAAAAGAGTCATCTCCTAGCAGTTGAGAACACAGTAGTTACCAGACGTGGGGAGTGGGGAGTGGAGAGGACAAGGAATGGGAAGAGGTTGTTCAATGTTATTGTTTGACAGGAGAAGAAAATTCTGGGGTTCTATGGCACAATAAGGTGAATACAATTAAAAATAATGATCAAGTATCTCAAAGTAGTTAGGAGAGGCATTTGCAATGTATCACTGTAAAGAAATGATAGAAGTTTAAGGTGAAGAAATAGGTTTAAGGTTTAAGATATGCTAATTGTCCTGACTTGGATCACTATTCAATATGTATGTGAACCAAAACTTGACATTTTTCCCTCCTAAATCTGTACAAACAACAAATATTATGTGCTAATTAAAACAGTAAAAATTCAAAAATAAATGAATTCCAAATTTTTGTTCCCACTCCCAAATAAAAAATAAGTGAAGAAAAATACTGACTTTGAGTTTAAAGATATTTTCTGAAGAAAATACCTCTTGTCCCCTAAGATTCAGATTAAGCAGGGTGCTGGTGGCTCACTCCTGCAATGCTAGCTACTTGGGAGGCTGAAGTCAGGAAGATGGTGGCTCAAAGCCAGCCTGGCTAAATAGTTTGTGAGATCCCATCTCCAAAATAACCAGAGCAAAATGTACTGGCTCAAGCAGTAGAGTACCTGCTTTGCATCCTGACTTCAAACCCCAATCCCACCAAAAAAAAAAAAATAATAAAGATTCAGAGTAAGAGAGGAGTATGGAGGGTGTTGGATAGATTTAGTGGGGAGTGGACTGAGGTACAATGAATTTGGCATTAAGCTTGCAGAATTTCAGGTACACCTGGAAAGATCTGTGGTAGATAGAAGGCAAAAAGCTTCCATGAGGCACCTACTTATTTTTAGTTTTTATTGGTTCAGTAATATAACTTAATGGTTAAAACCCTAGATTCCAGGAAAAACTAGAATCATATTTTAGTTTGCTTAGCATGTTCTGTATTTATAATTATATACAAATTATATAGTCTCTCTGAGATTTAGTTTGCTAGAAGTAATGTGATTTTACTTTATGATTGCCACAGGCTAATTATTGTAAAACTTCTAGCAGACTGCACGTAACAGGTAAAGAGCTACTATTAAGAAAATGTAAGAAGAAAAATGGCGCATCTTTATTATTTTAACCTGGTGGTGGTTGTATTTAAAGGTTAAGTTTTTTCATAAATGTTGGTTTATTGCAACTATACATTCCTATGATATTGTTCAAGACTCTTCCTTTGCATGTGATAGAAACCGATGCACAATAGTTTTAGGGGGAAAAAACCCCACTGGCTCATGCAACCAGTTAATTCTTGGAGGAATTGGATTTGACTTCCTTAGATCCAGAGGGTCAAACAATGTTGTTCTCTTCAGCCCCAGTTCTAGCTCTTGCTTGCACTTGTTCAAATTTGCCCCTCAAAAAGTGATCCCCTTCCCTCCTATGCAGAAAAACACCCTCCTGTGGCTGAGGACCATGCTCACGATTGGTTCCAAGCTTTCCTCATTCTAACTTGACATGGCGGAAAGAGAGCTTCTGTCTCCTAAAATCCATGACTCAGTCTGCTGGGATCTACTCCTTCACCCTGCACAGACCAGCCAGCTTTTCTTGGGAGCACTAAACTCTAAGTTTCCATTCTGTGTAATGGAGAAACTTGCCTTTTTTGCTTCTAGCCTGGTGCCCATTTTGTCACTCAAATTATTTTCTGTGTTCTGTGTTTCAGATAAAAAACTGGTTGCCAAAAGCTTGGTGCTAATGTCTTGAATGCCCAGCCCAAAGTCAGAGAGGTGACCAGAGACACAGGTTTGGAAATCCTGGACAGCTAAAGAGCATTAAGTACCATCTAGGTTCAGATGATGGCATGACAGAAAGCAATGTCTGTGTGTCTTAAAGAACATTGATATGTTGGTTTCCGTGATGAAGAGTCCCTGTTTCCATCACACCCCCTGCCAGGCACTGAAGTGAGGCTGCTGTCATTCCCACCTTCTGTGGTATGGAAGAAGCAGGGTTCTGCTGTGTCTTGTTGTCTGGCTGACTTCAGGTCTTCCTTTTCTTGAAGTCTTCATTGAAATGCTTTAAAAAGTGTGTGTATGTGTTTGGGGGTGGGGAGTGGTAGAGAAATTTGAGGTGAAAAGTAGTAATATTCTTTCGGTTGCTAGAGTAACATTCATGCTCTGCCACAAAATGTCCCTTGGTGCCACTGTCAGAACTGTAATAAGGCTCGTTTGTCAGATCCAATGTGACATTTCTTATGTTTTTATATAATGCTTCTTAGATTACAATCCTTAGACAATAATCATTGTCAGCGTGATCATCTTTGAAAACACAGGAAAACATGAGCATCCAGTGCCCCAAATCTGAACTGTTCTGCTTGCTCTAAGCAGTGTGTGCCTGCTGAGGGGTGAGTCGGCTGTCCTCTGTGTCCTTTCAGCAAGTAACGTGATTGACTTGCTTCCTGCAATGAATGGGGCCCAGTTATTCATTCCACTTCAAGGGCTTTTTGACTCGCCTTCGTTTTCTCTTGTGTGTACATATGTGTTGGCAAGATTTTGCTCAGAAAGCTATTACCCATTTAATTTTGTTTTAAAGGTTACAAGGGCCATTAGAAGAGAGCTGTGTGGATTTTGCTGAGTCCTTGGTGAAAGCCAATCATTGCAGCTCAGTTTCTTACATTAGAACTTACATACATTTTTAACAAATAGGATGCTTTAGTCAAAATTATGCTGCCGTTTGCTCTTTCTTCTTATGCAAAAAAAAAAAAAAAAATCCCAACTTTAGATATTAGGAAATCCAAGGAAAAGGTGGGGTCTTACATGCAGTTTGCAGGTGGCAGTTTCTAGCTTGTTTTATTTCTAAATAATCTCATTTAAAGAGGGTAAATCACCTGTAACCAGTCTGTGTAGACTGAGAAAAGCTGACATGAAACCAATAATAGACTTTCTCATATATAATAGAACTACTTTTGTGTAAAATATCTAACCAATTTGTGCTAAAGCTTTTGTGTGGTTATTTAATTATTCAGATAATTACCTTAATTTGCCAATGGGAATATAGCTACCTGAATGGAGTTCAGGTTGGGAATATAGCCCAGTGCTTTTCATTTTGTTTTATTACATTACTCAGAACATTGGTTTGTTCAATCTTCTATTGTTCTCTTTACACTTTCTTCCAGGCTAATTTATTTTTACAGTCCCAAACTGCACCTCTGTGTGAATAAAGTCTAAACTATGGATAATTTCCACTCTGTCTTCTCAGACATCAATTCCTATCTTTTTAGATACCTACTGGACATTTCCATTTAAATGACTTGTCACAATCTCAAACTCTGTGTAGCTAAAATGAAGTTGGAAATTTAAAAATCACACTTTATTTTTGACCCTAAACCACCAAGCTTTCCTGCCCTGTCTGTGTTAATACTTTCATTACTTTTGCAGATACAATCCAATTCTCTTTCATTCCTTTAAACAAAATTCCTGAGTTGCTCATCTTCATAGCTTCCAAGATTTTTTTTTATTGCATCAAGCCTAATTAAGCATTTGCCTCTTCCTCTCCACAAAAACACTTCTTATAATTGATGACCTCATGTGCAAAATGTAAATGTGAAACCACTTATTTAAAAATTAGTAAGAATTTCAAGAGAGCAGAGTATTAAACTAAGTGCAGATGAGGACAATCTCTGATTCAATATGTTGACAACATATTGGTTTCAACTAGAGACTTGACATAGATATTGTAAGTTGAAGCTACCATAAGTAAAAAATTATATTTAATATTCCTAACCTACCAAACATTATGGCTTAGCAATATAGTATGCTGCAGACTATCAGTTGTTTACTAGGATCGTGTGGCTCGCTGGGAACTGGGGTTCACTGCTGCCTGCATTGCCCAACATCATGAAAGAGTGTCAGACCACCTATCACTAGCTCAGGAAAAGTTCAACATTCAAAACTTGGAGTAGTTTCCATTGACTACCTGTTGCTTTTACAACATCTCAGTCAAAAAAACTTTTAAGATGAATCATCATAAGTTAGGGACCATCTGTACATCTCACCTCTTCCACTCTCATGGGATCAATTAGCATCATCATTTCTTCCTGAGCTGTCTAAATGATGTCCTACTAAGTCTCCCTATTCCCCCTGCTGACCCTGTAAACTTATTCTCACCTGAGCAGTCACAACCACCAATTAAAATATAAGTCAGATCCTACCACTCTGCTCAAACTCTCCAGTGATTACTGTTTCACCCATAGTAAAGTCTTCATTTTTCTTTGAATCCTAAGTTAGTAAGTCGTCATGTCCCACCGAGATAACTGTAATATTCTACATGCTTCTCCACACCACTGAGTCCTGATTGTGATGTGCCTCAGCCCTCGATAAGGCTGACCTCTATGAAACACCATTTTTACCACTTCATAACACACAATCCTTATACCATTTCAGCTGAAAAAAAAAAGAAATCCCAAAACCCAAAAAAATGGCCTGACTCTTAAAGCCCTCTACAGCCACTTCAACACTACAGAACAATTTCACTGTCATCTTTTCTCAAAAAAAACTTCTTTTAAATTAGTTAGGCCAGTCACACATATACTGCATATTTACTCATAATCCTGCTAAAATCAGATACTCTGTGTCTGTCTCTATCATACACATCCTACCCTTCCCTGAAACTTTTCAGAAGATTCTCACAGGTTTACCCTGAACTCTGATATTGATTGAACTTAGATTTTTGTATTACCCATTTTAAAACAATTTTATTAGTGTATATTTATTGTACAAAATAATGGATTTCATTATAACAATTTCATATATGTATATAAGGTAATTGGATTGTATTTACCACCCCTATTATACTTACCCTGCCTCCTCTGGTTCCTTTTCTATTCCTCCCTATTTCCTAGTAGTTGCATTTTTATTTTCAGGTGTGTGTTTCCGGGAATCTAACTGAGGGTCTTATGCTTCCCAGGTAAACACTCTACCACTGAACTACATCCCCAGCCCTTGGGTTTTTGAGACAGGGTCTTGCTTTATAACTCAGTCTGGTCTTGAACTTGCTATGTAGCCCAGACTGGCCTCAGATCACCATCCTGCTTCTTTTGCTTCCTAAGTGCTGGGATTATAGGCATTATCCAGTATGCCTGGCTATGGTATTGCCCATTTTAACACAGAGGTCTGTGGAATTGGATACAGGTTGTTTCACTTAGTATGCATTGCTTTAGGCAGTGTCCATACCTTTCCCATTTGATTATGCATTGCAATTCTGAGTCCAAGAGAAGTACTCAAAACACATGTATTTACTAAATGGTTGTATATGTGATCTTAGGTTATTACTAGATACTGACTTATTAAAGAAATTGTATGTTTTATCAACCAGGTACTAAATAAGAAACAAATTAAAGCAGACCCTTCTGGAGTGGTACTAGAGGGGAAACTCAAGATATATTAAATAAAAAGAGCTATCATTTATTGAGCACATTCCAGGCATTCTGCTAAGGGTTTTCATAAATAAGTTCATTTCATCTTTATAATAACCCCATGAGTTAGCTATCTTTATTATTTCCATTTTAGTTATGACTAACATAAGATTCTAAGGAGCTCCCTCAAGATGCAAAGCCAGGACGCCAGGACATGGAAGAGTGGGGTTTGAACATATGTGTCCTGACAGTTGAGACCATCCACTGAACTGTATTACCTTCATGGTCTATATTTGTTCACTATAAAAATTTAAGGTCTTGGAACATGATCATAATCTCATTATAAATTTCTCTATATGCTTTGCTAAATACAAATAATGTTTTATCCTTTTTGCTATATCAGAGAACTATAGAGCCTTGGTACTATGTTTCTGTCAGATATTAGACAGAAAAATAGCTGAATATTCACCCATTTTCTGTGGTGCCCTCTTTATAAATAGCTCTTGGCAGACTAGGGACCCACATGGTGAGCACATAGCACTCTCTTTCAGTCATTCCACCACTGGGATGAGAATTTCAAGGATCTGCCAGTCTTACAAATTAGTTTCAGAAAGACTTGTTTTCAATAGTTGAGTTTAAAAACATTCTAAATTACATTTACTACAGTTTGTTTAAAGCTTTTTTCTGGCCTATCTTTCTAGTTACAGCTTAATTTTTCACTGTCTCA
The DNA here is from genome assembly GCF_047511655.1 of Castor canadensis. NCBI lineage: Eukaryota > Metazoa > Chordata > Mammalia > Rodentia > Castoridae > Castor > Castor canadensis. The sequence continues at coordinate 100,281,245 of NC_133391.1, forward strand.
TTTTAATTTCTTTCTTTTTTTCTAGATTTCATCCTCTCATTTATTATTCTTTGTCTCCTCTGTGTTTCTGGCTTTTCTTCCTGCAGCTGGGCTTTGGTTAGAAGGGGTGGACGCAGCTGCCCAACCATTTGCACATTCTTCACTGATATGATTTTCTTGAGGTAAAACATCATTTTAGAAGTATTACTCAACAATTAAATGTTTCTGTCCTCTTCAAATTCTGTGTCTGAAAGTCTGCCAATAAGACCCTTTGCAGTTGTTTGTAGTGGTTCAGATTCCTTCCTGTTATGCATTATTTTATTTGTTCTGTCCTTGTTTGCCTCTTATGTTAATATTTTGTTATAATTCTAATTTCCTGTTTCTGTATAATCTTCAATACTGACTTGTTTCAACTGTTATCTTTATTTTTTTCAGAGGATGGGAACTCATTGATAACTTTCCAGTACTTTTGACTGCTTTTTAAAACTACATCTTTTTTTGACTTTTGACTGCTTTTTAAAACTACATCTTTTTTTGATGGGCCACATTTTTACAGGTTTCAGAGGCAGTTTTAGAGGTAGGAGTAAAACTCTTGCTTAGCCTTTGGAGACTCCAGCTTGTCTGCTCTGCTTTTGATTTGAAAATTTTGGTTTGAAAATTTTGGTTAATATCACTGTTGAATGCACAAAATTGAGCCATTGAAAAAGTGATTTGCAGTGGAAACCTGACACTATCTGGTCTCGAGTGTGATTTCTAAATGGAAGTGACTTTAAGACTTTCATTAGTTACACTGGTTTTTTTTTTTTTCAGAGTAGTACTTTAACTTTTCTTTTTTTTTCCTGTGTAGCTATTTAAAGGAATTCTGAGTAATGTACACTGTTTAAGTTTAGGCAATTTTTAACAATTTATTAAGAAAGAAGAATCTTGGGTTATTTTCAATGGAACTATTAGATATTTAAATATCCAGTTCTTGATAATTAATGGAACAGTATTAATTGCGCTTAGTTTATCTTCAGATACATAGAGATGTATCAAATTCTTACAAAAGAGAAGTATGAGGTTGAGTTCAGGACTATTATTAACATATTTAAGAATCATAAGCACCAAAAAAACAAAATGGAAGCCAGTCTTAGAGAAGGAGTTGGATCTTGGAGACTTCTGTCAGGCTAAGACCTTGAATGCTGAAATATTGGCAAACTGTGGTCTCAGTGGAGCAACAAGAGATAAATTGGGGAACATGAAATAAATGGGATTATTTTAACACTTTAATAAATGGTTACATGTCAGTCTTGGACCAGAGTGTGTTTGCCATTGATTTATTTCCAATGCAAATGCAGTCATCCCTTTCAAATACGTACAGTGTGGCAGGTAGACTCACAGAGATACTGAGGTAACGTGATTTTTCATAGTAGTTCCTAAAGAAATGTTATGTCCAGGTAAAGTTTAGATTCTTATTAATTGAGTTTTTAAACTTCATGGGAATCAAAGTTTATCATTGTCTATAGAAAGAAGAGTTTTAACAAATATATTTAAAATGCACTGAATTTGGGTAGTTTGAATATCAGCTGTATCAATTATTATTATTATGGATTATTATTATTAAATGTGATTTGGGAAATATAGCATAATAATTTTGGTTTTCATCCTCCTTCCTTATCAGTAAAAAGGAGAGAAGTGGATCAGATAAGGTTTAAGTTCTTTATAAGAACTAACATCTTCTAATTTCATTGAAATACCAACAAGAGTGCTTCTGATATTTAATACAGGATTGAGTAAAAACCAAAAGGAATTATCTGACAAACTCTGGGCATATAAATCACCCTGTTAACCATTTATTAATTTTTTTCTATGGGTTTGCAGCATTCTGCTTAAAGACTATCTTGCCAAAATCTTTTCTCTCCATTGATTTTTTTACAAAGGCAAATAGCTATAGAAAACAAATTGCTTTTTCTCTATAAACTTAACATTGCATTATATTCTGAAACATCACTATAGCATTTCTACAATGAGGGTACAGTGATACTGAATTCTTCTCTCTGTTTCATATGGAAAATAGAATTTTCACCCAATGTTTATTTCAATTTGAGAATGGGTTGAACTTTGTGATAGTTCACTGCTGAAATAGTGTTTGTCATTTTCACAACCATGGCAGAGTAAGTTGTTTTTCATATTAATGACACCTATGTAGCAAGACTGAACTACTGTCAATGTGTGATATAAACAGTCCTTGACCAGTCTAAAGGAAGAAACAAGAAAAAATAATCTTCTCTGCAATTAATCTGGTACACACACCAGAATCCTTTTAGCTTTTGCCATTTCCACACATCTAGGAAGCACAATAGTTGAGTTGTTTAGGTTATATGGTTTTATCATTTTATAGGCTATAGATTGAGTCTTTAAGGATCACATTTTGATGATGCTCTTACTTAGAAGCTAAATCATGCTCTTTAACAGAACATTAAATAGAGTCCCCTTCAACTAAAGACCAATATTGTGGGTTTTAGTTGTCAGTTACAATACTATAGATCATCTGTGACAAACATGCTTTTATGATAAAACAGCCCTAAGACAATAAGTGCTTTATCAATACATTTCAATCCACCTTAGGTGTAAGTGTTTTGGTTTCAATTTAACTGGAGTTTATTATATAAGAGTATACAACTGATTAGGGATGATACTAACAACTGGAGCTAGAAACTAGAAAGAGAAATTATGAAAGAAAAAGACTCAGCTTGGCAATTTAGTTAAAGATGTGTTCATTTGTTCTTCATCTACTCATCCATTTTGCATTAAGGAAATATTTATTCAAGGCCTAATATTTTCTAAACAATTTCTTATTTTTTTGTGATGTAAACATGAAGAAAAATAGTAGTTAATCCCAAAGAATACATCTTTTGGGGATAAATCAAAGATGTACATTATTATAGCACAGTTCAGTTTATAAAGCTAGAGAAATATATCATAAGGTACAGTGGTGGCAATGGTAAGAAAATTTTATATAGGTCTTATCCATGCCAGGAAATCATTTAATTTTTGTAAGAACAGGTATGAGACAAGTACTACAATTATTATTCCTATCCTACAGATGGGAAGGTGAAGTACAGGAGGTTACTTGTACATTATCTATAAATGCATTCTGGTTCCCGTGAGAGGGATATTTCTCTGAGAGGGGATTCAGATCTCTCAGAGAAGAGAGATGAACTCCTAAGTACAATTACTAAGATACTGTATGCAGCAACACTGAAGGAAGTCCTGCTCCCATCATGCCCTAAGGATGTTTTTATCCAGAATATGCAGAGTATGACTTATATTGCTGAGGATGACTATAAAGGACCCAGTCTCAGCATCATATTTTTCTTTCCAGGTACTTATATTTCATAATTGTCACTGTTTTTTAAAGTCTATTTCTTGAAAACATTACATGAGCTAACAAATATCCCTACTTTTTCACCTTAATGGACACCAAAGCATGAAGCATTTAATCAGCATACTAGGTATGAGAAACCCAAAGAGGGAGAGACCCAGAGCTCCAGCAGGTGTCCAAGTACTTCAGCTAAAGGTCCACAGCAGCATCTTTGGATGGCTCCCATTGTCGCCTGTCACAATTTCTGACTCAGAAGTTTCTAGAGAAACTTGTCTCATGAATCACTTGAGAGAAAATATTAAAGAAAAATACTATTTAGTTTGTATATGTGAAATGTCATCTGGTATATATGAAAATAAGACTATTTTAATCAGTTTTAAAATACTGCATGATCTATTTTCTATTTAATTAGAGATAAATTATTATGCTTAATTTTGTTGAGCATATAAGGAAATGAGTTCACTTATTCAAATTGTAAGGTTGTAAATTGACCTCAATTTGGTGGAGAGAAATGGGAATATATATTGTGACATGATAAGATATAATAGATATGCACAAAGATAAGTGAATGGTGTATATTATAGCTACTTTCTTGTAAGGAAAAAGACTGGAAACATTTACCTAGCACTGGGGATTGGCCTGGCAATAGTATGCTATCTCCAAACAATGGAATACTGTGTAGCCACTGAAAATCACACTATGCAAGATTATTTATTGAAATGAGGGAAATGCCAATGAGATATTTATTATTGAATGAGTGGCTATGCAATACTATCTGAAGCATATCATTTTTATAAAGAAAGACAAGTATATATATGTATATAAAGGAAAAGTATAAATATATATATGTAAAATTATGCATATGTATAAATATACTTTGTGTGTATTTATTAGACTTTTAATTGCTGTGACAAATACCTAAGGGAACAATTTAAAGGAGGAGAGATTTATTTTGACTTACTATTTCAGGGGTTTAAGTCCATATCATCTTGCTCAATTGTTTTTGGCTTGAGGAGAGGCAAAGTGTCAGGCAGAGAGGCACAATGGAGCAGAGGTGCCCACCTCATAGCACTAGAGAGCAAAGAAGAATAACGGGAAGGGTTAGAGTCAAGATATAACCTTCAAAGGTATGCTTCTGGTGACCCGCTTACTCCAACTAGGCCCCACCTGCCACAGTTCTACTACCTCCCAACAGTATACTCACATTTTGAACCCATCAATGGATTAAACCATTAGGTGAGGTCAGAGATTTCATGATCATTACATCTCTGGAAATGTCCCCATAGACACACCAAGAAATATGCTCTACTACTCTCCTAGGCCGCTCACAAGCCAATCAAGCTGGCATTCAAGTTTAATCATCACTGAGTGTACATAGCCATTCTGCAGAACATTATAGACTAACATTCCACAGTGGGATTTTTGGGATTTAAAATTTTTCTGCATTTAGCATGCATTGTGTAATTAGAAAACATAATAATTACTATATAGATTAGTACTAGGTATGGAGTAAGAAGTTCAGATAAAATCAACAAAATACCTCCTTTTGTCTTTTCCACATTTGGTCTCAGCTTTTTGCCTCTTTCTTGTCCATTCATGGACTAATGCCCTCACTAAGGTCTTTATTATGGGTTAGGACAGTTTTGTTTTTAACTTCACTTTGGCTACTTTATATTATTACCATCACTTTCACATTAAAAATAAAACAACAATTTTGTTGATCTCATTGGTATTCATTTATTTTCAGTAGAAAATAAATTCATTTATTTTTGTAGATCACAAATCATTATGTGGCTGAGGCTGGGCCACAGGTGTTGGGATTAAATGCCATAGTATCCTCCAATATTTAGAAAGCATGAGATTTTCCACATAAAAATCTGTGTTTGAGAAGTCTCTTGAAAAAGAGTGGACTTGCAATGTAGAACTGAAACTTTCACCAAGCCATTGCTGGCTGAAGATGAGCAGCCGTTGTTCTTTATAAATAGGCAGAGTACTTTAGCTCAGCATAGATTCAACCACCCCTTACTTTGCTCAAATCCTCGTTCAAATTTATAGGCCATTTGTTTTTCTATTCCTTTTTCAGTCATCCCTGTTTTCATCATATTTAAGAATATGGAGAAAGGAACTGAAAAGAATTTATAAAAGAGTACTGTCTTTACTATCTTAAGTAACTACTGACCATTTAATTTCAGAGTGTGTTTCTACTTTGTCCCCTCCCAAAAAGTTAATGAGGAAGGATGGAGAGGAGGGGAGGAAAAGGAGGGAGAGGGGGAGAAAGAAACAACATAAGGAAGTCATTTATCAGAGGAACATGTAAAGTCAAGAAAATTGGTAATTGAAAGATTTTGTTTTCTGGTTTACAAATTTATCAGTGCCCATACAAAAAATATTTTATTTGAACAGTTCAATGTTTATTCAGTTTGTGCTTTAAAGTAAATAACTGGACCTTTCTTCCCCAACGGCCCAACTGCCTCCTGGGAACAGGAGCAGGAAAATAATGCAACATTTAAAGAAAACCAGATTGCAAATTTATGGAAACCAAAAACCAGAAAAGCAGATCACTGGGAATACTACAAGGGGCAATGACACTCTGGCCTGTTAGGACATGAGGCACCAACCAATGTGCAATTAAAAAATAAAACCTGTGAGAAAGCAAAGTGGGAGAATTAAAGCCTATTACAGTGCTCCTAAGAGAGAAGGCTCTTGCCAGCAGAGCCATCTGTCAAGAGATTATGGAGAAGGAAATTTCTGCAGGAATTTCCCCTTGGGACTAGATGAAGTGCCAAGAAAAGGTGTGTGGCATTAGGAGTGAGGACAAATGCAGAATCTTCCACAGTGCTTATCACAGACAGAGAGGGAACCACCAGCCCACTGGTACCCAGGGAAGAGGAGGAGAAGACAGGGAGTCTCTTGATTGCTTTTGACTGGTATACTGAAGTCAATTGAAAGGACTTTATGAAAATAAATCCCTTTTAAGGTAAGTCAAACTTTGTTCAATTGAACTCTTAAAATTTTCTGTAATTCAAAGACAATGGTTTGAACTTTTCATACTAAGAGCATCATAAAAAAATGAATGTTGAGTTTGAATCAAATTGCAGAAGATGATCAAAATTACTTGAGCAAAAGAAGAATAACATTTTTAAAAACTTGAATTTTTGGAGTTTGTGAAAATACTCAAGACATTATTTAGATGAAATATTCTACTAATGCTATTTTCACTTCTTCAAAGTAAATGTTGGTTATCGAGTAATCAAGATAAACTCATGACTACTTTCCTCTAGAGAATTAAGTTCATTCCAAGCTGTGAAATAATTAAAAACCATATGACCATGAAATTTATAAGAGTTAATAAAAAGGACACACTTTAGGAAGTTCCTACAGTCATGTCAGGAAAAAAATACTTTAACAATTCCAAATAATTCTTAGTTCATATTCCCTGACTTATGCTGCTACATTGCAACATTAAATTTTTTTTTGCAATACAATTATTCCCCATTTTCTCTGGTGATTGACTTTAGGTTTTCTTTAAGATAAAAATGTTGAGTACATGGTAAAATAAAAATATTGGAATTATTATCTTGACTACTAGATAAACTTTATGCAATTTTTTCAGATTTATTAAGGCAAAAAAGAGAGAACTGTGTCTTTAAATGAAAGAAAATAAACAATAGAAGCTATTCTCATGCTAATTTAGCAAATGTTTTTAAACCTGTAACACTGATAAGAAATTGTTAATTAGAAATTAAGACTAGAACATATGTTAATTCAATTTTATTTTTGTTTAATTGACAGATAAAATTGTGTTTATTATGTACAACATGTTGGATGTGTATATATATGTTTGTGTATATATACACATGTACATGTACAGATATATATATATACATCCATATATATATGCACTATGTAATTGTGATTATATTTTGTCTTGATCAAGTTAGAGGCAATGTTTAAGTCATTGGGGCTTAGAGAAATGGGGACGGGCAGATATAAATTCTAAACAGGGGCACAAAAATAATACTGTGTGCTGGGAAAGGACACAGAGTCACAGTGCAGTGCTAAGTTGGAGTGATCACAGTGATTAGTTTGAAGCTGGCACTGTTCCCATATCAGATTGTTGTGTCTGCAATTGGAGAGAAATCATCCTGTGCATTTAAGTCACTTTACTTTGTGAATTCAATTACACTGGACAATTAATTTTAATAATCCAAGCTTTTGACTCTTACTTCCTTCCTCTCCTTCAAATGAATAGCTTTGCCTGAGTTGTCAGGATATTATTTAAAATACTTTGTATTTCAATATGTCATTCATTCCTCCATTCACTTGTTCATTCTACCAGAATTGAGCGAATAATGTCTAGGTGGAGGTCATATTGGGCTGGGCATGATATAGTGAATGGTTTCTGCTCTCAGTGGGCTTACACTTCATCGCACTGCAGTCTCTAGTTAGCTTTAAAGTAATTTTAAAAAGACAATTTGGATCTTCTGTCCCCAACATGAATTTAAGGTTGCAGAAGGTAAGTGATAGCGAGAGGAAGTATCTATGTTAGCATTATAATACAAGACTTTCCTTATGGATTTTATTTGTCCTTTAGTATTTTCTAAAGTTTGTTTAAATTAACAGGATTGAAAGGAGCCTTACTTACTGTGCTGTTAGGTTCTCATTAAATCTGGCTTCTGGTTCTTCATAAAAAGTACTGAATAGACTTTTTTTTTTGACAGAAAAGGTTAAAGAATTATTGTGCAATAAAAGGCAGGCTGGAGATTTACCAGTATTGTGTATTATCTGTGGTCAGTCTTCTCTTCTCTTCACATATATATGCGTACCCCCAAATATTAAGCTATTTTAAATTGAGAAATAGAGTATTAGCTGCTATATACATTGTCATTCCTAAAAATGATTTGGGGTTATGTACATCTCTAGAATCTTGGCAATGTTATAATAGTTTTTCCTGAACAAAAATGATATTTGCATTCTTGAATTATGGAGATAGTCCCTGGGATCCTTGCCAGATGCAATGACACTTTTGCTTGGATGTGTGGGTCTGGAACCTCTCACTAAAAATGTGTTTGTAACAGAGCACTTGTTTTATATCTTTTCAAAATTAATAAAATGTTATGTTCAATAGTCATTATTTTGATAATGTTAATACAAGTATAGTAATATGAATATAATATTCTTTTCATACAGAATAAATTAGTAAAAAAGAAACAGGTTTTAATCCTATAACTATAGAACTATTAAGACCAAGATACGGAACATTAAAATAATATTTCAATGGAATTCAGAAAAAAAGAGCAACTGATTACTTTTGACTTTTTCTCCTTTAGGATGAAATTTGCAGTAGGTTTCCAGCTAGAATTTGATATTTTTATTTTTTGTTCAAAGACAATTTATTGGTCACAGAACATTTTCTCATATTATACTGTACTATACTATATACTATACTATGTTATACTATACTATAGATATTTGAATATTTATCTCCTTTTGTCTATGTTGTATACAAAGGGGTGGAGACAAGACTTTAAATGTATTTTTAATTGTACACGTTTATGGGGATACAGTATGGTAATGCGACGTGTTTAAAATGTGTAATGATCAAATCAGGGCAGTCAGTCATTTCCTTAAACACTTGGCACTTTTTGTGTTGGGAACCTTCAAATTCTTTTCTTCTAGTTCTTTACAAAATATGTAATACATTTTTTGTAAACTATAATTATCCTGCTGTAGACACTACTCCTATTTTTCCTTACTGTACTTTAATAACTCTTTTCCAGCCTCCTTGTATCCCCAGAGCTTACTTTTTTTTGTAACCACTAATCTACTTTCTACTTCTGTGAGAACAAAAATTTTTTTAGCTTCCATGTATGATTAAGAGCATGTACTGTGTATCTATCTGAGCCTGGGTTATTTCATTTAACATAATGTCCTCCAATTCCAAAAACACGATATTTGTAAAGTTGTGAGATAATGAAAAGAAGTCATGTTCTCCACTGTGTCTAGTACCCAACTGCTGTATATACAGAAAGTAGCAGATCCCTAACCAAAACAATCTCTGGACTACTCTTGAGATCTTGTGAATTGCATGAAGTAGTGTGGGGACACAGCTGAGCATGAGCTGCTAATACTAATCCTTCTGTTCAATATTAACTCTTCTGATTACTACTTTGTAAGCACTGGTCTCTGACCTGTTTTCCCAGCTATAAAATGGGGATAATAATGGCACTATTGCTACTCTGCAAATCCAATGAGATAATAAATACATAGTGTTTATCTTACTGTGTTGGTACTTGTGGAGGTGATTATGATGGTGGTGGTGGCTGATGATGGTGCTGGAGACAATGACATGATGGAGAAATCCAGACTTTTCCAGTCTGGCTTGATTTTCACACAGCCCTTACCTGCATCCAGTTTGGAGGGCTTTTTTTAATTGCATTCCATGCAAGCCACCAGAGCCAGCCTTCTATTGAGCAAATCTAACGGTGTTACTTTCCCAAGGTCATTTTTGGCTAAAGATGCTTAAGTGTTGGACACAAGGCCCTTCTCTTATTCCCTCTATGGTTTCTCACACTTCTAAGTCTTGTTCTGTCTGAAACACCTATTCTTTTTTCCCACCTGTCTAATTCAAATTTAACCTTCATCACTTAACATAAGCTGCCAAGAAAGCTTTTCGGATCCCAGCTTCACCCACCCATCTCCGTACCCAGGACTATGCATAAATTCTATCTTGGCTTAAATTTTAGTCTGTCAGCTTGTCAGTTTCTTTAAAGAAACTGTGAACTATTTGAAAACAGGAGCTATATTCTTTTCATTAACCTAGAATATAATACACTTTCTGCTGCATAGAAGGTGCATAACAAGTGTTAACAGATGAATGAATGTACTAGTGAGCCAGTAGGGGGAAGTGATTCTTCTTCTTCTACAATTCTGTAACTTCAGGGTACCAATATCATACAGAGATGCTGACATAAACACAGGGATCCATGATAGGTAAAGCTGGATTGGTTTTAAATATACTCTGTAAAGATGGCTTTTACTCCTTTACACAAAAACAAAATATGCTTTTACTTTATTCTTTATGCTACTGAAGTGGAATAAGATTTTGCTCTAGTGCTTTTAATTTAAAAATAATTGTACAATTGGTACATTAGCAATAAGAATGAATTATTTTTGTTGAAATTTTTGACCATACTAGTTGTCTTAATGTGTCTCCAAAGTAGTAGTGAGAAACTTCTGGATCTTTGATGATTGCTTTTTCTTGTAGAGGAGTTATAATGAATCTTGTATTGGGAAGTCACAATTGTAAATGTTCTTAGAATAATGATATCAGTGTGGGTATAAACACATGGTATTAGAAAATAAGATTAATATCTCCCAAATACTATGTTAGACTATTAGTACTGTTATGAATACATTTAAAGTGTTTATGGAAATAATTGAGCTGTGTTATGAGACTCTTCTTAAAATTCTCACATTACACTGACATTTTGAATATGATTTGGAATTTTAATGTGGTTTGCATATTATTGAATAAGCAAGTACAGATGACTAGGACATGATCTCCATCCCTTCTCCACTAACAGTGAGCTGCTTTCAGAAGTTTTAATATTGAATGTTTGTCACTTTGAACAAAATGTTTCCAAAGTATAAGAGCCTATATTTCAGGTTCTTCCTACTACTTCTCTTGGCACCTGGCTTAAGACTCTCTGCTTTGCTGTAATACCTAGAACAGTGGAGAAAGAAAAACCTCTCATTGCAGCCTGTACTCCCTGTGCATTGCACATTCTTCTGCCAGCTTCTGCTCATCTGCTTCTATTTTTTATTGCTACCCAAGCAGAATGACCCTTTTTGGAGTCTCAGTTTTGAGGTTCTGAATCCTCAACAGAGTGCAATGAACCAAGACTCAGTATCATTTAATTGCAAAAGTCTTATGTTTGTATTAAACTTGTCAGTCAGCTGTGCTATGCTCATGGATTTTCTTAATTGATCTTTTATTTAATGGAAAAAATAACTGTGGCTGGTTATGGATGAAAATAGAAACAGAACCCAAACTTATCTACTATGCCAGAAAGTTATACCAGAGTAACAGTCAACTAGAGTAAAATTACATTACCCCTTAAATAGTTATTTAATTTTTGTCCTATCCTTAATTCTTTATGATATACTCTGATAGATGTCAAGGACTGTTGTTTTACTATCTTATTCTTTCAATAATATTTATTGGAGGTCTACCATGTACCAGTATTTTGGATTTGATTGTACTTATTGGGTAAATAAATCTACATGCTGAATTTTCTAATGGCTTCTTTGTGGTTCTGGAATCTGGCATAATATTTGACACATAGTGGATAGTTAACATTTGTCAATACTTGGATATAGTAAAACAGCTGGACTGTATGTTATGTGTAGGAAACTTGTGAAACTGCAGATTTGACTTCATTTTTAGGAAGAATGTAGCATAAGAAAATAAATGAGAGATCATCTTTTAGATCATTGGGTTTCGTTGAGACATTTTTAAGGGAAGGATAATAAGCAAAAGGAGTACAGAAGCTACAGACATTGAAAGTCTTCCTCTAAAATTATATAGGAACACAACTGTAAAAGTGAAAAATTCCATTTAGTTCCATGGAATGCGAGCCAACAATAAATACTAAGGGAACATATCTATCTAGTATAAAATGCATAAAACTGAGTTCAGATTAAGAGCATAATAATTCATTAAAATGGGAAACAGAAATCCAGTGACAAATTTTATCTATGTATATAATTAAATTCTAATTTTGCTTTGTGTTGTAATAGCACTTTTCTTTTTGCCCTTTTTAAAAATAAAATTGCTGAGATAAACACCTTACCATTGTCTGAGTCACACAAAATTATATACAATATTATTTTGTGGTGCATGAATGCATGGAATTACTTTATTAGTAGTAGTAGTATCAATGAATACAATAGAATTCTGCATTTATTTAATAGTTTAGGTTTTATTAGTCACAAATGTTAGCCACATAAGGACCTTACCAGAACTCTAAACAAATTCCTTCATTTTACAGATGAGGGAGTTGAATCATATAAAGGTTAACTTACTGAGTTTTTTATAAGGAAAATTAACCAAAATTGCAATTCAGAGTTATGTTTTTTGTTATATGAAAGTGGTTATCAATGAGACACTCAAGGTCAAGGTTGATATCTGACTTTATCTCTTTTTCTGAAAATGAATTTAATGACTTCATTAAAATCTAGGGATGTATAATGGCAGCAATACTATCACTCAGTGAACAGAGATTTACTTATCATAAATTTCAAACAAGGAATTCATCAATTTAGAAACTCTTTTCAAGGAACAGAACTGTCTTGTATTCAAAGAATAGTAGGGCTATGTCACCCGTCATGCCCTTGATGAAAATTCTGACAACTTATTCTATGATGTGGCTGAAAGGGGCTGCTTTATGCTTCTCCTAGCTCAGGGTATAGAAGTCAACCAAGATAGAGACAGAGTTAGAGAATTTCTCTTTTTTTAGAGAACCAAGATGCTCCCAGCATCCTCAAGTGTCTATTCTGAGTCAGGTTTCCATACTCCTAAGTTAACATTTCTGGGTGCCCTAAAGGTTATTTATCCTTCTAGGTGTCCTAAAGGCTGAGAACAGAACTTTAAAGAAGAATTAGCCTCCCACAGTTGCTCAAGACCCAAGACCATTTGAGCGAAAGCAGAAAAAAGAATACCAAGATTGTGAGTAAAACACTGACATGACAGACACTGCAGGAAAATCAACACACATGCGCGTGCACACACACACATGCACACACATTATGGGACTATATATCATGATATTGTCTTCTCTATCTTTAATAAAATACAAAGTTTTAAAAAGAAATACAGCATAATTAGGATAAAACTGCCATGACTCAAAAAATAACAGTTTGAAAATGTTTTCTTTCCCTGATTACAGCTTAAGAAAGCATTTCTGAATATATGTTCTGTGTGAACACCAGCCCCTTGGGATATCCTCTTTGTATGCCCTCTACATTCTGAGAATTTAATTATCATATAACTCTTGGAAACAGGGATTTAAGCACAGGTGCAGTCATCTTTATTTTAGGGCTTTCATATATCTTTGTATATCTCTAGGAAAATATTTAAGACAGAGATTTTTCTACATGTATCTGAATACAGAAACTTTTTTAGTTTGAGGCATATCATGATAGCAATGTTCTGTGAACCACACTTCGGAAGCTGGGGCTCCTAGCATTAAGAAATGCATCACACATTTGGGGTAACCAAAACATTTTTTTCACCTTTGTGAAGAGCATAATTAAGTACCATAAAAGGGAGTCTAGTTTGTAAATTTTGTGACTGAGAATTATGACACTATTGACCATAGTGTTTATTCAGAAGAGACCACTGAAATTCCAACGAGCTGTTCAGAAAGGAGAATACACAAGCTACTAGTTTTTCAGCTTTTATGTTTCTTTGTTTGAGGCAGGTCTTACTATATAGTCCAGGCTCATGCCAAACCAGAAATCTTCCTACCACAGCTTCCTAAGTGCTAAGATTAAAGGTGTGAACACCACACCTGGAAAATTTTCCAGTTTCTTAGGACTTCCTATTTTGCACACTTTTCTGTATATTTTCAATATGTAAGATGGATAAAAAGTGGACTTCTTGGAATGATTTGGTATATCATAGCAAGGGTTCTGAGATCATAAGGTGGTTATACTTGTCACGTTTCTTGAACTGAATTTTTAAAAATCCTAGCTGAAGTGAGATTTTTCTTTCTCCTTCTTATAAAAAAGTATCTTTTAAATTTAAATTTTGTTAGCACATAATAATTGTTCATATTTTCAGGGTACACAATGCACTATACACTTCAAACAGCTAGATGAGAGGATTTTGACTGCTCTTACAACAAAGAAATAGCAAATGTTTAAGCTGATAAAAAGTATCTTAACTGGCAACTGCATATACAAGCCTACAAATACCCTTGCTCAATAATTCTGGAGAGTTAAAAGCCACCATGAGTACACTGGTCACCTAAAATTAAATAAATAGGAAAAGGAAACAAAATGAAAGCACTAGTTGAGAAAAAAAATGGATTTGGGAAATACAGGTCTTTTTTATTTTAATTTTTTTATTGTGCTGGGTGGGGGCACATTGTGGAATCTACAATAATTCTTATATCAAATATATTATACTTGAATTCACCCTCTCCATCTTAAAATTCGTGCTGGTTTTCTATTGCTGTTGTAAGAAATTGCAATTTTAAATTATGAAAGTATATTGTTTTGTAGTTCTGCAGACCAGAAATTTCATGTAAGTCTCAGTAGGCTAATTTTCAAATCTTTGGCAAGGCTGCTTTCATTTTGGAGACTCTGGGGAATAATTTGTTTCTGTTTTTTCTGAAGCTTCTAGAGTCTTCCTTCATTCCTTAACTCATGTATACCCCATGCTCTAAGTCAACAAATGAGCAACTTCCCAACCCTGTTTCTCTCATCCCATGTTTCAGTGACCACCAGCGAGGAAAAGGTTTTCACTTTTAAGGGCTCCTATGATTACATGGAATTTATCTGGGTAACCCAGGATAGCTTCTCATTTCAAGGTCTGCTATATTCCTAAACAGATTTGCAAAGTCCCTCGCATCAAGCAATGTAACCTATTCCCAAATTCCTAAGATTTCAGATGTGATCATCTTTGGGATATATTATTCTGCCTGCCAGAGTATCTTCAGTTCTTCCCCCCAAAGCTCAATCTCTAAATGTGTTACAGTTTCATAAAATTAAATAAATGAGTCATTTTTCCTCTTTGCATGTGAGATCTACTCCAAATGAGCAGGAAAAGTCTTCTTATCTTTCAAGATCTTGGGCCAGCGACCGCTGCTATGGGACCACATCCTCTGCTGCATCTGATTGCTGCTCCCTCTGGGTGTCTTCTCTATTGTCAGTAGTGGCTTCTGTGTCCATCTCCCTCTGTGTGCTCCTTTGTCTCTTCCAATAACGCAAGTTCCTAAAAGCAAGGACTCAATGCAATTCAGCTTTTTAAAACAACAGTAGATGTTCCCTAGGTGATATTCCTAGAGGTACTTCCTAGGTGACCCTCCCACATTATAGACTATGGTCTATATGCCAACAAGCCCCAAATCATTCCTCCTAGAGTTCTCAGTTCACTTAGCCAACAACCTAGAAGTATTTTCTCTTTGGTGTTCAATAAACATCTGTGTTGGAAGTTCCCAAGACTGATCTCAGGTTCAATTATTTACTAGAAGGACTCACAGAACTCGGAAAAGCTCTTATACTTATGGTAACTGTTTACTACAATGAAACGACACAGAAGGCAAAGTCTAGGAGACATCAGATGATAGCTTCCAGTGATCTTTTCCTGGTGCACTTGTGTGACCAACACTTAATTCTCCCAGCAATGATGTATGATAACACATGGAAGTAAGGGCAATTGGGGAAGCTTAGCTAAGCCTTCCTGTCCAGGGGTTTGGGTATGGGTCACTCACATAGGCACCAAGTGCCTATGTGACTAATCTTCCCTCCCCAGTCTGCAGCCTTGTGAGAGGTCAAACTAATGTAGACTCAGGGTTCCACTGAACAAAAACAGTTGCTCACCATAAATCATACTGTTAGCATAAACCAACTGTCACTGCCCAATATCCCACATACACAAAGACATTCTTTTTTTCTTGTTTCTTTATATCAGGCTATATTAAGTGTTCAAAGAAGTTTCATTTAGAGAAGGATACTCAAGCCAGGCAGGATATTCTAAGAGCTTACGGGTTTATCTCACATGCTGGTCATGGCCCAGATATTTCTTTGGAAGGTGAAGGGATTGAATACCGTGATCTTGAGTTAACCTTTTATGTGGTATTTCAAACTTCACATGGCTAGTGCAGAACATCTCATTTCTCCCAAACCTGCTTTTCCATGAGTTTTTCTTATTTAGATAACTGGCATTACTACCATCAAGCAACCAATATACAAATAAATCTAGTAACTATTCTCATTAATTTTCCCCTCCTGTTCTACATTAGTTTCATCAGCAAGTGATAGTAACCCCCTTTTAAAACATTTCTAAAGTATCTTGAATACAGAAATAATTCTGTATCTACCACTATCGGCATAGCCCCAGCTATTTTGGTGATGATTTTCAAAATGATTCTTCCCTGCCTACCTTCAGTCTGTCCCACCCAGAGTACCTGGAATGACTTCTTTTTTTTTTTTCTTAGAATAATTCAGATCCTGTCATAACCCTGTGTAAATACTCCAGGAGCTTTCCATAATCAGATTCAAACTCTTCTCTAAATTAAAAAGTTTTAAATAATTTTGCTCCTGTTTATTTCTTTAAGCACACTTGAATCACATCTTCTCTTTTCATCTATGATATAGCCAGAGTAGGCTTCTTTTAGTTCCTTGAAGTTTCCAATCTTGTCTTTCCCACAAGGCCTTTGTACCAACTGCTCTGCTACTTGAAATATTCTTTCTCTATTTTCAGATTACTGGTTTCTTGTCTTTATTTGTAATTTTCAACTAAAATATCAACTTCTAAGGAGGCTTTTCATAACCCATCTTAAAAATGGTAACTGTATTCTTAACTGATATCACTGTATTTTCATTCTTTCCATTGAATGTAGTCATCAATATCTAATAGTTTTTTGTTGCTGTTGTTTGCCTTAAGCAGCCTCCATATAAAATAAGACTTGGGGAGTACAGGCTCTTGCTTGCTCCTTTTGTGTGCCTTGGCTGACACATATCAAAGTTGCAGTGAATATTTTGTCAGTGGATAACTTTCTTTTTTTCACCACAACTTAAAATTTCTTGGATTATAATGGGCATTTAGTAGAAAGCTGTATGAGTGGATTTGAGGAAGAATAACAATAGAGAGAATTCCACTCAAGTTATCTGCCTTTAACTCATAATTTTCATTCCACATATTAATTTGTATGAAATGCTTTTGATGTTTGATCTCAGCTATTTAAAAAAAAAAAACAAGCCAAAAATGATTCCCACAATCTTGGTGAATATTAGCACCATGTTGAAGTTTGATTTTAAGAATGACATGGTTTTTACATATTTTCATCATCAATTAAATAATAAACCAGAAATACATTGAAGGATGAGGTTTATAAGATTCCTTTACCTCTTATTTGATATTTCTAGGGCTTCAGACTAGGCATATCACACGTAGACTAAAGGATTATGTCATTATTTTCATTTTTTTTGTTGTATATTGCTTTTCTCTTCAGTTTGTTACTTATGGTGTTTATTTATTGAATAAAACAACAGTTTTGCCACTAAAATTTAATACTGAGTTGGATTAGCATGAATTTATGATGATAAGGAGAGGCAATGGAAAACTAACTTATTTTCATATTTAACTGAATTATAATTTCTAAATATTTATTTCTTTAATGGCAAATCAAATACCCTTCTAAAATAAACTCAGTTTGATCAAGAGCACATTGTGACATCTGATTCTAAATGATATTGAGTAATTTACTTTAATATGCTGACAACAAACATGCACCAACTGCTGGAATCCCTGCAAGTAGATGAAAGCCCAAGAAATGATGAAAACATATTTGGTAACCATAAAACACCTCATTATCAGACCTGAGATTGAGCTTGGTACAAAGTAAAAAATGTTGCTAACTCTTAATCTGCAGTATTAGCACATTTAAAAATTGCATAATAAATCAATAGCTCAGGAAAAATATACTTCTAGGTGCATTCCCTTTCTGTCTCTAATACATGTGCCT
Organism: Castor canadensis; assembly: GCF_047511655.1. NCBI lineage: Eukaryota > Metazoa > Chordata > Mammalia > Rodentia > Castoridae > Castor > Castor canadensis. Next base: position 100,299,344 of record NC_133391.1, read on the forward strand.
ATGACTTGATCCTTACGCTGCTGTTCATACTCGAACATGAAAAAAAAAAAAAGACATCCAAGTGCATGTGTCTTCCACTGCACCCTGGTCCCCAGTGTTATGCCAGGCTTGGCTGACATTAAATAAAGTCTTTAGGGTTCAGGAAGGCTGGGCAGGTGCATCAGACACATCAGAGGCAAATGTGTACAGCGTGGAGCATTTCTGCTCAGCTTGTTGGGTTTGACATGCCAAAATAGCCCAGAAGGAATAGCAGTGTCTTTTGAAGTGGCTGAGATGCTTCCCTGATGTCACATCTCTAAGTTTTAGATCAATGCCTGGAAGATGAATCAGAACATGTAAGAGAGTCACTGAGGGGAAAGGTGGTGGTAAGGTTGCGGGGGTGAAAGCCAGAGAAAAGGTGCAGTGAGATGTGCAAGTGGGAAAAACAAAAGACTGAGTCATTGGATCCTTAATTGACAATGGCACAGCTGTGACAACAAATTGCCGGCTGCCTGACCTATGTGATGAAAGGACCTCTGCTTTCCTTGGAACCCCAGAGTTGCAATGGCTGATAGGAACACACCACTCATGTTTCCAGTGGCTCTGCCTCATAAATACCTAAACTCATAGATGACATTTTTAATGCTTTGCAATTGCTATTCTGCATTTATATTTATTGCAATTCAACATATCCATTAGTGCATCTATCATTGATAAATTTGTCACTGCTTCAGGAATAGTCCATCATGATGCATCAATTTAACTTTACAAGCTATTAATGTACTCTAATACAGCTTACAATAACGTGTGGATGTATTTGATTCGAGAAGTGCCAAAGTCAGTCAGACTGAACTGAGAATTGCAAGAGGACCCAAACTCTTAATTTATTTATTGTAAAGATGAACAGCCTTGGTGCAGAGTGAATGTGTTAACATAACAGGTGAATCTCTTTCACTTTCTCAAATAGGCACTGAAAAGAACAAGTTTAGCAATCTATTTTGACTCAGTTTGAAGCACAGCAGACTTACAATATTTTGTTGACACTTGACATGTTTATTCTTTTAGCAGACTCATAATCATATTTTAATATTTTCGGCATTCAATTAGCAGCTTTATACAAGAGACAATGATGGCATATGAGTCCAGGAGATAGGACCAACTCTGGCTTTCAGAAATAGGGTAAATTAAAATGTTAAAACCTTTGTAAATAAAAAACAGATTTTCAGTCCATGACTTGAGATATTTCTGGATGCTGCAACAATTTCTGTTAAAAAATAAACAAAAACAAAAGGCACCTGTGCAGCAAAACTTTGAGATTATATAGAAGTTAACAATGCTTATAAATATGGACTATATTATTTCATTTTGCAATTAGATTCTGACAAATCACTGTTAGTGTCTGTGGACTCCAGAGGTTTAAATAGAACAAGGCAATCTGAGCTATTTTAGCATTTCTGGCCATAATAAAAGACCTGAGCCATTAAAATTTCTCATTGTACCAATTATAAGGTATAGAGAAAGACCTGCTAAGAACTTACAAAAATCTGCTTGTGAAACACTATAAAATCCACCAGTGAAATTACTTTTCTAGAGGGGTTATTAATAGCTTACATAGACAGATTTGAACTTGAACACTTAAAAAGTATTTCAAATGTGTGGCATCATACAAGGCAAGAATTTCTTTAAACCTCAATTTTAGTTTAATTGTTTATCTCCTTAATGGAGATAAAAAGGAGTCATTCACAGAGGTGTTCTTAGAATTAAATGAGATAAAAATTGTAGTATATCCAACCATGTTATACACGCAGGTATTAGATTAAGATGGCTCTACATGTGATGTTACAAAATGATTCACAAGAGCTAGAATCAAACATGAAGACCAGAGTACCATAGATAAAATCATGATCCATGATATACAAGCACAAAAGCTACTTTGGGTTAGATGTACAAAATATGGAACTCTGTATTGCATTTACATGAGATTGTAGGATAAGATTTACTTTTCATATTATGTCCTTTAATACTATTTGATATCATGCAAATTCTTTGTAATTTTATGACAAAATTGATAGCTTAATTTTAAAAAGGATATAATTCATTGAAAAGATTAACACATTGTCTGGCATATAACTAGAGCTCAATAAAGTCTGATTCTTTGTATAATGCCAATAATAAATGCTCCTTTCCCCCAATGAAATGTGATACACATCTTTGCTGTTGCTCCAAAAGCAATGTTAAATTTGATTTTTTAATTCAAACAAGAGAGTTGTAGGGACAGATGAATTTACAATGTCCATTTGATGAGTGTCTCCACGTGTGGATACATTAAAAACTCAGGAAATGCCAGTAGCCTGAAAGATTTCTTTAAAAGACTGCTAAAAATTTGAGGGTGTTTTCCTAAGCAGAGTCACAGAATGAGGGAGGCAGTAGTTCCTGCCCACTCTCCAGCACTCATAGCGCTCTGAAACCTTGCCTTGGGAGGTTTCCTATTTTAGGAAATTAGATTATGGACAGAGTAAGGCAAGCAGGGCAGTGTAGAATTTAACAAATTCGTTTTGTTAAACAAACACGAGTAGTTGAGGAACTGAAACGAAGCAAGCCCTTATAATGACAGTTCAAGGGCTGCAACACAGAAGAGGGATTCTATTTAATCTGGACTTTGCACTCGCCAAAGTTTAGTAGGTTGCAGAACTCCATACTATCTTTGGCTTCAACTCATCTTCCAGATTCTCTCTTTTCAAGGCTTTTAGCCTCTAACCATTCATTCTGGCACCACAGCCTCCAGAGTTCAAATCCTGGGTGCCACTCCCTCTGATAAGGGACTTGTTTCCCTGCTTCTAGTTTCTTCCTGACCAACCTTTAAATCCTCAGTGCCCCCATACCAGTGTCTTTATACTTCTGCTGTGTATTTAACTTTTTCCTTGCATCAACATTAGTTGGTAATATTTGTTTCCTTTCACTGAAATATAAGCTCCTTGAGGGTTTAAGAGCCACATATTCTTTACTTGACTATCCTAGAATACAGCAAGCCTCAGTAGATTGATCTCACCCTTTATGAAGAGCAAATGGGGATAACTGTGTGTTTGTTATAAAGCTATTCAGACTTCTTTTCAGCTCATAGTTTTTCCATCTCTGATGGTGGCAAGTAGCAATAAAATACAAAGTAATACAATCAGAAAAAAATTTTAGATAATGATGTACATATCAAACTTTCGTCATTAATTGAGAAAACTTACATATGTATATTTTCCTTAGAGTTTCTGGGATTGATACTATGACTAATTTTACATTTGTCCAAAGGTGATATTCTGAATTTGTTTTTTTTTTTTTTTTTTGCTTCAGCTTCATAAGGACGGACAAAGGTTTGAAGAAATGTTGAAAGTCTTCTGTTGTTCTAGGCAATAATTCTTGAGCTTAGACAACTCATTATCCACATTAAACATACCAGTTGAGGCAAACCTCAGGAAGTACCAAGGATAGGATGCTCAGTACAGTGGGTATTCAGACTTTCCATGAGAGTTACTGAGCCCTTTAGACAAGCCACTTAACCCTAGTAGGGCAGTGGAATCTTGGGTGATGTCAGGGCTTTTCAATATGTGGATTTATTTTTCTCTCTAGTCTCTGGAACCCTACTTCAATAGCATATGAGAATTTTTAGTAATGAAATGAAGGTTTAATAAATATCTCACCTAAAATGAGGGAAGCAGAATAGAATTATAGACCTTGTACCCCCCAAAGTGGGATCTTCGGATTAGGATAAATATTACAGTGAACTGTCCCAATTGTTTGCCATAGATTTCCAAAACTGCAGCTCAACTTTGAAAATTTGGCATATTTAAAATAGTTTGTATCAGTTGGAAATATTAGCAACTTTTAAAGTTTTCCAATATTATTTAAGGAATGAAAAGCAAGTATGTTGAAGGAAGGAAAGAGGCATTATCTTGGAAATCTCACACATCAAATTTTTCTTACAACTGTGTCAACAATCTTATAAAAATTGTTTATATACCCATTAGCTCAATTAAAAAGACTATTATTTATTAACCATCTGCTTCTTGCCAGACATATTCCTTATTCTCACTGGACACACATGGATGAGTACGTCTAGACAAGTGGCTATAGTCTTGGGAACTGATATGTCTACAAAACACCTCAGATTTATAATTTTCAGAAGAATTTATTTAAGTTTTAAATTTCCCATTACTTTGAATGTTGACTCTATGTAGACAGAAACCTCTTCTTCCTTGTCCAGCAACAAGCCAATATCAAGCCAACATCTGGTAACTGGCACATGAAGTAGGTTCAAAACATATTTGTTGAGTGGATGAATTACTAGATAAACAAATTACTTTCTTTCAAAGCAGAGCAATAGCAGCATTTGAGGAAAGAACTCATAAAGTACTGGGAAAGACAGGCATCTTTGAATATTAGGATGTGCTATCGTTTGGATCTGGAATGTCACTGAAGACCCATATGTCCCATTGGGACCCTATTGGGAGGTGGTGGAAGTTTTTAAAGAAGTGGAGCCTGGGGATAGAATGGATATGGGTCTCCCAGTCATTGAGTGGATGGTCTTAAAGTGACAATGAACGTGACCTTTCATGTTCCTGTCTCCTTCACATCCCAACTGTGAGGTGAAGGGCTTGGCTATGCCTAATGCACTTTGCCATGATGTGTTCACTTTACCACAGGCCCAAAGTTCTGAACACAACCAATCATGGACTGAAACCTTTAAAATTATAAGCCAAAACAATCCCTTTCTCTTTTAAGTTGATTATCTCAGGTGCTTCGTTGTAGTAACAGAAAACTGAGTAACACAGGGAAAGAATTCATTAGTCTGCTTTTTGAGATATCTACTAAGTATTCGTTATGTGTGCAGAGAGTTGATCAGATAGAGATACCCACCCCTACCCTTCATTCAAAAACATCTAATACTTTAGTCCACAAAGTGTATCATGAGATGAAGGGAAATATATGGGACAATGCTCAATTACCACCCCAACTTACACCTTCCCACAGAGCCAGTGCAGTTACTATCACTGTCCTTCCTAACAGCAGGGAGAGGGAACGCTCTTGACTCGTATTTACAGATGATGGACCTGAAGGTGTTTCAAGCCCTGTGTGTGAGTGCAGACCATAAGATCAATGGAGTCCTGCAGACTGTTCTGCAGGCACAGTATGAATGACTTAGTACTTTCCTAGCTTAGGAGCTGCTGGTGGGGAATCCTTTTGCTGTTAGTAATCCTACATGTGTGTTTTACTCGTGGGCAGTGTGAAATTATTTCTCTAGTGTGAGTCACCCCATTTCTGATTGTTGCATGCTAGCGTGCACTTCTGTTGCTACCCATAAAATGACAGTTTTTCCTTACTGCCTCTGGTGGTGCCTCACAGCAGCCCCATCACTTGTGATCAACAGCTTTCACTTCTCTTCCCACTGCTCTTTAGTCTGTCTCTGTTGGTCTTCCTTAGACTCTCAGCTCAGCAGTCTTTGGTGGCAGTAGGCTTGGCTTTGATGCCACTTGGCTTGGAGAGTAGGCACTCCACAGTAGGAACTGGGGATCCCTTCATTTCATCTGAGGTTACATACAGTTGCTACTAATAAAATGAACAAGAGATCCTGAATTGGGGTGTGATTGGCAAGTGCCATTCTCTGCAGGGCAGAGGCAATCAAATTGGGGTGGGTGATGATTCACTCACTAAGTTAGCATTTTGGTACTCTGTGAATCAAAGGATGGATTAATGCACCCTTTGAAAAGATCTCGTTGGCTCTGAATTAGATAAGGTATTCTGAATACCTGCTACTCCTCTGATTCATGCAGACATTGCATTTTTTGGGGGGAGGGCTATGAGAAGCAACACTAAGTTTGCAAACAATTGTAATCAGTAAATGAATCTCCTCTCTCTGGAGATGAATCAATATACATGGATGGCCATTGAACTTTAGATACTGACAACCTAATAATATGGAAAACCATCTGAGGTTTTCAAATGGGATTTCCATGTTCTTCATCTTATCTCCCAGCACAATTAACTATAAGTACATTTAACTTTCTAGTACTGTTCTGATATTGAACTTAGGGGCCACATTGAATCTAACCCAAAAATACAACCCTCATTACCAGAGTCTCTAGAGTAATTGGCCTCAGTTATTATTTCTTTAAATTCAAAATCTTATTGGATGTGGTAGCCCATGCCTGTAATGCCAGCTACTAAGGAGCTGGAGATCAGGACGATCATGGTTCAAGGACAGTACAAGCAAAAAATTTAGTGAGACCTCACTCCCTTAACAAATAAACCTGGGTATGGTGGTGCATACCTATAATCTCACCTATGCAGAGGCATAGATAGAAGGATTGCAGTCTGAGGATGACCCCTGGCAAAAAAGTACAAGACTGTATCTGAAAAATAACGAAAGCAAAAAAGGGCTAGGGGGTGTGTGGCCTGACCAACAAACATGAGGCCTTGAATTCAACCCTGGTACCATCAAAAAATGTGCAAAATCTCACTTTATGATTTCTAATGATCATTTATAGATTAGTTATTTCAGTCATAAGAAGCAGATAATAATTATTCATAAACGACCCATTTTTTATTTTAAAGTTAGAACTCCTCATTTTTCCAGAGAACTTAAAAATATTTCACAAAACTCTTTTTTCTGCCTGGTTCAATGAGGTGTGAAGTTGTTTGGTGGCTGACAAATGCAGTTATTTGTCAGTACAGATGTATTCAACTTGTATAATTTTAAGTGGTAAACACACTTGCCAGCTTTTGATTTATTTCAAAGAACAAACTATCTCTTTAGTATCAAAATATTTCTATATGTGACATTGTGAAAAGGGTAAATATGCAGTATTTTCATCTATTTACCATTTTTCTTTGATCTAGTTTTGAATGCCATACAAATATTAATCTCTTTTGGTTTTAAGCCAGTGGATATTCTTTTGGTCCGTCTCCACTTAACCAAATCTCCATTTTCCTTATGAACTACCTCCATGAGCATAGAGAGCTAACTGCAAGAACTAGCACTGTTCTCTGACATTCTTCTATCAGTGAGCTGAATACTTAATAAGTGTGAGCTATCCTTGTTTCCAAACCCATTTGTTCCTATTGTAGCATTATAATTAAGTAATTTAATATAATATCTGTTTCCTGATGAGTTACCATTGTGAAGAAGAGAAAGTTGTTAAAACTGAATGAAACACTGGAGAAAACTTGGTAAAGACAAATCATTAAAACAAAATTGTTCAGGAATCAGGTGTGGGGAGGACAACTAAGAAATAATCCTTAAATTTTGGAAGAATTCTTTGTGCTGATTGCTTTAAAATTGGCTCATTATTTATTAGAAATAATGATTATTGCTTTTTGGTCATGGCTTATATAGGATTAACACTGAGAACTCCAATTCACAGATACAAAAATAATTGGAAAATATGTGTAAGTTTTATATTTTAAGTAAAACAAAGATTTTTCTTTTGGGGGGGTACTAAGGCTTGAACTCAGGGCCTCTACCTTGAGCCACTCTACCAGCTCTTTTTGTGATGGCTTTTTCTGAGATAAGGTCTCATGAAGTATTTGCCCAGGGTTGTCTTCAAACTGCTATACTCCTGATTTCTGCCTCCTGAGTAGCTAGGATTACAGGCATGAGCCACTGGAGCCTGGTAAAACAAAAGATTTGAGATGTCCACCACTTTTACAATTTTCTACTAGAAATCAATGACTTTTAGATTAATCAACCATCTACTGGACTAGATCCTTTGGAAAAAATGTTTCTATTATAGCAACAACTGACTCTAACTAGAAGATTTCCTGGAATAATGCTGAGTATCTTACTGAATCTGAAGATGATCTGAAGCAAGAACTAGAAGGGAAGAAGCAGGGCAACTTGGGGAAGTTCAGAAGCAGTAATGTATAATTATTATCATTTATGCTGTCCTGGCATCTCAGTTTGTGTCTTTAGATAACACATTTCAAGTTTCTGGTAAAGAGAATCTGATTTCACTAGCTTGGATTGGATACTCTTGAATGTTGTGTCAACCATTTATACTCTAAAAGAAAGTCCTATGTTATAGTCATGAATCAAGAGGCAATTTTTGGAAATAAAGAACTATTTCTCAACATGCATTTGACTCCAAGAAGGATGTATTGGGCCCCAAAAATGGATGATTTGTTGGTAATGACCCTGAGTTGGTCATTACACCAGTATATGTGTGTGAAGTTATCCTGCTGTAGCCATAAATTTGTATATTAAAAATAATTAATTTATAAAGAATAAGCTGAGGATTCAGAAAAATATGAATAGAAGTTTTAGTGATAAATATACAATGAGGATGGAGAATTTTGTCTACCACAGCTCTGGGAAGATTCTATCAGAGCTAAGAGAAAGTCAAAAGGGGATATCTGGGTATAAGTGTTAAAGATGCAAGAAGTATTCTTAGAGGAAGTCATTCATAGGAGAAGTGGGGCTTTTGGAGGCATAGAGTATGAGCATCCAAGATCTAGAAGAAGGAAATGAAAGAAAACAAAAGTGAGGAATAAGGAGAGAGTATGAAGGAGGAGTTCTTGGCTTTTTACGAATGCAATATTGGTGAGAGAGATCTAAGTTTTTTTTTTTTCAGAATATTTGCAGGGTGAAACACTGCATAAATGTATATCGTCCATATTTTAAGAAAGTCAGAGTAAAAGAATGTAGTTGTTTGATTGGATGAACACAAGAAGCAGAGTTCAACAAGACAGATAATAATTATCCATGCTAAATATACAAAATGTAATACACATTGATTGAAGTATTTTTAATTCAGTGCTTCTTTTGGGATCATTCCTGCTCTTCTCTACTTAGATTATTATGAAGGAAACAGGTAAAGCTAACACATTTATTCCAATCAAGTTAGAGATTTAGGCACTCAAGTTCTTGTCTCTGCTTCTCTAGTTACTAGAAATATAAGTGAGTAATTCCACGCCTCATTTTACTGATTCATAAAATATGGACTGATCTGAATATCAAATGAGTTGACATATACAAATGCATGTGGTATAAAAGAAAAACATGATTCCAGTGTGAAGTTATGAATGACTTGTTGTCCATATGTTCTTATTCATTATGAAACCTAGAATTCTAGAGAGGTATAGAATAGAACAAACATTAATAAACAGATCGATAAAGAAATGGTATTCCATTCTGTACCTTTACTCTCCTCCCCTTTATCATTTCTTTTGGAAGATAACACATCTATTTGTTTTTCTCCAGCTTCTCAACACATTTAGATATTCTGGAGTTCCTCCCCACATACCTCTATAATTTGATGCAGTCTCACTGGTTCTCTCTTCCTACATGATCCAGGAACAAATGTGCAAGTCCCTTTTCTTTGAGAAATTTATTGCTAAGAAGAACTTGAAAATAAGCAGTAAAAACAAAAATTAATTTATATTGGAGAAGATACATCAACCCATTTTCAGGACACTTGACACTGGGCTCTGCAGAAGCACATGGGTTGCTGGCCCTTTACCATGCCATATCTCCTCCTATCTCTCAAAGGCCTTGGGAATGTTATTATGCTTTTAGTATTTTATTCTCTAATCTCTGAGCTTGAATCTCCTAAAGATCTCAATGAAAGTTCTCCAGTTCTTGAAGAAAAGTAATCTCCTGCTTGTTCCCCTCTTTTTGTCCCAGCACCCTTTGTCTCTGGTGTGAAACCTTACTATTATGAAGGGTGACCTGGGAAAAGAAAAATTAATTAGGATAAGTTGAAGACATTACAGTGAATTCAGAGTCAAACAGATCACTAGTAAATTAAGTACACTCTTGGTAAATACCTTCAATTTTAATATCTCCTTGTTTCTCACAGGAAAAAAATACACCTTAGCTCATTTCTGATATTTATTTTGGGTTTTCATTCATATAGCAGCTAAAAAAAGATATGGTTTTGTGAGTTTATACCACACTATATTGCAAAAAGCTTCCCATTAACTTAACTCATAAAGTAATATTCAATGCAAGTTGTTTCTTTTGAGAGAGATTCCCATGGAATGCCTGTAGTTTTAAAATAGTACTCATTGTTTATTGAACTACTTAAAAGAAATCAAAAGTGATTATGCCATGTTTTCTTAAAGAAGAAAAAAGTTAGTTTTTAATGTATTCATGTTCTCTCTATGAGAGTATGTTCCAACTGAGAAATGGGACAAAACAGGAAATACTTTATGATTTTTTATGTGAAAGGAGGCCATAACCATCACTTCTCTGTTTAGCTTATAATTCTTCAAGTTTTGCCAGGCTTTCATCCCCTCCTGATGGGACATTTCTTAACTCTCATCATATACAGTTATGCAAATTGGCATTAACCAAGGAAAAATTACATAAATTATTTAGGAAACTAAAATGCTTTACACATTTCTGTGAAAACTAATATTTCACCATAATTTTTATCATCCTTTGTGTATTAAAAGTCAACATTTACTTACTCTGAGAGAAAATGGAATATATCCTTATGTCAAAGTTAGTGGGAAAAGTTGCATATATATATTACTTACTACTTCTATTTCTAATAAAGTGAATTTTTTTGAAATATTGTATCTCAAAATGTAATATGTGTGAGTGATATTTGAAGATCATTTATTTAATTCCTTCATAGTAATTCCTTCCATATAGTGTAAATCACTTGAACCACAGTCATTAAAGTGCTTTCAAGCAGTAAAGTCCTATACAAGTAGGAAGTACTATTATTATGTGTACAGTTTATTAATACCCTATGCACTTCTTTCTGCATTTTATCGAATTTTTTTATTTTTGAAATCATTGACAACACAGTGAAATTTCCAAATACCACAAACTATGATATACACAAGCACTCTGAAGGAATCATTTAGAATGTTTGAATAATAAAAAATGAAATCAACCTCTATTTGTACAAGTTCTTAGCTGTTACAAATGCAATGTGATCTTCATATTGACCTATCAAAAGAATGCACTAAAATATTGTAGAAAAGGCCATGGGGGCATGGGGAACTCTCTTTTTTTTACTTTGGTTTTCTTTGTGTATTAATTCCACATTCCTCTCTCTTCTCTTGGTCATATTAATGGTCTTCAGTCTATTACTGAGCAAAAATTTCAACATGAAAGAGGCTTCATTTTATGGAGGCTATTGTGGTAATGAATAATCTGCATTTTAATGTTTTTAGATCTTATTAGGACAGTCTAGCTCAATGAACAGTTTCCTTACTTGATAACTTTCTTATGCATTTCTTCTACTGAAAAATTTATCTCCCTTCCTCCTCCCTGCTTTCCTGCTACAATATATGTTTCTGAGTGGTTCTTTATAGTACTGCTTTTAGTCTTTTTTATTTTGCTGATTGTTTTTGCATTCTGTTCTTGTATTACTTTGCTTAAGACTCAAAATCCTTGCTCCAATTAGTCAAGAATAAGTGAGGAGCTGTAATGAAGTGGTAAGAGGAACCTTTTGGAGAAGGAATCTGGAGGGATTCTGATTTTTTTTTTTTTTAACAAGCTATATAGGCATGTTCATTTATTCTCCCAAGAAATCCCCAAAAGTAAGATGGCCTGTTGTGAGCAAAGGGAATAGGCAATGTGCTCTATAACCAGGACCCTTAAGTGGAACAGGTGGAAATATAGCATAACATTGAAGAAAGTGGAAGTTTCAGATTGGCCTAGAGAGAGCCAAGAACATTTCAAGGATGAATCCATTTGAATTACTAATGCTCAGTCATTCATGTTTATATAGTCTTGACAGAAGCAGCATGAATCAAACCATCACAGAGACAGTACCATTATGAACTGTGTAAGTGTTTAGAGTCCAGTAAGTGAAGCTAGTTTGTAATAAGAGTCTTTGTAAGGATTTTGGTTTATTCTAACTTTACCTGAATTTTACTTGGTCATTTCTAGCCTTATTGCAAAATAATAACACATGTACAACTTTTCACCTTCCTCACAAGGGAATTGAGACTACTGTGAACTAATTTATGACTCTGATGCCCTCAGAGGGAGGTTCAAAGTATTGCAAACAAGGTATGTGAGAAAATGAGTTTCCCTTGTTGTTTCTCACTTCAAGTTTCAGTTGTACTCTTTACTTGTTATGGAACTTTGGGCAACTATCTTACATTCTGTGTTTTTAGTTCTCACATAAATACGCAATATTTCTATTGTTGATTATTTGATGTTTATATTGAATATAAGATTTTAAGTTATGTGTAGAATTAAGTATATTATCAGTTATATTCTTTACATTAACCTTGGGGAAAATCAATGCATTTAATAATTTAAAAATCCCAAATTTGAAAATTCTATGCTATCTTCTAAGTAAAAGAATGGCAGACCTGTTTAATAAAAAACATACATCCACAGTACAGGAATAAAGTTGAAGCTTTGATGTTTCTACATAGCTGTCACTATTCTTTTAAAACTAAAACTGTTGTTACAAATTTGTATAAATGCCACCTTTACTCTTTCTAGTGTTTTGTAAACCAACAAAGATAACTCATTTTCTATCAACAATAACATTAGATTTCCTAGTTTAAAAATATACATCTAGTGCTTCTCAATTATCTGCATCAAGGAAACAGTGATATGGATGCTCTAAAACAATAGCTAATATAAGCAGGACTATGTCACTGGGTTGGCAAACCTCGCTATGAGCATGCTTTAATCCGAGTCTGTCTGATCTTTGGGGGATCATTAGTTAGAACAAACTTTGCATAAACTGGATCAGTAGCTGATAGCTTTGTTGTGTGATTTAATTTGAGGAGGTATATTCAAAAATATCTTCTTGGAAAATCACACCAAAACTCTCTGAAATACCTGTTTAAGAATTAAACAGTATCTAAGAAGAGCAGAAGGTTAAATTACTAATGACCAGAAACATGTTTGGCTTCTCTGATTGTGGCTCCAACCCATCCCTCGGTGTTCCTCTCCAGAAAAAATAATTTTCCTTCATTCTTTCTCAAATATTCCTATAACTATACAACTCCTGTTTCTCCTTATTCTGGAATTGACTCCTCTTTTCTCTCTATTTGTTATAATTCTACATCAGCTTTTAAAGTTCAACTTAAAGCCTGTCTTCCATAAAACTTTTATTACTGACTCAAGTTAAAAGGCACTGTCTTTTCTCTGAACACTTAAAAGTTTTGTGGTCTGTATGACTCATTTGGTATTTAATCATTTGGTTTTGTCTTGTGACATCTACTTTATTATATGTTTAAACTTTTTAAAATTGTTTCTATTTCTTTTTCTCTTCTTTTACTCCCCCTCACCCTCTTTTTCTTGTTCAAATCTTTCTTCATATAGCTTCTGGAATGATCCTTCCAAATGTCACTTTTCTGCTTAAATACCTTTCTACACCCAATTCAGTCTAGATTCCTTACCTTGACTTGTGAAGCCACATGGGTCTTCTTTCAAATCACATAATACAACAAGCTTTTGCCTTCTTCAGGGCCATTTCCAATACTGTCCATTCAGCCTCAAATTTTCTCTGTCTCTTTCTCTTAATATGGTTGATTCCTTCTTATTCTTTAATGTGTTACCTCATCCCTAGTTTTTCTCTGTCATTATTTTTGAAATATGACTCTCTTTGGGTTGTTTAGCTTATGATCTTATTCATTTCTTTCATATCTATACTGATATTTTCCACTTACTGAAATTTACTTTTCACCATTCCCTACCTTGCTTTTAAATTTTTTCTGTGGGCTCTCTGCCCTCTGGATTAGGAGTGGGCTTGTCCAGGACTATGGGTGATAGAAAAGGACGGGAGTAAGGGCTGGGGATTTGTTCTCCTGGCTCCCTCTCTTCCATGGCATCCAATATTGACTGTTTGCTATAAAGTAGATTCTGCTTATTAACATTTTATAGATGAAGAAACAGAAAGAATGGTTAAAAGATTTATATTATTAGACAGTTACAAAGTGGTACTGTCAGGACTTAAATTTAAGCATTTTTTTCACATCACTCTGCCTCATTTAACAATTGAACAATCACACTTGATCCAACTTTTATTTCTCAGTCCACTTGAAAGCATTAGTATAAGTATTGTCTATCTTTATATCTCTAAATTGACAACAGAGGGTGGGGATAAAGTCACAATATTTATACCATGCATATTTGTTATCCAATATGTTAAAAATCATCTAGATCTATCACAAATAGCTAAAAGTTGGCCAATTTTTTAAAAAGTAAGAATCATCTTGAAGGATATTCTGAAGATAAATATAATGGTATCATAATAGTGATAATTTACTTTTAAGAATTATATAAAAATTTTCTAAAGATTGTAACAATCTAAAGTTACACATATTATCTACCACACAATATTGAACAAACTCATTTGAGAGATTTTTACAATCATCACACGACAAATTCTTAAACAGTAGTATTTCTATATTTAATTTGTTAGCTAGAAAAAATTAGTACTTATACTTTATTGATTGGAAATGTTAAAATATAAATTCAGTCAGAATGCAAAACTCTTAGAGTTTAAATCTTAGAAATAATCTTATGGAGAATAATTGTGTAGGTCTTGAACATTTGAACCTTTTACATGATTTGCCAAAATATTCTAAAATCTCCTCTCTACTCTCAAATATGAAGAACTGCATAAAAAGGCTTTCATTCTTTTAAGGAGAGAACTTCCATGAATTTCCTTAAACACAGACAAGGCAAAAACATGAAAGATGAGAATGAACTCGAGTGTAAATACAGATAAATATGGCGACAGCTGTAGGCGAATAGTTACAGAATTGGCTTGAGAAATGAAACCTCTGTAGTTCACACACGACACACACACACACACACACACACGCACATGCACACTCTTTGGATTTATTTATGAAACAGCGTCTTCTAAACACAGAAGCTTGCATTGCAGAAAAGGCAATTAAATAGAACAGCATGAGGTTGTCAATCACTTCAACAACTAACAAAAGCATCTACTATCAAAGCAAATAATGTAAATGTGCAAAAAGGTAGCTTGCTATCAAAGCAAATAATGTAAACATGAGAAGGCAAAGACTTCTCTGTATCAAATGTCATCATTTTAATGTTCACTATTTTTGTATATGTTTTTGCATATGCATGATACTATATCAGTTATTCTAAAAATTATTAATAGAATTGGCCATTATCATTTCTTGGAAGATTTGGTGTGATGCTTTTGAGAGATGTTGAGACTTTCTTCTTCTTTCCTTCTTTTTTTGTTGCTAGTGTTGTACAAATAAATGGACAGTCACAGCTTATCATCACTTAAAGATGCATGTGCATGCTGCAGTTTACTGAAACATGATTGGCTGCTACATAAATCAATCTGATAGAGATCGGTTTCATGAAGAAGAGATAAATCATTAGCCAGAGCTTTTGGAATGTAATTCATTTTAGATAGTGATTATTGATGATTTAATTTTAGTGGTACATGTACATGTCTAGACCATTTTATATAAAATGTTAACTTACAGAGATATTCATTTTAAAAGTGAGTATAAAGAAACCAATTAGAAGTTTACAGGCAAAACATGTAAATGAAGCAGCAGGGTGGTGAAGTCCATAAAGTTCTGTTATTAAATAAAAAGTGTAGAACATTTATCAGAAAAAAAGTGAAATATTCCCTTAAGACATAAAAGCACAGAGAAATGTCCCCAAATTTCATCTGAATTATTATGCACAACTAAGTGAGGCCCAGGAACATTTTAAACATATATCTTTGTATCTTGGCTTTCTACTTCTCTCTTTGCCCTTAGACCCACCCTTCTGTTCATTTCATTAGTGGGAATACACCCAAGGAAAGATCTTGTGATCTGAAATGTACTTTTTGTTTTCTATCATAAAGGTGAATCAGAAAGAAGGGACATGACTTCATTTTGTTAACATCAACAACTTTGGGTGACAGTGGCATGAGACTGGCCAACTCATACTGAGGACTGGATGAACTGGGCAGTCCACAGTCTCTAAGGACCAGCTGGGTAGTGCCTTGGGCCACAGTCTATAAGGAACACTAGGACATCTTTGGGAAATTAACAAGATGGAATAATTTTGTTTATTTGAACATTTCCAAGGAAAGTTATATACTCTATGGGGTGAAATGCATTGGGACTCTACTTAGAGTGAGAATGAACAGGTCACATAACAGTAGCCAGTCACCAGAATATCTTCTCAGAAATGTAGTTTGGATTGGAGGTAAAAGCTGCCAGCAATAGAAATGTTTCTCTTTAATCTTTCCTCCATGAAGTCCTGCACTGAATAAATATGAACAAATATTCTAACTATACTAGTTTTCAGGAACACCAATTATTGCCCTGTCCAAGTGCCTGCTTGTTTAAGTCCTTAAAGAATAGGGCAGGTAAAAAACACAGTGACTACCTTCTGAGAATTTTTTGTTTTTAATATCAGACCTCTGGTCTGTGCCCCAGCTAACACAGAGTCAGCCACCTTGTGTTTTTCTCATCAACCCCTAGCCTTTAAAAAAGAATTGCTGTTTCACTGAAGAGACATATTATGTTATACATCCAGATTTCTGATCAGTTTTTCAGTTTTCTTTCCTGTTGTCTGCACATCCAGAGTGTATACTGTCCCAGGCCTGAGCTGAGGAGTTGTCGGCCCTAAGCTCCAGCTCCTACCTTATCCCTTTATACTTGTGACTTTGCTATTCACTGATTTCCTTTGACTCTGAGTGATCTCAAGGCACTGTGACTTCTACTTACATCACAGTGGGTGTTTCTTTTTAGACATCAACTCATCAATGAAACTGGGTGCCTGGGAGGACACTGATATTTATTTGAAAATGAATGACTAGAAGCAAGAAACATCCTGCCCTCTAAACTGCATATCGTTTTCTGTGAATGAGAAGGTTTAAGATATTGGAGATAAAAGCTGCCATATATGAGAATATAAAGGGTGGATTCTTTGTAGATCACACCATGTTTCCTTTCAGGAGCATAAATATTCCCCTCTGTGAGGGTCACAAAGGATTTTAGGGTCTTGATTCCAGATGAGAGAGAAGTAAGAGAGCCAATGTAGCATGAAGTAAGAAGTGTGTGTGTGTGTGTGTGTGTGTGTGTAGAGTAGAGAAACATTCTCCAGGAAACCCCTATGGAGGTGGACATAATCATAGGACATCATAACAATCTACTATTCCATTCTATATTTCTTTTCTCTCATTCTTTCAACTTTTCTTGTAAAAAAGTTGTTTTTACTGTCATTCTTAGGCATTCAATGGAGTTTTGTTAAATATTTTGGCCTGCTGTTGGTTGTCCCATGGGGAATAAGTAGACAGGCTCACGTTCACTTAGGGAAAAATGGCAAGTAGACAGCAGAAATGGCTTCTGGGAAGTCAGACTGGGGCAGCAAGAAGGTATTGGCAGAGGGCACACAGAGACAGATGTGTAGGGAGAGGAAGGTGACAGCCAGCCTAAGTTCTGGGATGTATAAGCAATTTCTGGAATTCTCAGTTACTATGGTACAAGAAATCGCTAAAAGACTCCAGTCTCTCGGGGTGGGGTTTCAGACTATTGTTGTATACTCATTAAAGGGAAGGGTGACCCCTGGAGGCCAGAGCAGCCCACAGCGCGAGCTGGCTTCATTCAGATTCCTTCAAGATTCATTCCTCAGTAAATAATAAAAATGCTAAACCCCCCTTCCCCAAATGCCAGCTAAGCATTTTGAAAATGCATTATTTTATTAGACTATCTTACTGAATTAATGTACAGTTAGAGCTTAAGGAATAAATGCAGACTTAGCAGTGTTTAGCTTGCCAGGCACCACCTGCTCCTTGGTTCTCCTGAGCCAGGGATTCGAGAGCCCTTTCTCTTCCTGAAGACACCACACACAATTCCAGTGGCATGGCTAGCTCACCTCTCTCCAAAGCTTGCTCACTACCAAAAAGACATCTGTCTACGAATACAGAATATTTGTTAGAGCTGATTACTTTTTCTTACAGTCTAGCAAATAAACTTCTTAACTAGATTAGAACATATTACACATTTTGGCTTCACCATCATTCTGTGTGTAGTGGAGAGTTACTCATGCTGAAATTGCATAGCCAGAAAGTTATGTTTACAGCTCTCTTTCAAAGTTTTTAAAGTGGTGTGTTCACACTAAAGCAGAGGCATGTGCGGTAGCTAGAACTGTATCTAGGCCTGGTGGATTTTCTTTGAACCTTTGACAAATGCAATAATTAGTCTTTTTCAAACAGCATTCTCAATCTCACCAGTTTGGAAACAGCTTTTATGTCCTTAAATACAAGTTATGATCCCCAGTTGCCTCACAAGTTACTTTATGATCAAAAGTAGACTTGTTCTGTGGCTTGATTTCTGCTTTGTCTTTTTAGCCTAAGTCACAAAGTACATAACACAATGCATGTATTAAACAATTTCTACTGGAAATACTTTCTGAGAGTAAAACTCAAGAAGAACTGATTTGACTAGTTTTTTAAATTAAAGTTGCCATTCTACTGCAATGAAATAAATTATATGTAGATCATCTACTCTTATAATAATCTAATAATTTTATTGTAGACCTGTGGGTCAGTAAAGCTGTTTAGGCACAAAATGTTCAGGTAGTGATGATTGTGTCAGACTTTGAAGACCAGAACAAAATTTGTTGTTTATTGTGTTCATACTTTATGGAAGTCTATGAATGCTACAAACTTTTTCCAAGTGATGTTTTACAGAAGTGCTTTAAAAAAACCCCAGAGGGTAAATAGTATTCTCAGAATAAACAGAAAAATGCTGACCTTGTCAGATTTAGCTGCTGAAAGCCAAGCTGTTTTAAGACTGGGAGGATCAAGGGTCATGGTTATAAACAATGCAGATAAAAAAAAAAAAAAAGAAGAAGAAAGTAAGAAAGCTGGAAAGGGAAAAAAGCGTAAGTGAGCTACTCCAGGAATGTGAGTAAAATATGTTGACCTTGACAAAAAGGCAATGAGATATTTATGTAAAATATGAAATAAAAGCAAGGCAAAAAAAATTCAGAAAACCTGAGGCTCAAAACTATTTGAAAAAAAAAAAGTTTCTTAGAGCATATTCAGAGCAGGAAATGAGTCACTTTAACTTCATCTGTTTTTGGTTTCTGAAGGGGAGAAAGGTCAAAGCTCCTTTGTTTTAAGTAAGCTGGTCACTCCCTCTGAAGTGTAACATGATAGGGGTCAGGAGCCCTAATGGGAACAGGCCTCTTTCCCAGACACCCACAGTTGCAGGAGAGATACTCACAGTGGCAAGCCAGAAGTGGGTTTCAAAAAGGTGTTTTCCACAAAGGCGAGGCAGAGCTTGACCCTTTCTTGACTTTCACCATATGGACGATAGGTTGCAGAAATAGGCCACTCCTTTCATATATTCATAAATTATGACACATTATAGCTCTGCAACCAAACCATTATAGTGCCATTCACACCTAGGCAGTAGACGGAGTTATGCATTTTTTATGTTGCCTTTATATAAGTGATGCCTTTTGATAAGTCTAGACAAACTGAAAAAAAAGTTAAGAACAAATTCTCATTGCTGAGAACAAAAGAAACAACTTAAAAAAATTCAAGAGCTTAATTCTACTCAAATCAGCATCCTTCTAATGGGAATGTTAAAAGTGTTCCATGTCTAGAACAGTGGTAGGGCTGAAGTCCACTGAGGAAACAGGTTTTAAGAAGTGAGCTCCATCCCATCTTTAAGCCTGAGAGGCCAAAATAAAGAGAATATCTTCCTTCTCATGTCTTTACTACATTTGTCAACAAGAGGTCTGAATTGTGAAGAGGGAATTTAAGAGGAAAGAAACAACTTGTAAATGCAGTTAGACACTGAAGATTTCCACAGCCTCTACTATTTGCTGGTAGCTGGCCTCTCCTTTGCTGGCTGCCTTTGTTCCATCCAGAATGTTCTGCCCATCTATCTGATCTCTAGGGTGTTCTGTTCATACCTTTGAACTCTGGGCTTGCTGTTCCTAACTTTGACTTGGCAACTTTTTTTCAGCCCTATTTTATTCCTGACTTTGCTTCCCATGTGCAATATATTCACTCTGGGTCTTCACTACCATGCCTGTCACCATTTTGCTTAATGGTTGGGTTTTGATGTTTTTGACCTTGGGTTGAACTCAGTAATGAATAACTTCTCTATACAGGCTCAGTGGCTGAATTATCAGTGCCTTTGCCTGACAATGTGCATGTTTTCATTGATTAGAAATGTAGCCTCCAAGTAAGGAAAGGGATAGTATTTACATACTCCTGGCTTAGCTGGAGGTTCAGGAGCTGCAGAATAGGTAGCTATTCATACAGTAGCTCCAAAGTTGTGCTTAAAATAAGGACAGATCCTCTCTAAAACCCTATATAAACTTCTCCTTCCACCTTGTCCCTTTAGGACCTCAGAGAAATGTTTCTCAGCCACTAAATGCAACTCTTTAGAATTCACAAAGATTTTTCATACACATGTACTATCTTATAGGATTTACCATAATTATAGGAGCTTTATAATAAAAATGTCATACCCCAGAATCACACCACTGGAAGGTGGCAGGTATGAAACACAATTCCATGCTCTGGGCCTGAGGAATTGCTCAAATGGTAGGGTACCTGCCTAGCAAACACAAGGCCCTGAGTTCAAACCAGAGTATCACACACAAAGAAAAGAATCCATTCCCAATTGTCTCCAATGTGAGCCCTCTTTTTGTCATGCTTCGCCTCGCTCCCATTAATATTATAAGAATAATAAGCCAACAGTTGCAGAGCTTCAGAGCTGTATGAAAATTTGAAGATTGTCTAACTTAACTGTATCATTATTATTACCATCGTTGTTGTTACAAAAGAGAACATTTAGCTCCAAAGCAAAGAAGCGACTTATGCAGCATTATTAGAGGAAATATCACATCCTCTGACTCCGAATCTCATGTACGTTCACGTGGGAAAAGAGAAAAGGAAGGGAGACTGAGACAAAGTAAATAAAGCTAGGAAAGAGTAAAAAGGAAAATAGCAATATAGCCTCTGGTTTCATGATAAAAAAACTCAGTAAAGGCGAGGTTCTGGTATGAAAAACTTCAAAATAGTTGGTTAGATTTTTTCTTAACTACAGAGGTTGTGTATACAGACTAAGGTTTTGATAATTTTTTTAAAAAAGTCTGTAACTTACAGTTCTTTTTAAAATTTTATTTATTGAATGTCTCCTGATTTTAAGATGTTATTGATGATATAAATATGACCAAGACATGGTTTTCACACTCAGAGGACTTTCTCTGTCACAGGAAATCATGGCAGTTTTAAACCATGGCCACAAATTCTTTGATACTCCTCCCTTCAAAAGGTGGAATCAGCTGTGCGTTGGTGGCTCACACTTGTCATCCTAGCTACTCAGGAGGCAGAGATCAGGAGGATTGCAGTTCGAAGCCAGCCCAGGCAAATAGTTCTGTGAGACCCTATCTTGAAAAGCCCTTCACAAAAATAGGACTGGTTGAGATGCTCAAGATGAAGGCCCTGAGTTCAAGACTCAGTAGTGCCAAAAAAAATAAAATAAATAAATAGTGGGAGTAGTTCCTCTCTGCAGGAATCTAGGTGGTCCTGTGACTGCTTCAACCTGTTATGGTGATGCTTCACAACTTCTGAAGGTAGGTCTGATAAGGCCATGCACTTGGTGACTTGAACAAACAGGAAAGAAGCCCAGCTACAATGAGCCACCATGCCAGAGAGATAACACATATACCCATATGCAGGCACTGGCACACCTGGTAACAGGCCCAGCTAGGCCCAATCTTCCTATCAGCCTTATCAAGGCATCAGGCATGTGAGGAAATTTATCTTGGACTCTTTAAAACTGTTCACTTTCATGCTGAATGCCACCAAGTGATCCTGATTTGTCAGTGACCTGGAAGAGAAGAATCACCTGGCCAAGCCCTGCCTAAATACGGCATCCACAAAAAATCATGAGACATAATAACTTGGATGTTGTTTTCAGCTACGGAGTTCAGGGACAGTTTATTATATAGTAATAAATAACTAGAAATGGTAAAATAAATACATTTTAAGGAATTCAGAAACAATATAAATAACACTAGGAATGATCTTGATATCTAGGAGTTTGTGATGCATGTGAGTAAGAGATAAGAATGTTTCTGGAATAAATTAGATTAATAAAAGCTAAAAAAGTCAAGGAAGACAGGAGAAAGTCAAAATTGAATGAATCTTGGAGAGACAACGTGCTTTAGTGAGGAGGTGATTTAGGAGTGAATAAGACGATATTTAGTGAGCTTCAAACTCAGTATTCCTAGTAATAGTGACAACAACCATTTATTTAGTGCTTATTATAAACTAAGAATTCTACAAAGTCTTTTATATATTATTTCATTTATCTTCAATAAACTCTTAAGATATCTTCACACCTGATAGGAAATAGACCAGTTAGCTTGGTTTACACATGTAATGTATAGCAAGACCAGGACTCAGAAGAGTTAAGACTCTGAGGCCCATGCCTTTGACCACTGGTCTACAGTACACTTCTGAACTCACCCTTTATCAGTGTGGAATAGATAACTGTATTATACCATAGTTTGTGTAAAACATGATTTGTATCAATAAGATGTAAAATAAATTAATTTTCTAGAATTTTAGTAAGTAAAACAAACAAGGCATATATTTTACCTCTTCTTGATTTTGTGATATAAACCTGGTAATTAAAAATCATTTATCAAAATTTTTGAAGTCATACAAGTATGGGATTTACTTTTTAGAAGTTTAAACAATGCCCATTTCTCTAGTATCATCCCTTTCTCACTTGCCTAATTTTATCTTTTTTAAAAAATCTTTTGGTTCTAATAGAGACATGCTGACATTTCTAAAAGGTCCTCTTTGTGGAATTCTCTTTATAAGTCCTAAGAAAATATCCTCTGTGGCAGAACACAGGTTTGGTTATTTCATTGAAAATATTATAACCTCCGTAAGTTATTAAACAAACCTTCAGTAAGTTGGAGCTCAAGCTTGAACACACTAAAATAAATGACCAATCAAAATAAAATGAAACACATGTAAAAAGGTGCAAAGATCTGCAGATAGGTAGGTTGAAGAAGTCACCTGATAGTGAAAGGATATTGGTAGGTTGGACAAGGTTGGTTTCTATAATTTAAATTGTTATGAAAGCAGTGTTAATTTAGAAGTGATAACCACAAACTTTACACGACCTACTCTAAGGAGAAACTTCTTCTCTCAGGGGAGAGAAAGGGAAGTAAAATGTGCTCACCTAAGCAGGCAGCTCTGCACAGGTGAAGGAAGAGAGGGTTTCTGGTAATCTTGATTTTGATGTGGACTAAAGTACATGACATTGTTGGAGAGAAAACATCCATGAATGGAGATAGAGCTTTACCCAGGAGAAATGAGAAGAACTTACAACAGAGCCTGGATAGGAGACTTCAAAAGTCGAAGTATGTGATACACACACACACACACACACACACACACACGTAATGCCAATGGTCTATGGCATCTGGTGACTACATTAAGACTATTTCAATGATAGAGTAAATGTCAAAAAAGTAAAGTGGCTACACG
This sequence comes from Castor canadensis, assembly GCF_047511655.1. Taxonomy (NCBI): domain Eukaryota; kingdom Metazoa; phylum Chordata; class Mammalia; order Rodentia; family Castoridae; genus Castor; species Castor canadensis. The sequence goes on from NC_133391.1 coordinate 100,322,821, forward strand.
TTTGTAATCATTTGACAATCTGTGTATTATAAGTATTTCCCTGTCATTATTTTTTCTATTATATGGAAATGCTAAATTTCACTAATTTAGTTTTGTGTTTATTGGGCATTATAAGTTCCTAATACAGAGAACTTACTTGAGTATAAATCTTTAGGTACATTCTTAACACTTTCCCTAAATACATTCTAATTAATTAACTTACTGAGTTAAATACACATTTCTCAGGCATTTCTTAAATATTGCCAATTTGACCCAGAGGCAAGTTGTCTGATAGACTAGAATAGTGTTTGTTTCTTTTCACTGAGTATAGCAATTTATGAGTATTTTTCTTAACATGAAAATATCTCATTTAAAAAAATGTGTGAATTTACTAAGCCTATTTACATTATCTTTTCATTTTCTAGGTACATTTTTCTTCAGATGTGCTACTTCTTAACTATCAACTATATCAATATGTTCCTTAAAGTTTCTCGGTTTGCAATGATAAGTCAGCTGTAATGTCTTCTAAACTTTTATGACTAAATTTTAAAAGCACATTAAAAAATTTTACAAGCACATTAAAAAATTTTACATAGAATTCATTTTGATGCATATGGGAGAAAAAAACAGTTTCTACTTTTCAAAAAAGCATATTAAATATTTCATATCTAAATATAATTTTCTTCAAGGTCATTATCTTAGGAAGCTAATCACATATTCTAATGACTTCAGAACATATAATTCATAACTTTTATCTAAAATTGTCTTCAATGCCAGTAGAAATTTACAAAGCCACATAAACACCCCATTTTGGGATTTATAACTATGCTTTGATTTTGATCAGAAGTGGAAAGACTCAGCTTGATCACTTACCTCATTCAGCAGACTTTGCTTTGATTGGCTTTTTGCTCTCTCTAAAAATAAAATCTGACCTCAATTGATGAAGATACAGCATCACTAAGAACATTTCAAAAGGTATATACCAAGGATATCCAAAAATTCCCAATAGAGGATTTCCAAAAATATTCTGAGCAGTGCGATAAAAGTCTGTCCTCCTAAAGTGGCAAGTCTGACACTATCAATTCTCCTTTTATTATATTTATTTTGGTTTAGGTGTTTAAACTTTGTTTTCCTTGTATATTTTATATTTTCTCTAAGAATCAACTTGCTGAGGGACCAATCCTATGTATTAAGCATAACTTGTATGATTTCAAGATGCAAATGTACTTGTGGGAGGAAAAACATTTATGTCAAAGCAGTAGTATGTGTGTTTGCATGAATATGTGTGCGTGTGTGTATTTTAACTAGATTAATTCTTGGACACACATGACATTATGTAAAATTTGTGGATGATATTCTCATTAAATATCCATTCTTTTTCTGATTAGTTTAATGAGAAGCAATAGAAAACTGAGGAGAAAATGATGCATCATGTTGATTTTCATATATGTATTGTCTAATAATGATTTTGTATGGGAAAGAAAGTGCTTTCCCAAAAATATCAAAAAAAAAGTATAGGAAGAGAATCGAGATAATTTATTATCCTTTACCTTTGGAGTCCACTTACCTTGTGACCTATAATTTTTAATTCCTGCCTGAAAGTTAAAGGAGACCTTGGGGTTTGAAGTCAATTTCTGTCTGGTCAGGAGAGTTTCAGTAGCACCAGGCCAAGAACACAAATAGGACACCCTCTGGCTTCCTCTTCTCTTCCCATTCCCAGATGTACTCTGCACCTTGACTGATCTTGTGCACCCACAGATGGATTTTATAGCCACATATCTAAATTCAAGCTCCATCTTTCTTCCACCTTTCTCCAAAAGCCACTTTGCAGCTACAACTCAGGAATATAAGTGCCCACACAGAGGGTGCTGTCAGTTACTGAGAGGATAGACCAGGACAGGATTATTCAGGCCCCAGAGTGTGCTTGGGTTTATTTGGAGGAGATTCTAATAGGATGGGTTCAGGTCTAAGAGGGATGGTCTAGAAGGATAGCATCCTCCTTGAGATATGTTGTCTTGTTAGCATAGTGTACTCCTTGATCATGGGAAGCAGCTTCTCTGGAAAAAGTTACCAGAAAAATTCTTTAAAGCACAGCAGCCAGATGGGGGCCTTTCTTGCCACAGTTATCATCTTGTCTCCAGTGTCTAGAATCTTGTGATTCGTTTAGTCTTGGTCTCAAATCAGCACTTGCATTCTGCTGCCTTCTTCCTAAGAACCAAGCTATATTTGGAACCCAAATTACAAAGGTTATGTACCTTCTTCTACAGATGACTTGAATCTATCAGTTCTTTCTGAATCTATTCTCCCTAGGGAATTAAGAGGCTATTTCAATGAGAGGCCTATTGTTCCTTCTGAACATTTATATAATCATTCTGAAAACAGGCAAGCAGATATATCTTCACTGTAGGCCTTATTTCTTGCCTTTCTTCTTGGAGATGCCTGGAATGTCTTTAATAGGAATACAGACTTTCATTCTATAATTAGAGACAAAAGGCTCAAAATACAGTGGCTTGACTGGTTAGGTATTTACAGAAACTCATTCACACTCACATGTCATCAATCAATCAGTTGACACCTATAATGGCAGATACTGCATTAGATCCCTTCCTGTTTTGATGGGGAGAGCATAGAAAAAAAAATTAGAAAATCAATCCTTCCATATATGTAGGTGAAATAACAATTGAGATGGGAAAAGAAATTAAGAACCTAAAAGATAACATCAAAACATCATGGGTTCATTCACTTTATCATTGACAGACTGAGTGTGGAAAGGTCACACAATGTCACTCTTAGGACCCAGTATTCAAAGAAAATCATCCACAGGGGATTTATCAGTAATGCAAATGTGTTTGAAGAAGAGACTATCACATATTTCTATCGAATCACTATAGATTGGAGAGGAGACAATCTTTCAGTTACATTTTGAAGCTAGAGTGCCCAGATCTGAAGATGCTTTTCGTGTGTGTGTGTGATCTATAGGTAAGTCACAAATCAAGCATGGTGTCTAGACTGGTGCCCTGACAGAGGATCTTGCAGCTGCTCTTACCCTCACATACCATTTTCTTCTCTTATCCTTACTTTGAATCTAAGTAAAACAGGTTTCATAACAATCCAAAAATAGTATCTTTTACTTTTTCAAACAAAATATTGTGTTAAACAAACTAGATTACATTATTTCATTTTTACTGCAAACTTTGGAGACAAAGTTGAAGAAATTCACAGAGAAATCCTGGCAGAAACAGAATTCTCAAGCAGGCAATTTGATCCTGTCAGCGCTCATGGAAATTCTCATTGTTCCCTATGAAATGTAACAATAAAAACTAGATCTTATGGATTCTTCTGTATATTTTTGTGTTCATGTTGTGGTCTCCTTCAAGACTTTGGGTTGGAGAGAGTGTTTTGTGATAGTAAGGGATGATACAAGAAACACCAAATTTTCCTATAGTTTAACTCTTATGAGCATAACATGTTTTCATCTTATAAAACCATGAAGTGAGATAATAGGTGGTACAAACCTGCCCTTAAAGATGGCTAATGACTGATGAATATAGCAAGATGCTAACTGTGGCCTTCTGCCAGGAAACCAAAACAGAAACACATGCTTGAAATGCCTCATTTGGAACATACAAAATAAAAGTCTGATGCAAACCTGCTTTTTAGATTTCTCCACTGAAAGGATTTTGTTCTTCCTGGATAAACTAGCTGGAATGCTCTCGTTAGAAGTCAGTTGGATTCTTTGTTTTTGTTGTTGGTAGGACTGGGGTTTGAACTTGTAAAACTTTACACTTCCAAAGCAGGCACTCTATACCTTGAGCCACACCTCAAATATGTTTTTATCTGGTTATTTTGGGGATGGGATCTTACAAACTATTTGCTAGGACTGGCCCCAAATTGTAATCCTCCTGATTTCAGCCTCCCAAGTAGCTGGCATTACAGGCATGAGCCACCAGCACCTGGCTTCTGCTGGACTCCTGATAGAAAGTTTAGGGAAAGTGACAATTTTTTTGCTACAAGATACTTCACTTCTAGAACTTAGGTGATACTAGCATTATGATGAACGTTGTAAGATCATTGAAAAACAGACAATTAATTATCAATTCTGTTATTAGTTACACAAACATTTATTGAACACCAATGAGTGATGATGCATTAGGCACTATGCTATGTTCTATGGAAGATACAGATATTACCCACATAAGAATCAAGTTTCTTGGCTGTGTCAACAGAAACCAAGTGAAGTTAATATTGAATTAAGGAAGATTTATTGTAAGTACATATGAAATTCAGGTCAGGCTCTGTAGCTGAAGCCTGTAATCCTGGCTAATCTGGAGGCAGAAATTGAGAGTGTTGCATTATCAACGAAGGCAAAAACTTCCCATGACCCCATCTCAACCAATAAAAACTTTGGCAAGATGGTCATCTTGGCATGTCTGTCATCCCAATTATGCAGGAAGCATAAATAGAAGGATGGCAGACATCCGCTCAGGCACACATGTGAGGACTCTATCTCAAAAATAACCAAATCAAAAAGGGCTAAGTCTGTGGCTTAAGTGGTAAAGTGTCTGCTAGCAAATGAGAGGCCCTCAGTTCAAAACCCTGTAAAGCCAAAAAATAAAAGATGTATGAAATTCTGAAAAAGATAGTACAGATGCTCCTTGACTTGTGATGAGATTATATTCCACAATTCCACCATAAATTTAAAATACTTTAAGTGGAAAATACATTTAATATGCCTAGTCTAACTGGATCTCATAGTTTAGGAACAGAGTACACCAGATTACCAGTTGTTTATCATCTGATCATGTGGCTGACTGGGAGTTGTGGCTCTCTGCTGCTTCCCCACATTAAGAACAAGCATCAGACCACATATCACCAATCCAGGAAAAGATCTAAATTTAAAATTCTAAATGGAATTTCTATCTAATATATATTGTTTTCTTGTGGCAACATTTTAAATATCTTATGTGAAACCATTAGAAGTCAAACCATTGTAAATGGAGCATGTCTGTGTATAAAACCTAAGGAAAGGATGTTCTAAGCGGTCATGGGGCTTATCTTTTTAGCATTGTAGCTAGAACCACCAATCCATTGGTTGGTGTTTGATTACCAGTCATAGAATAAACCTAGGGCCGACTCAGAAACAGAAAAGTTTGTAGCTAGAAACCCAGAAAGTAGTAGTGGCCAATGTCCATGTTTCATCTCTTTGCCTTTACATTTGTTTTCTTCTGCTCAACTGACAGAAAATATGATTGCTCTTTTATCCAGAGTTTGAATATTATAATCCATCAACATATCTTAACTGTATGCTGCTTTAATTGGCTCAAATTGGATGCTCAGGCATAGAGTTGGCCTAACTTTCTTGACTAGGAATGAGATTATATAGAAAAAAACATGGCTGCTGGGGGTCCACCCTAGAGAGAAGGAAGTAATTATGAAGTTGCTATTAATTGCAGACTTGACAAATAACTCAAGAAGTATTTATTCCAAGCTAAAAGGAGATACTGCACTAAGAGGACACACACATATACACACCAACACAAACACAATTCCAAAGTCACAGAGAAATCCTGACAGTAACAGAACTATAAACCAGTTGATTTGACCTTGAATACTCATGGAAATTTTCTTTGTTCCATGTAAAGTATAACATTAAAAACTATACTTTACAGTTTCTTCTGTATACACACATTTCTGAGCACATGTCATTTGAGCCATCTCATTATAGTTCTTATGAATATACTTCTTACACCCATGTTTTCAATAACCTCTTATAAGTTAATTATTCCCAAATTTATATTTTCAGTATAAATTTCTCTCTTGAGCTCCAGATCCATATATACAGCTTTTAAAATTTGTATTATGTACGTCTTTTAGATAGCTGAAATTTCAGTTGAAAACTGATTCAATTTAAAACTGAAATAAATCATCTTCTTTTCAAAATTTGCACCTTCTCTAGTATTCTCCCTTTTCAGCATGTAAAGGTGAATATTTTATGAACACATAGTGAAAGGCTATGGTGAATATTGGCAAAGGCTTCTCATTAGAAGCAAAAGTATGTGAATACAAAAAGGGCATCTCACAAATTGAAAAGGAAAACTATAATCTGAAAAACTCTAGTCATGTGACACATTAATAAATGTATGTCCATGCAAAGTCTGAAAAACAATGTGATTTTAAGTTCAAATTACTGAATTTGGTTATTGATGTTGAAACTTAGTAGTAGGGTAAATGTTATGATTTGAAATCCAAATGGCCAAAAAACACATGAAAAAGTGCTCACCATCCCTGGCCATAAAGGAAATGCAAATCAAAACCACACTAAGATTCCACCTCACTCCTATTAGAATTGCTATTTCAAAAACACCACCAACAACAAATGTTGGCAAGGATGTGGGGAAAAAGGAACCTCATACACTGCTGGTGGGAATGCAAGCTAGTACAACCACTCTGGAAAACAATATGGAAGCTCCTTAAAAAACTAAACGTAGATCTGCCATATGATCCAGCAATCCCACTCCTGGGGATATACCCAAAGGAATGTGAGTGAGGTTATTACATAGGCACCTACACACCCATGTTTATTGCAGCACTATTCACAATAGCCAAGTTATGGAAACAGCCAAGATGCCCCACTACTGAAGAATGGATGAAGAAAATGTGGTATTTATATACAGTGAAATTTTATTCAGCCACAAAGAAGAATGATATTTTCTCATTCACAAGTAAATAGATGGAACTCGAAAACATCATCCTAAGTGAAGTTAGCTAGGCTCAGAAGGCCAAAAATCACATGTTCTCCATCAGATGTGGATTATAGACTTAAAACGAATGCAGTAATATTATTGGACATGGGTCACACACTAAGGGGAGAATGTACATGGGAGGAATAGAGAAAGGAAAGGAAACCTAAATCTTGAATATGGTTGATGTGCTTATTGTACAGAGGGAATAAAGTAATCTTAAACTGGCAGAGGGAAGAAGGAAATAGTGAACAGGTCTGGTAGAGATGAAACAATGTGGCTTGCAATACACAAATGCATGGTAGCAACACTAGGAAACTCTGAATAGCTACTTTATTTCAAACTAGCAAAAACTGTATGTCTTTCTATTATCACTTATGTTTGCTCTTCAACAAAATCAGAAAAGACGAGGGCAGAACAGGTTCTGCCTGGAAGTGGGGGTGGGGGTAGGGGATGGCTCAAAAATGTATACAAAGAATTCCAAGATGGCTGCTAAAGGGAGGAAGCAGAAAGTGAGCCTCCTATAGTGAAATCTTGGAGAGACACCAGAGACCCACTTTGCAGGCATAATCACTGAGAAAAGGCATAATTTTGACCCTTCCACACCTCCTGCTGGCGCAGAGAATCTCCACTTCACATTAAATGGAGAAACAAGGAGGGCCCCCGGGCCGCCAGTTGCCGTTGCCCAGACGGCTTGGGAAGACGCGGACCAGGTGAGCTTTGCGGTACCGCGGTACTCCCACAGACAAGCCTGGGCCAGAGCAGCATAGCCCCCTGGACAGACTGACCTCCACCCGGGGAAAAAAGAGAAACTGAGTAATAAGCAATAAGAACAAATAAGACACACAGGAAAGAGGGTGGGGCGCACTGAGCGCCAAAGATTGGGGGAAGGGAATCCTTCCCAGGACTATAAATAAACAAGCCGGGCAGGCCGGAGAGCCTCTGGTGGGAGCAGGGGCGTGCACCCAGCAACCAGGAGTGGGAAAGCTTGTGAGAGTGGAGGAGGGAGGAAAACTCCACAGGAGAGGAGGGAAGACCCACTTCCCACATGAGCTGTAAACAAACATGGTGGCTGGCAGGAGCAGCAGCACCACCAAGTAAGCAGGATCAGGAAAGCTTGTGAAAGTGGAGGTGGGAGGAGAACTGCACAGGAGAGGGGGGAAGACCCACCTCCCACATGAACTGTAAATAAACACGCAGGCCTGAGAACGCGGGTGCAGTGTCACCTTTCCCAGTGCTTGGAAAGGGGAAAGCTTGTATCAGAAGCTCATGCACAGGAGAAATCTGAGTAAACAAAGCCTGCAGGGCCAGGTGAGTGCTAAGCTCACCCCAGAGATCTGCATAAATAACGCCTCCAGCAACAGCAGGCTGACAACAGCGGGCAGGCAAGCCACAGTTGCAGAAACCATTCTCAGAATGGTCTCCAGATGCTTTTTTTTTTTTCTTTGTCTCCCTACCTTTGATGAGAGAACAACCGAATTACACCTGCAAGCTGAAAAACTTACTGAAACTGTATTGCATTTGAACTTGGGACACTTGGTGGGGTTTTTTTTTTGTGTGTGTGTGTGTAGTTTTGTTCTTCTTTATGCATCCCCTTTGATGAGACAACGACAGAACAACATCTGAGGCACCATCTCCGGGATTGGAGACTGTGACTTCACTGTATTTGAACTTGGAGGTTTTTTGGTTTTTTAAAATTTTCTATTTTTTCATTTTATTTTAATACATTTTTATAAATAGATTTTTCTTTCATTTACGTATTTTTTATTTTTATTCTTACCTTTTTTTTTATTTTTGATTTTCAATCCTCTCTGTCTCTAATGTCTGTTCAGCTTACTGTTGATTAGTACACTAAAGCTCCCTGTTTATACCTTTGAAATCTTCTTGTCTGATACCTTGTTCTGTTTTCTCCCTCCAGTCTGTGTATTTGTTTTTCCCATTTCTTTAACTTCTTGCTTTCCATCTCAGCTCACCCTTCCATTCTAAATATTACCATTGTTATTATTACAAGCTAGAAAATACTTAATTGCACACAGTACAGGGACAGTAACAACACCAAAGACAATGACGGGAAAACAGAAAAAACAGGGAAACCAGTTTCCCCACAGCAAAAACTTAGCACAAGAACCAGAGGGCAATGAAGAAAACAGAAACTCAGATCCAACTCCAACAAAATGAAGATAAACTATGCCAAAGGACCCAATGAAGCCCACAAGAATAATTTAAAAGAAGACATACTACAGGTACTCAATGAGAATTTTATAGAGATGATACTGGATAGGGTCAACCAAAATGTACAGGAGACACTCAAGAAATTCCAAGACAACAAAAATAGAGAATTTGAAAAAACAAAAGAAGAAATAAAGGAAACCATTGAAGCACTTTATAAACACCAAAGTGAAAGAGAGAACACGATGAATAAACAGATAAATGAACTCAGGACAAAAATAGACAACATTAAAGAGGAAAACAGCCAGGATATGGAAAACCTCAGAAAAAAGAATGATACAGAACTGCAAAACAAAACGGAAGGCCAATCCAGCAGAATAGAACAAACAGAAGACAGAATCTCAGAACTTGAAGATGAAATGGTAATTAAAGGAAAAGCTGAAGAACTATTAATTAAACAACTCAAGACCTGTGAAAAGAAAATGCAAGAACTCACTGACTCCATCAAAAGACAAAACTTGAGAATCATGGGCATCGAAGAAGGAGAAGAGGTGCAAGAGAAGGGAATGCGTAATATATTCAACAAAATAATAACAGAAAATTTCCCAAATCTAGAGAAAGATATTCCCATACAGATGCAAGAGGCCTCCAGGACACCAAACAAACCAGATCAAAATAGAACTACCCCATGACATATCATCATTAAAACAACAAGTTCAGAAACTAGGGAAAGAATATTGAAGGCTGTAAGAGAGAAAACACAAGTAACATACAAAGGTAAAACCATCAAAATCATAGCAGACTTCTCAACAGAAACATTAAAAGCAAGAAGAGTGTGGGGTGAGATCTTTCGGGCACTGAATGAAAATAACCTCAACCCCAGGATACTCTACCCAGCAAAACTATCATTCAAAATAGATGGAGCAATAAAAGTCTTCCATGATAAGCAGAAACTAAAACAATATGTGACCAAAAAGCCACTACTACAAAGGATTCTGAAAGGTATTCTGTACACAGAAAGTGAAACACAACTTAACCATGAAAAGACAGGCAGCACCAAACCACAGGAAAAGAAAAAGCAAGAAAGTAGAGAGTAACCTCAACTTAGGTACACACAATCAAACCTTCAAACAACCAAGACAACTAAATGACAGGAATCACCACATACCTATCAGTACGAATGCTTATTGTTAACAGACTTAATTCACCCATCAAAAGGCACCGCTTAATGAAATGGCTTAAAAAGGAAGATCCAACAATTTGTTGCTTACAGGAGACCCATCTCGCCGAAAGAAATAAGCATAGGCTAAGGATGAAAGGCTGGAAGAAGATTTACCAAGCCAATGGCCCCCGAAACAGGCAGGAGTAGCAATACTTATCTCTGACAAAGTAGACTTCAAACCTACATTGATCAAATGAGATAAAGAAGGACATTCCATACTAATAAAAGGGGAAATAGAACAAAAGGAAATAATAATTATCAACCTGTATGCACCCAATGTCAATGCACCCAATTTCATCAAACATATCCTGAAAGACCTAAAAGCATATATAAACGCCAACACAGTGGTTCTGGGAGACTAACACCCCATTATCATCAATAGATAGGTCATCCAAACAAAAAATCAATAAAGAAATACAAGATCTAAAATATGCAATAGATCAAATGGACCTAGTTGATGTGTACAGAACATTCCATCCAACTTCTACACAATATACATTCTTCTCAGTAGCCCATGGAACCTTCTCCAAAATAGATCATATCCTAGGGCACAAAGCAAGTCTCAGCAAATACAAGAAAATAGAAATTATACCGTGCATACTATCTGATCACAATGCAGTAAAAGTAGAACTCAACAACAAAAGTAAAGACAAAAAACATGCAAACAGCTGGAAACTAAATAACTCACTACTTAATGAAGAATGGATCATTGATGAAATAAAAGAGGAAATTAAAAAGTTCCTGGAAGTCAATGAAAATGAAAATGCAACCTACTGGAACCTATGGGACACAGCTAAGGCAGTCCTGAGAGGAAAGTTTATAGCCATGAGTGCATATATTAAAAAGACTGAAAGATCCCAAGTCAATGACCTAATGATCCATCTCAAACTCCTAGAAAAACAAGAACAAGCAAATCCCAAAACAAATAGAAGGAGAGAAATAATAAAAACAAAAGCTGAAATCAACGAAATCAAAACCAAAAAAACCATACAAAGAATTAATGAAACAAAAAGCTGGTTCTTTGAAAAAATAAACAAGATCGATAGACCCCTGGCAAACCTGATTAAAATGAGGAGAGTAAAAACCCAAATTAGTAGAATCAGGAATGCAAATGGGGAGATAACAACAAACACCATGGAAGTCCAGGAAATCATCAGAGACTACTTTGAGAACCTTTATTCAAATAAATTTGAAAATTTTAATGAAATGAACAGATTTCTAGATACAGATGATCATCCAAAACTGAACCAAGAGGAAATTAATCACCTGAATAGATCTATAACACAAAATGAAATTGAAGCAGCAATCAAGAGTCTCCCCAAAAAGAAAAGTCCAGGACCTGATGGATTCTCTGCTGAATTCTATCAGACCTTTAAAGAAGAACTGATACCAACCCTCCTTAAACTGTTCCACAAAATAGAAAGGGAAGGAAAACTGCCAAACACATTTTATGAAGCCAATATTACACTTATCCCAAAACCAGGCAAAGACACCTCCAAAAAGGAGAACTATAGGCCAATCTCCTTAATGAACATTGACACAAAAATCCTCAAAATAATGGCAAACTGAATTCAACAACACATCAAAAAGATTATTCACCACAACCAAGTAGGTTTCATCCCAGGGATGCAGAGGTGGTTCAACATACGAAAATCAATAAACGTAATAAACCACATTAACAGAAGCAAAGATAAAAACCACTTGATCATCTCAATAGATGCAGAAAAAGCCTTTGATAAAATCCAACATCATTTCATGATAAAAGCTCTAAGAAAACTAGGAATAGAAGGAAAGTACCTCAACATTATAAAAGCTATATATGACAAACCTACAGCCAGCATTATACTTAACAGAGAAAAACTGAAACCATTCCCTCTAAAATCAGGAACAGGACTAGGATGCCCACTATCTCCACTCCTATTCAACATAGTACTGGAATTCCTAGCCAGAGCAATTAGGCAAGAAGAAGGAATAAAAGGAATACAAATAGGTAAAGAAACTGTCAAAATATCCCTATTTGCAGATGACAGGATCCTATACCTTAAAGATCCAAAAAACTCTTCAGAAGCTTGTAGACATCATCAATAGCTATAGCAAGGTAGCAGGATATAAAATCAACATAGAAAAATCATTAGCATTTCTATACACTAATAATGAGCAAACTGAAAAAGAATACATGAAAACAATTCCATTTATAATAGCCTCAAAAAAAATCAAATACCTAGGTGTAAACCTAACAAAAGATGTGAAAGACCTCTACAAGGAAAACTATACACTTCTGAAGAAAGAGATTGAGGAAGACTATAGAAAGTGGAGAGATCTCCCATGCTCATGGATTGGTAGAATCACCATAGTAAAAATGTCGATACTCCCTAAAGTAATCTACATGTTTAATGCAATTCACATCAAAATTCCAATGACATTCATTAAAGAGATTGAAAAATCTACCGTGAAATTTATATGGAAACACAGGAAGCCACGAATAGCCAAGGCAATACTCAGTCAAAAGAACAATGCTGGAGGTATCACAATACCTGACTTCAAACTATATTACAAAGCAGTAGCAATAAAAACAGCATGGTACTGGCACAAAAACAGACATGAAGACCAGTGGAACAGAATAGAGGACCCAGATATGAAGCCTCAAAAGTATAACCAACTTGTCTTTGACAAAGGAGCTAAAAATATACGATGGAGAAATAGCAGCCTCTTCACCAAAAACTGCTGGGAAAACTGGTTAGCAGTCTGCAAAAAACTGAAACTAGATCCATGTATATCACCCTATACCAAGATTAACTCAAAATGGATCATAGATCTTAATATCAGACCACAAACTCTAAAGTTGATACAGGAAAGAGTAGGAAATACTCTGGAATTAGTAGGTATAGGTAAGAACTTTCTCAACGAAACCCCAGCAGCACAGCAACTAAAGATAGCATAGATAAAATGGGACCTCATAAAACTAAAAAGCTTCTGGTCATCAAAAGAAATGGTCTCTAAACTGAAGAGAACACCCACGGAGTGGGAGAAAATATTTGCCAGCTATACATCAGACAAAGGACTGATAACCAGAATATATAGGGAACTTAAAAAACTAAATTCTCCAAAAACTAATGAACCAATAAAGAAATGGGCAAGTGAACTAAACAGAACTTTCTCAAAAGAAGAAATTCAAATGGCCAAAAAACACATGAAAAAATGCTCACCATCTCTAGCAATAAAGGAAATGCAAATTAAAACCACACTAAGATTCCACCTCACTCCTGTTAGAATAGCCATCATCAGCAACACCACCAACAACAGGTGTTGGTGAGGATGCGCGGAAAAAGGAACCCTCTAACACTGTTGGTGGGAATGTAAACTAGTACAACCACTCTGGAAAAAAATTTGGAGGCTACTTAAAAAGCTAGACATTGATCTACCATTTGATCCAGCAATACCACTCTTGGGGATATACCCAAAAGACCGTGACACAGGTTACTCCAGAGGCACCTGCACACCCGCGTTTATTGCAGGACTATTCACAATAGCCAAGTTATGGAAACAGCCAAGATGCCCCACCACTGACGAATGGATTAAGAAAATGTGGTATCTATACAAAATGTAATTTTATACAACCATGAAGAACGAAATGTTATCATTCGCTGGTAAATGGATGGAATTGGAGAACATCATTCTGAGTGAGGTTTGCCTGGCCCAAAAGACCAAAAATCGTATGTTCTCCCTCATATGTGGACATTAGATCAAGGGCAAACACAACAATGGGATTGGACTTTGAGCACATGATAAAAGCGAGAGCACACAAGGGAGGGGTGAGGATAGGTAAGACACCTAAAAAACTAGCTAGCATTTGTTGCCCTTAAAGCAAAGAAACTAAAGCAGATACCTTAAAAGCAACTGAGGCCAATAGGAAAAGGGGACCAGGAACTAGAGAAAAGGTGAGATCAAAAAGAATTAACCTAGAAGGTAACACACACGCATAGGAAATCAATGTGAGTCAACTCCCTGTATAGCTATCCTTATCTCAACCAGCAAAAACCCTTGTTCCTTCCTATTATTGCTTATACTCTCTCTACAACAAAATTAGAAATAAGGGCAAAATAGTTTCTGCTGGGTATTGAGGGGGTGGGGGTAGAGGGAGGGGGCGGAGTGTGTGGTAAGGGAGGGGGTGGGGGCAGGGGGGAGAAATGACCCAAGCCTTGTATGCACATATGAACAATAAAAGAAAAAAAATGTATACAAATGTGAGTAAATGTAAAAATGATAAAATAAAAAAAATTCTTTGAAAGTCTTCAATTTCCTACATAATAAAGTTCAAACTGTCATAATGAAGGTTTTATCCTGGTTTCCATAGCTTCTTTATTATCTCTTCCCCCATGTATCCTTTACTGTATCTATGCCTGAAATATATTATCCTCCTTCAGGATATGGGGCACATGAAATTTGCTCGAACTATAATTTTTTTTTCTTTTTCTCTGCCTGACTCTCTTAATGTAAGATGCATTCCTCTACATAACGTTTAAAAAAGACTACACTTCGTCCTAACAGAGTTACGGTATTTTAAAATCTTTCTCTTTAAATTGTGAATTTAAGTAGAACAATGAGTCTCTCTTTTTTTTTCTGTATATCCAGTATTGAAAATAGGCATCATAGACATTAAATAAATTCCTTGAATGCAAGGTAGAAACAGTGCTTCTTGATGAGAAGAAGCTAAGGGATATATTATTTCCAGCTAGGAAGAAAGAGAATTTGTTCTTTCAAATCTGTCTTGTGGTATGTATAGGATTTGGAAATGCAAGGATGGGGCAAAAAAAATTCTAGGCAAAAAAATATATAGCATGAAATCATAGGAAGTACCCTAGAAACAGTGAGAAGTTCAATGTGGCTTAGGTGATTTACAGCATGAAGCTGAGTAGTGAGAAAGATTTAGGAGGTCCAGACTAAGATTCCTGGATAGCAGTCAGTCTAAATACAGACTTTATTACTTAAAAAATATTTTGAATTCTCGAGTGAGTCATGTGTCTATACATAAACTATGTGAGATGGTTTGCATAGAAGGAAAAAAATATTAATTAGAATATTACTGTAAAGGCTAGGTGAACAGCAAGCTGTGCTGTCCTGGAGCTAGCTTATACTGGTTTGTGACAGCCAATTGCTTAGTTTTTAGAAATTCTGTGTGTAAGTTTTGATATGCAATAACTCAAAAATTAAATTATGCAAACTTCTAATTAAATAACATAGCAAAAATAAAGGTAATAAATATTCCAAACTATTCATTTCACAATTATTTTCTGATATATTACTGCTATCTAGGTGCTTAATGTGATATATAACTGAATGGTGGAAATAATATAAAATGATATATTATTGGACATTTCTTCCCAACTCAGTGTTTAGTGACTTAGGATGGTAACTTGAAATCAGTCACGATGGGAGTATTTACACTACAGCAATTGGCAGCTATATAATTATGATTTGATTTATTGTTTCTTTGATTGTTAGGATTTAAGAAAGAAATAGAAAAGATTATAATTATGCAGATTAAACTTAAAAGTGTATTATGTTAATAGTGATTGAATTATGATTTGTATAAAAATTTGTATTCAAAAGTTATTCAAATGTTGCTTGTGTCACCGAATGAATGTTTGTATATATCTTTATTTTTCACAACTATATATTGGTTAACTATGAATACAAGAGTGGGCCAAAAATCACCAAAAACATTAATGAGAACCAATTAATTCTGTAGAATTTATACTAAAGAATATTATATGTTTCATTATGATTTTAAAATTGTGAGTACACATTCTTTATATCAGTAAAATTTATATATTTCTGTATACTTATATACAGGGAATGTTGGCTAAATATTTTCTCTCACAATGATGGTAGCATTACCTTAGCAGTAGAAATGAGGAGAAAGGGATACATTCAAAAGTATTTGGAGTCAATGCTACAGAATGTGAAAATTGGTTTAGTGGGAGTAGACAATGGATGCCTGGGTAGATGAGGCATGTCTACATATACAGTTTTGATAAACAGAAAGCACAGGATAAAAAGATTTATGAAGTTTTAGAATTAAATTTTATTGTTGGTGATGCCCAGTAGGTTAGGGTAGAGTTTTAACATCTAAAATTGTATAGGTTGGAGTCAAAAAAATTCTAAAAGAAAGAAAACAGGTTAGAAAATTCTGTGAGGGGAATGCTAATCTTAAGGAAAAGGAGAAAAAAGTATGTGCTGAAAGGGTTCATGAGTAATCAGAGAAATAGAGAATTGTAAAACTCTGGAGTCTTAGAAGACTGAGGAAGAGAAATTGTCAAAAAGAACCTTGTTAATAAAGATAACACAATTGAGAATTAATCATTAGACTTCTATAGTGTTTTGTTTGAAATCATAAGCCTAGAGGAAAAAGTTGGTATTTCAGTTGAAACAGGTCACCATGGAGCACAGTATAAGGTAGAGTGTACAATGGTAAGTGTTCTCACAAAAAAAAAAAAAATCAAGAATGCACAAGTAGTTTATGTTTCAGAATGTCTGTAGGCTTATCAAGAACTCCTAATCCTCAATCAAATTCCAGAGAATTATGCTCAGACTATCTTGAGAGAATCATGAATAAAGACTGTAGATTCTGAAAATGAAAGAATCCTTAAAATAATTTGCAAGCCAAGTACCTCAAACTCAAGTTATGACAGTTGGCAACTTTTGGTGTTAGGAACTCTCAATTATTCACATGATAGAAAAATGAAGAAGTTAAGTATTTGCCAGGTAAAAGTCATGTAGGTGGCATACCTAATACAGACTCATACTTGTAACTATTATGCTTCATTTGGTAAGTGCCGTAGCAGAGGGTGTATTTGGAAGGAAACTGGGTCGTAGGTGCTCCAAGCTCTCTCATCACTCAGGGATTATAACAGATTGAATGTTAAAGAATCAAGTTGCAGTTTTAATGGAGGTAACTCTTGTCTTTCACTTCTCAACCCAATTAAGAACTGACAAGACAAAGTTATATCTGGAAATCTACTATGTCCCTCAAGTACACATGAAGAACCAGAATTTTCTAGAAATGGGACTGAGGTGGCTATACCTGAGATTTGGGAAATTGTATTTCACATATTCTGAAGGTATTGCCTTAATCTCTTTTGAAGATATTTACCCCTACAGAATGTGGAGATCTCTAGAATTGACTTGCATTTTATTAGTATTGGTATTAATATTAAAACTTTATACTTCCTTCTCTATATTTATCAAGGTCACCTGATATATTATGATGTAAGATATTTCTCTCATCAAACTGTTAATATATGAATATATTGTAAAATTGTATTTTAAATAAACTTCCAAAGAAATATCACTCTGTGTGCGTTCAAAAGCAAGAAGAGTGTTATATAAACTAGTGGGTGGGGGATTAGATACTATTGTATTTGTAATTATATATTACCAAATACATTGTGATTAATCTATATATCTATTCATCTATCTACTTACCTATTTATGTCAATCATCTATCAATATCTGACCCATGTTGAATATCTGTTAATTCCTTACTTTAAACAAATAAACTTAACACAAACCTTTTAAATCTCCAGCTATGGGAAAGTAGACCTTGTGCTCTCAGGTAAGTTTGTCTGGTATTAAAGACTACAGTTACAGCCTGGCAGATATTACTGGCATTACTCTCACCAAAATAAGTTAATATAGTATGAGGGGATTTCTTTTTTTTATTGATTAATTCTGAAACTTCCCTTAGAAGAATTTTATGGACAGATATTTAAACTGAGCTGTGTCTTCCAAAATTTTTATATTGAAACCTTAGCTTCCAATGTAATAGTACTTAGAATGAGGCCTTTGGAAAGTAATTAGTTTGAGTTGAGGTTGAGATTAGTGTCCTTATAAGAAGAGGACAAAAGAACAAAGCTCTGACTCTCTCTATTCTGCATGTGTGGACACAGAAGTTTTCAGTCTACAAGTCAGGAATAGAACCTTCACCAGGAAACTAAATTGGCTTTTATCTTGACCTCAGACTTTGTATCTCCAGAACTAAGAGAAACAAATTCCTGTTGTTTAAGTCATTGACTTTAAGGTATTTTGTTATGGAAGCACCAGCTGACTAATAGAAAAAAATTTGTCAATTGATAACTGGTAGTTTCCACAAAACTCATAAGACTGCCATAACAAGTTATAACAAACTGGCTGACTTAAAACAACAGATATATATTCTCTCACAGTTCTTGAGGCTGGTGTCCAAGAATCATAGTATTAACAAATTCATTTTTCCTCTTCATGCTCTAGGGAAGAATTCTTCCTTGCCTCTCTCCTATTTAGTAGTTCCCAGTGTATCACTTCAATTTCTGACCTTCCTTCCTTCCTTCCTTCCTTCCTTCCTTCCTTCCTTCCTTCCTCCCTCCCTTCCTTCTTCCCTCCCTTCCTTCCTTCCTTACTTTGTTTTTAAGGTAAGGTCTTGAACTTTTTCCAGTCTGGCTTCTGACCATAATCCTTCTACCTCCGGCTCACAAGTAGCTGAGACTACAGGCACCATGCCAGGCAACCACACAGCCTTCTTTTCTTGTGTTTTTCTATGTTGCTGTCCTCTTCCTATAAAAACACCATGCATTAAAAACAATAAAAGCACCATTTGTTAGATTTAGGACTCACACTAATCTTATATGACCTAATTTTAACTTAATTACATCTATAAAAATTCTGCTTCTAAATAAGTTTGCATTCTGAAGTTTTGGGTGAACATGAGTCTTGGGGGGGTATCCAATCTACTACAGCCTATATTTAAGTTCTAAATTTCTGTAAATATTAAAATAGTTATAAAATTATAGATATTAGTTTTATACATATTGAAAATCATGTTCTGATGTGAACACAAGGTGAAGGATAAACTGATGTACTCTTTCTTAAATACTTGACCCTCAAAAGTAGCCTGACACTAATACAAACAAGCAAACACCTCTATGTTTCCCAGTTAGTGTGCCTGTGTTTATATTAACAATGGCCAAAGTAGACCTCAAGACAAGGTATATTGTCAGAAATAAAAAGGACATTTAATAACAATGAAATGATCAGTTCATAGGGGAGGCAAATCTTAAATTCATATATGCTTAGTAAAAGCAGCTCAAAATCTG
This sequence comes from Castor canadensis, assembly GCF_047511655.1. Classification (NCBI taxonomy): domain Eukaryota; kingdom Metazoa; phylum Chordata; class Mammalia; order Rodentia; family Castoridae; genus Castor; species Castor canadensis. The sequence goes on from NC_133391.1 coordinate 100,342,062, forward strand.
TGAAATAAGATATCAAATCCAAATTCATAGCTGGGCATTTGAAAAATTATACTCTCAATAATAGAGCCAATGGCTATATAAAAATAGCAACAAAGACATGGACAATTTGAGTAGTACTACCAATGCATTTGGACCAACTTACATTTAAAGAACATTCTACCTGACACTGCAAAGTACACATTCATTTTAAGTCTAGGTGGGTTGTGCCAATAAAATGGGCAACATAACAGATCAAAACGTGTTTCAGCACATTAGAAAAAGAGAAGAAATCTTACTTGTGTGTGTTTGTTCTCTAACCACGGCAGAATTACATTACATTAGAAATCAGTAAAATATAATATCTACAAATATTTTGAAATAAAAAAATATGTTTTGTGACCTCAACTTTGTTTTGTTTTTGTGGAACTGGGTTTGAACTCAGGGCCTTCATCTTTTTTTTTTCTTTTATTCATATGTGCATACAATGTTTGGGTCATTTCTCCCCCCTTCTCCCCCACCCCCTCTTTTCCCTCCACCTCCTCTCTCTCCCCCCCTCACTGCCAGGCAGAAACTATTTTGCCCTTATCTCTAATTTTGTTGAAGAGAAAGTATAAGCAATAATAGGAAGGACAAAGGGTTTTTGCTAGTTGAGATAAGGATAGCTATACAGGAAGTTGATTCACATTGCTTTCCTGTACATGTGTGTTACCTTCTAAATTAATTCTTCTTGAACTAACTTTTTCTCTAGTTCCTGGTTTCCTTCTCCTATTGGCCTCAGTTGCTTTAAAGTGTCTGCCTTAGTTTCTCTGCGTTGAGGGCAACAAATGCTAGCTAGTTTTTTAGGTGTCTTACCTATCCTCATACCTTCCTTGTGTGTTCTCGCTTTATCATGTACTCAAAGTCCAATCCCCTTGATGTGTTTGCCCTTGATCTAATGTCCGCATGTGAGGGAGAACATACGATTTTTGGTCTTTTGGGCCAGGCTAACCTTATTCAGAATGATGTTCTCCAGTTCCGTCCATTTACCTGAGAATGATAACATTTCATTCTCTTCATGGCTGAGTAAAATTCTGTTATGTGTATCTTGGCTGTTTCCATAACTTGGCTAATTGTGAATAGTGCTGCAATAAACATGGGTGTGCAGGTGCCTTTGGAGTAACCTGAGTCACATTCTTTTGGGTATATCCTCAAGAGTGATATTGCTGGATCATATGGTAGATCAATGTTTAGCTTTTTAAATAGCATCCAAATTTTTTTCCAGAGTGGTTGTACTAGTTTACATTCCCACCAGCAGTGTAAAAGTGTTCCTTTTTCCCTACATCCTAGCAGGGCCTTCATCTTGAGCCACTCTGCCAGCCCAATTGTTTGTGATAGGTTTTTTTTGAGATAGGGTTTTGTGAACCATCTGCCTGGGCTGGCTTTGAACTGTGATCTTCTTGATCTCTGCCTCCTGAGTAGCAAGGATAATAGGCATGAGCCACAGGTGCCCAGCAGATTTCAATTTTTAAAAAGAATGCTAGCTGGGTGCAGTAGCTCAGAATTGTAATCCTATCTGCTTGGGAGGTTGCAATCAGGTGGATCATGGACAACCCAGGCAAAAAAAGTTCATGAGACCCCATTTCAATGGAAAAAAGTTAGATATGGTGGCATATACCTGCCATCCAACTATAGTGGGAAGTGTAGTTGAGGAGGATCATGATCCAGGTCAGCCTGGACAAAAAGTATGACACTATGTGCACAATAACCAAAGCAAGAAGGACTAGAGGCATGGCTCAAGTGGTAGGGAACCTGCCTAGTGAGTGCAAAACCCCTGAGTTCAATTCCAGTACTGCCAAAAAAAAAAAAAAAAAAGCTATAAATTCTGGGGCAATGAAGAAAAATCTCCATTAAATTGCTCAAGAAAATTAACCCTAGAACAAATTAATCTTTTGAATTTTACTGTTTATGGAATGCTTTTAAATTATCTTAATGTTGGCATTGACAACTGTCTGACGAGACCAAGGTGCTCTCAGTAATATAGTACTCCTTTAAGACAGAGTATTTATGTCATTATCCTATATTACTTTTCATGGTCCCATTTTTAAAAGTCCTTACGATCTCAGTCTTCCTAGAGCAGGAGATGGGATTGGCGATCGTCTTCGAATTGTAAAATAAATGCGTTTCTACATCTATTAATGCCACTATCTATTGAATATGTACTCAGCTCTGATGTAATTAGAGTCATTTAAGGAAGCAACAACAGCTCAGATTCTGTCAATATCTGACCTTTAACACAGTAGGAATATTCTAGATTATTGGATGTTGAATGTAGCCTTTTCATGGCAATGAAGCTGTTGTTGAAATGCAAACAAGAGCAGAGGTGACATTCTTGTGAAAACTTTTTCGGTGGGGCGAGTGGGGTGAGGAAATGTCTTCTGTTGCAGACATGGTGTTTCAAGAATCAGACAAAATATATTTCATGGAAAATCTATTTTGAGCTCGACATTCATTTGAAAAGCTAAAACTAGCATCCGGATAAAAAAAGGAAGGGATGAAACATCAAACTGAAAATATCTTCCTATATTGTGACATTTTAGCAAATGTAAATGAAACCACCTTTAAGGCTGTCACAAGCAAAGAAATCCAACTGGGGTCTTGATGACTGAAGGGATGTTAAAGAATCTCTCATCAGCAGACCATAAAGGATAAAGCAAAAGCTATCAGTAATGTGCAGATGTTATCAGGATGTGACTTCAGCACAACCCTGCATCCCAATGGAGAGACAAAACTGCAGATGTTTAACATATTACAGGAACTAACCACAAATTCTGTTTTGCTTCTCCTACTTTACAAGGTTTAATTTTTTTTCAAAACACACACACACACACACACACATCAATTGCACTTTGGAAGAACTTCCTCCAATCTCAATCAGTTTGAAAATGTAGATGCTTACTACTAGGTAGCAGAGAATTCTGGATAAAGCGGCATGCAAATTACGACATAGGAATGGGCAGTACAAAATCTGCAGAGGAAGGATGTGTTTGTGCAGGTGGTGGGAAGAGAGTTCTCATTATTGTGTGATAATAGACCCCTAGGTGTGAGATAGAGACCCTAGACTGATTTGACAACAAACCTACTTTATATCTGCTTAAGTCCTGGCAAACCAAAAGAACTCATAGAAACTCAAATTGGTAACAAAGTAGAACACATTTGGAGATGTGAAGAAAATAGCACTGCCCAGATGACTTTTTCTTTGTTTTTAAAGTTATAGAGTAATAATTCACTGGATTATATAGTTTCAAAAAGAGTTGCTTGCCTTTCACTATCTACATCTCTTTGGTGAGAATTCTTTTGGTCGGGGGGGCTTGCTGGGATTTTTATTCTTGAAAACAGCCAATTATAAGATCACAGTGGTGAACCATGTACTTCTGTCATTAGGATTCATTAGTTCAGACATCCTTATTTCTCCAGAAAATTTGGTTTCTAAAAAATACCAGTCCATGTATTCTGCTCCAATGAGAGTTTGGTCTCTAAGTGGGTGTCAGCAGTTGGGGTGCTGTTGGTCAGTTTGCTGGTGCCTTCTTTTGCTTGACACAGGTCTCTACTGTCCTCTGTCTTCTCTGCTGTCCATGGCAGATGGCAGTTTCTGAGGCAGCCAGCAGAACCTTGCTCTTCAGGGGCCCATGTGCCAACAAGCCAACATCAGCTGGATCTCATGGAGTGAAAACTACAGAAAAAAGCAGAAAAAGGAGAAAGAAGGTAAGTTTTTTTCAAAAAACAGGATAATTTCCTTGAGATTAAAAACATAACTCACATTAATTAAGTTGGGATGGGCTTTTACTTCAGAAAAAATGTAGTTTGCATTTGAAAGAATAAATATTAGAAAATATACCAGTGAATTGCATTCTACTTTCTGGAGGAAATGTTTAAATCTGATGTGTAGAAAGATGAAGAATCATAAATAGATATCACATGGAATGAAGAGTGGATTGACATGTATTAGGAAAATAATTTATATTAACATTCATGAAAGAATAGGCTGGAAAATGGGTGTTAACATTTGTGTCTATTCTGCTGTAAGGAGACAAGAGAGGTACACTTTCCAAAGGAAAGAGGTGAGAGAAGTGCAAAGTAGAATAGATAGCACTACTTAAAGTGCAAAGGAAAGTAACTACAATCTGATGATTTAAGAAGAAACCAAAGAAAAAGCAAAATCAATTCTTGGGTTTACAATACATTTACCTATTGCTATCCACATGGATTGAATATAGTAGAACACAAACATTGTTCATCTTTAAAGTTTGGTTTATAGTGGGTCCAATGTGTTCTTTTCACAGTTTTTTTTTTTTTGTGGTGCCTAGAACAATGCCTGGAACCTTGGTATTGTACAGTAACATTGGTTGAATTAGCCATTGAAGAAGAGCAAAGCACCCTGGCCTGGATATTGGACAAAGTACAAGGTTAAAATATTTGAATATTCCAGCATTCTCTGTCGAAGGGCTATCCTAGCTTTTAAGAAAATGTCATGCAATTTTTTTGCCAGGGTAGGCAACTATAGAGGGAATGAAAACATTCTTTAGCATAAGGTGGTTCTAACTTTTGCTAAGATGTGATCAACAAAAAAACTCAAAACATTTTGAGGAGATGCTATCTGCCATAGTAATTACCACAATACATGTAGGATCAAAGAAAATTCCACATTTTACCCTGGCGATTAGCAGTAATTAAATAAAGTAAGTCTTTTTAAACTTCATTAGCAGCAAGATGTTTGCTACAGCAGAGTGGGCACAAATCATCCATTCTTAATTAAAAGATAATCCACAGGATGGCCATAATCTTCTTCTAAAAATACACCATTTTCCCCTGAAAGATTTTCTCATCAAATAAGGATAAATAACAGTTTCTATGAGTTTAAGCCATGAAGGAATGGATGCTCCTCCCGTTTGCTTGAGTGAGTGCTGAATGTGGCTGATAACATCACTTTGGCATGCTATTATCTAAAATGGTAGAATACCTCACTTCAGCAAAGTCTGACATAAATCTTTGAAAACAAAGACATTGCATATGTATGAGCTGAAATAGATATGACAGTGTTGGCACATTAATATTCCTGTCACTAGGGGGTTTCAAACTTTTAAGGAAAGGATGGGAATAAATTCAGACTGTAGCTGGTAGAACAGGGAAACATACAGTGGGACAATTAGGCATTGCTAACCATAATAAAATATGTACAGAGAAAGGGCTCCCCTGTTCCTTGATTTTGGCAAAAAAAAAAAAAAATGAAAAATGACTATAGAATTGTCTCTTGGGAATACCAAGAATAATTAATTTGGCTTAGAGTTTGCATGGTTGTTCTAAGCATGCTAATACGAATATTCCATAAAGACCAGTCCCAATTCATAGAAGAGAGAACTGTTTTTCCTTGTGTAACAACTGCGGTGGTTCATGGGTAACAGATGTTTCCACTTACTCCACAACAACCCTCATTAAAAGTAAATGTGGGGCCTAATTGAATAGTTATCCACATAGTTGGATCTGTGCAGAAAATAGTTCCATGATTGCATGTTCTACAATTATTTCTCTTCCTGTTTTTGGTGGCTGATATGAAAAGCTTTACCATGGACTTTTTACTTCTCAAGTTATTGAATGAAACCCAAACTTCTTTTTACTTCATTTTGCTCTGTACGAACTTACTATGTGTTGGATGGCATGTACTGTGAAATGCCAACCATCTTTAGGAAAGCCTTATAAATCATCAGATTCTGGGAAATTACCACATACCAAGAAAGATGGCATAAGCATTCTATTAGGTTGCATTGTGCATTGGAGTGGGTGAGAATTATTCTATACTAGGCCTTAATGAAACAGTCACTAAGTTACAGCTCTGGTGTTTGAAGCTTATGTTGAAATGTTAGAAGTTTTCTTGTTATAAAACATGTGTTGATGTGGTAAGTGGACATGAGATGTTGCTTAAAAGGTTTTCTCTAACACTTTTTGAATACATTGCTGTAGTCCTAGAAGGCTTGATCTGAGCTGACAGCAGTAGCCAGTTGGAGAAAACAAGACTTTGAATCTCTCCTTTGACAAAGAAACGTGAAATGATATACAACATAGTCACCTCAAGCAAACATGATAGAAAATCAGCAATTACGTGTGTTACAATAGAGAGTACATCTCACTTCCAAACGGCTTTCTTCTTTTTGTCAGACTTTAACATATAGGTGCTTAGGTAAGAATTTTAAAAGCAATTTCAAATATGAGTGTGCTTTGGGATTGGGTCACTCCTTTATTATACTAATGCTGTTTATCATTTCGTGCATGTCACAGCATTGTGTTTGAATAGCAAAAGGGCTCCAGAATAAATAGGCATAAAGAAAGGCTCTTGCAGCTCCCTATATGCAGTGTTGTTTTAGAAAGAAGGTATATTCAGTGGAGATAAGTTATATGCTACTAGAAAACTTGTTATCACTCAGATGGAGCTATATGTTGAAAACAGAAAAGACTTGCAATAAATTAAATAATATTGGCAAAAATGGCAGCAAACTTAACCATGGTCAAGTCACCCACTCTATTTCCTTTTCTTATTCTCCTCCCCCTTTTCTCCTTCCACATACCCAATAATCCCTCTTTTACTCTCATGTCTTTCCCCTCCCCCGGATTCCTTATATGGAGAAAAATGTGATACTTGTCTTTGTGAGACTGACTTATTTAATATGATCATCCCCAATACCATCTTTTTCCATGAAAAAGACATAATTTTATCCTTTTTTATGGCTGAATAAAGCTTTAATGTGTGTATATGCATACATTTTCTTTATCCATTCATTTTATAACCTGGCTATGTGAATAGTGCAGCAATAGACATGGGTGTGTAGGTATCTCTATGGTATACAGCTTCACTCTTTAATCTCACAACTTCTGCGTACTATTCTTTTTTATTTTTTGTGGTACTGGGGCTTGAACCAGCCCTTTTTCATGAGTTTTTTTTTATTATTATTAATTTATTCACATGTGCATACACTGTTTGGGTCATTTCTACCCCCTGCCCCCCTCCCCCACCTTCTCTCCCCTTCCCCCCTCAGTTCCAGGCAGGTCCTGTTCTGCCTTTATCACTAGTTTTGTTGAAGAAAAGAGACAAGCCTAATAAGGAAGACAAAGTGTTTTTGCTAGTTGAGTTGAGGATAGCTATACAGAAATATTCCTAGCATTGCTTCCGTGTACACGTGTTATGACCCATCTTGATTCATTTCTAACTGATCTTTACCCTGGTTACTGATCCCCTTCTCATGATAACCTCTGTTGCTGTATTAGCTTCTCATGAGGGTTTTTTTTTGAGAAAGGTTCTTGCGAACTATTTGCCCAGGCTGGCGTTGAACTGCAATCCTGATCTCTGCTTTCTGAGTAGCTAGGATTACAGGTGTGAATCGCTGGCGTCCGGCACAAATGTACTATTCTTGACTTCAGGAAATAGGTAAGATAAGAGCTTTCCCAAAGGAGTTGAACAATTAAATTTAAATGTTAAGATATTTACTTTGTTTCATTAGTAAACTATAATACCATGAAAAATTTACATGCACAAAATGTATATTTTGATCCTATCATATAAATAAATATCATTAAAAGCATATATACCCCATGTATTAAAGCAACGGTTTTAACCAGTATGAATAATAAATGGACTGAAACATAGACTTCACAAATAACTGTAATGTTAAACTTCCCCCAAATTTCTGCCTTTTTATTTCATAGTAATCAATATGCTACTGATTGAAAATATACTATATCTTAAATAACTGATATAATTTCTGATTGTATTGATATAAACTGTATATAAAAGCAAAGCCACTTGTCCTCTTAAAATGTTCTCTTTTTACAATGATTTTTTGCAGAAAAGTAATGAATGATATCCTCTTCTTCCCCTGACATATTTGGGATAGTTTACATGAATTTGAAATGCCATAAATATTTTACCACCCATCTACTATAAAATGTTCTAAAGAGGGGAAGAAAAACTTTCATTCACTTTGGTAATGTTAGAGTACTTCCTTTACTACATTCATTTCTTATTGTATCATTCTGTATTTGGGAGTACAGGGTATTCTGTTTAATGGTAAGGAAAGACATTAGTCAGGTTACTAAAATATGTTAAACGTTATATTAGAGGGCACTTGATAAGAATCAATCAACCCATTTACCACATGCTGAGTAGTATGGAAAATACTGTAAGTTCTCTGATACCTTCATATGTTAATCAAATTACTTGTAAAGTGGCTCTAGAAAAGAATGCTCCTAAAATTACACCAGATACCATGTGAGCAAAGCATGAGACAGATGTGGAATTTTCCCAATCACGGTCACATGAAGAAATTTCCTTATTTATACACTTATTATTTATTTCATGGAGCAGTCTCTTTTGTTCTATCAGATCACACAGACTGAATTCAGTGCAGTATTATGTTCTCTGATAATTATGAAGCAGCTGGAATTCCAATATTCTACTGATAAAGCCATCACATTCCTTTGTTTATTATGTATAATGCACCTATTATGGTTTAGGTCTTCATAAAAACTAGTATTTATTAAGAACATTTCAGATATACATATATATTTGATTTCAAATATAAAATGTACCACATCTTCTTTGTTTGAATTAAACATTTGTCTCACATTTCATATATCATTCTCATTTACTCATTTGATTTGAATAAAAATTGTCATGGGTTTGATTTTATATGGAACTGGTACATTTAGTAAATAGCGATTTTATTTGAAATGCATAACACTAAGATGTACAAACAAAAGTGAATTTGGTATAACCAATGAAAATTACATCCTCAGACACATGTAATCTTACATGCTATAGCATTTCATTATTTAGAAAAACAAGTCCTCCATCTTCTGCTACTATTTATTATAAAATAAATAAAAAATCAACTTCTTTTCTTATCCGTGCATTGCTTACTCCTCGAAAAACCAGATATGTGTTATAAAAGCAGTTGTTATATTGAGATGTATGTCTGCTTTTCTTCAGAAGACAGATTAGAGTGCTTCAGCTGCCACTAAAGTTGTCGTTCTTTGTAACAAAATGTAGTGCTGCATATATAAAAATGCAAAGTGTAATGTAGAGTCAAATGTCTCTCAGCACAAGAGTTGTTCGTTTTAGCACCCATTTTGTTGGTATTTATCAACTTACTAATTATAGGCAAATTGCTTCCAACACGAAAACTGTGATGATTAGCAGTTTTTTCTGCTAACTCTAGTCTACTGTAGTTCCGGTAAAAGAATGTCAATAATCCAGATTCCTTTCTTTTTCCTGGCTTAGAATATATAAAAATAAATTCATCAGACTAGCATTTCTCAACATTTGGGAAACGTGGTTTGGATGGATGGGGGTGGGAAGAGGAAAAGGGATATATATCAAAGAAGGTCTACTTGCTATCTCCCATAAATGGAGGGATGTTGAAGGCTGACTGGAGACTGGTCTATTACTGAATAGAATTGAGTAATCCCATTTTACTAACAGAGTAAATGCACTTAAACATTGTAAGGGAAGTGCACCAATTGCTGGAATCCAGCATAAAATCTCTGTAGTAAAAAATGGATAAAGAAGAGTCTTAAGAACTAGCTCATATACCATCATTGATGGACAGAAAATGGCTGGCATATATTGTTTTAAACCTCTCATATAACTATGCAGCCAAGCTACATGATATTGCTTGGTCAGACATAAAACAGTTTGTAACCTTCAGCCCTCCATTACAATCCTTTAAAGTGAGCTCAAATGAAAATGAGAGTAACATGCCAATCTAGAAAATGTTTTCATAACATGCAATACAATAATAGGTTGAATTTTCTATCACCATTGCTAATTTCACCCATTTGTTTCTCATTACAATAAGTAAACAAGATTAAATGGAAAATCTTACAGTTCACAGAGTACATTACACAGCAGAAATGTCTGTAGCAAATACTGACTTAGTGTCTTAACCAACTTATATGCCTCTAAGTGACTATTTCTCCCTGCTATGAAGTTTTTACAATTTTAAAGTTATATTGGCAGGTTCCAGTCAACAATGATGTCTGCAATGGCCTTCTTTCTCCAATACATTGCTTTTAGTCTAATTGCTTATTTGCAGTCTCAGCAGCAGAGAGAAGAATTTTATCCTCTTTGCCTTGTCTTTGAATACTAACTAGCTGGCCTAGCCAAGGCGCTCTAAAGAGAAAAACTGCATGAGAGACACACAGCATTTGACACAGTCAAGAGGTAAAAGAAAGGGCAAAACAAAAGTCTATTCAGGACCAATTCCTCTGATATTCTCCCTCCTCCCCCCAGTCTTTTTAAAAATAAAGTGAAAGAGGGGAACCCATAAATCCATGCCTGAATGCCTGAGGTTGTCAATTAATAAAGGACAACGAATGACAGGTGACTGTCAGTATAATTCTCAGTTTCCAAGTTATCACTTTTTGGCATTGTTGAACAAGAAAAGTATATACATAAAAAGGAAATATGTCATAAATTCTCTATGAATGCACAGACAAGTTCAATATCGGAAAAGCAGCAAAGTATTTCCACATGGGTTGCCTTCCAGTTCTGTGTATTTTTCCTAGAAAATGCTCTCAAGTTTTTTATAACAATGCTAAGTTACTTTGGATAAAATTGCTGAAGTGTTGTGAAACTGTTTCCCTTTAGACTTTTTCTTCTTTAGAATGGGAGATCTGGTTTGATACGTAAAATTCCTTGCACATGTTGCTAAACTTTTTTAAAAGAAGTAAGAATCAATTGATGAGAGATTTTTTCTGTTTGATTTTTTTAAAGGCTCCTCTCAAGCTGTTTCCCCCAAGATCTCCTTATACTTTCATCTTCCCAGACTGCCTTAATCCTCCTGTCTTTGTTGTTTCAATGTCTGATCCATTTGTTTTAAAGTCGACTCCACTCCACATTTGCTAGAACTGAAACTTGTCTTCAGGCACTTGCAGTTATAAATCTCGACAAAAGTACAGGTTTCCAAAGAAAGGTAGAGTGTTGAAGCAGGAAAAGGTTTGATGGTTACTTCAGTAATGTATATTAAGTTGTCTGTTGCATGAACTATAAGTACTCAGAAATAACAAATGTTGAGTGATGGAATGATTTGTAATTAAAATAAGTTTGGCCTCTTCTTAGATTACTGGCTCACTCGTCTGTTGACCATGTGTAGTAGAAGGACAAAGGTTCTATTCTCAGTTCCATTGGGCTGGGTAAGAGATACAGCTACCCAGAGCCCCAAGTTTCTAGAACTTGCCACAGTAGACATGAAGATGTGTCACTATGGTCAACCAGGCAGTGATCAGATGAGTATAAAGATCAGGATTTGCGGCATGGCAAATGCATGCAGGGCAGCGTTTTACAGAGCTTTGCTGTTATTCCTGCCCCAGCAGGTGTTGTTTGCTAAACATTCTACATCTTCTGAGAGAAATAAAGAAAGGAGGGCGAGAATACAACAGAAATAAAACAAGAACATCAGAAGTTAGTTCCCTGATCACAACTTTTTGTCTTTCCCTGCTAAAAGGACAAAAAATATTTAAAAACATCAATCTGGAAGAATACCTGTATTTCACTGTTAAACATGGACAAAAATTTGTTTCACTTTGAGCTTGGAAATTGAAAGCACTTGATAGGATAAAGCCATCTTATACAGATTTATCTCAGTCTTTAAGAAATTACTTTGTGTTCTGTTTGACAAACTAATCATATGACTTTCTCTGATTGCATGTGAATTTTACTTTTGCATGAAAGGTAAATAAGGTTTCTGGATTCTATTTTTCATTTATTTTTCACTTAACAGTAGATATAACATAAAATGCAACATCTGAGTGTTTATTTTAGAAACCCACAAAGAAATGATCATATAGAAAACCTGAAATTGTTTTCATAGAGTCCTTATTTGTAGTAATTCTTTCTACAGCTTAGTTATGGTGGTCCTTATAAAAATTCATAAGGAAACAATAATTTAAAAAAAATCCTCCAGGTGTAATTGATATCGATAAGTTTACAGATATTAAACTTGGAAGTCACAGAAAATATTGTTTTATAATTACAGCCATTTTTAGTTATTAGAAAATCCATAAGTATGAAAATTGTGTAAGACAGGGATATGAGGAAAGAATTAACTTGAGATAAAATAGGAGGCTAACTTTCAACTTTTAACAAATGAAATAAAATCTATGCATATTTAAAGAACAATTTTCTATTGGATATATTCACATAACTGAAAATTATAGTTTACTACTTAGTAGTTGCCTAAAAATTTTTCTTAGTGAGAAGAGAATTATTATTACTTTAAATCACAATTCATTTGTGGAATGTGTGTGAGTACAAGTATGCAATGGCAATAAGAAAGCAGGGAAGACTTGGGAACTTTTCAAATAAAGATATGTAATTCTGCATTTCATTTATATTTAATAAGATACCCACTATATGTTTTCAAGGGAATTCTAATTATTTTGAAAAGATAATAACCTATGGGTCAGTCATATCTTGACAACTAGTGGTGAATGTTTAAGGAAAAACTCAGGCTCTTCAAAATGCAGAAATCTAAGTAGATCACCATCATGATGAAAAGACAAAAAGGTTTGTGTATTTTCTTAGTAAGAGAATTATTTTATGATCTAGTTATATCTATGGTGACTGATAATGACAAAGGAAAAGCTTGTCAGGAGAAGGGATGAAATACTCAGCCCCATCCTCATTCTTTTTTTTTTTTTTTGATGGTACTGGGGTTTGAACTTGGTCTCAAGCTTACTAAGAAAGCACTATATCATTTCAGCTACTCATTCTTAAATAGTAGGTTATATATGCTTTCCTTCTGAAAGCAATTAAGCTTAAATGCAATAGCAATTGTGTTTTAGACAATATTTATCCTCTAGTTATAGAAATGCAGTGCTGGGGGTGAGGAGTGAGCCAGATAATAAGGGAGGAAGCATGGCAGAGACTGGCAGAGACCGGGCTGGTCCTCTACATTGAAGGATGGGAGGTTTGGAGTAGATGAGAGATTGTAAAGCTTTCTGCATAAGTAATAAAATGAGCAAAATTACATATGAGGATGGCTATATCTTTGTAAAGATAGGTGACAGATAGATAGATAGATAGATAGATAGATAGATAGATAGATAGATATAGATGCATACTGAATGAATGACCTTGCGGTGGAAAGTGAAATTCAGTGACGCCATTTTGGGAAAGTATATGCTGCTTTAATGATATTTAAATTTAGCTTGTTATCATATAAAAAGTACTGAGGAATAGAGAAGGAGCAATTTGAATTTTATCTGTTTTTGACTGAGAACAAAAATTCAGATTAGACATTCATACAGCAATTAAAAATGATCTGTCCAAATTCTTCTGACTCACATACTGATAGTTTGAGTATAAACTGGTGCAATTTTTCTGAAGAAAAAACTAACAAATGCCCAAGTCAAAAACATTGAAAATATGAATATTCCTAGCAGTGCTACTGTTTGGAATTAACCCCAAATAATCAGATAATCCAGGTAATTAAATGGAGTCAATTTAAATATGGGAAATGGTAAAGGCTGATTAAATAAGTTATGCTATATCCATAAAGCCATCATAGTCTAATTTCAACGATGAGATTGTCAGAACCATTGACTTTGGTTCCAAGTAGGCGAAATGGAGCTGTAATTATTTATCAGCAGTCTTTGGTCCATGCATGTATAGTCCATGTGGGTAGTCAACACTTCATGTTGATGAGATGGTTAAACAGATTCTTTTCCTTGGCCACATCACACAGGGAAGCTTTTCTACTAGGTCACATATGATTATCTGACACTTATATTCCTCCAGTGAGAAGGTTGAGTTCGGTTATGAAGTAGGAAATTATTCTTTACACCTAGAGGAATTTTAAATACCAATTGTATAGAAAGACATAGAAAAAAAGATAGCCAGATGGCCGGCAGAGATGATCTTTGACTTACTGGCTCCCTAAATAGATAAAATGTTTCCTTTATAAAAAAAAAAAACTTTGGCTAAAATCTGTCAGAAAGAAACAGAGATATAAGTACAAATTTTCTCAGGGAAATTTATCATGGAATTATAATTGTAAAATTAAGTTTTCCTTTACTTATAGGTTATATTTTTTTAAATGAATGCTTTTGCACTTACTCAAAGTGTTAAAGTGAGAATCAATTGAAGTTAGAAATTCTCACAATTTTCATGAGGTGCTACCCTTGAAGGTTTCAAAGTCTGCTCATTACAATTTTAAATGCACTGTACTTAAATCCAGTATTATTTTGTTTTTTCTACCTGTAAATGATGCATTGATAACACCAAAAATTTATTTTAGAGAAGATACTATTTCTTCACACACTAGATTTGGGGCCATGGTCAAAATCTTTTGTTAACACATTCCAAATGTATCATTCTCTACTTGAAGAGCTTTTGTGCTTCCAGGGGAAGGCACCTGGTCTTATCATTCTTCATGTTCTCACAGTGTTTAATTGATGATATTAAGCAAACGTTTGTGACAAGACAGCACTTTCATGTAATCCCTACCCCAGTTAAGTTGATACACTTATTATCCTTTGACTACATGTGCCCCTTCTCTGTAGACATCTGCCTGGATAGTTCTCTCGATTCTACTACACCTATTGAAACACTTCTTTTCCTCTCTTTCCTTAGTATCACTATCTCTACTATTATTTCTTGGTTAGCTGAGACCACCACCATTTCCCACTTTTTTAAACACATCAGAATTTTTGTGTTCCACTTCCAATATTGCATATTATCTTGAATTATTAGTTATCTTTCATAATTATTTACTTTATATATCAGTAAATTACTAGTAGCAGAAACCAACTGGGGTAACAAAAGGGAAAAGGAACTCACAGGAATAATATGAGGCTAGAAGCGGGGATTCATAGAAATCAAGAAGTCTGGAGAACAGGTTTTAAACCACGATCTAACAAAACTCAGACAGAATAGGGTTTAGGAAGGAGGAGCCACAGTAACCTTACAGCAGCTAGAATAGAGTGGTCAGAATATCACCATGGTGATAGTTATTTTTGAGTCACTCAAATCCTTTCCACTGTCTTAGATGCAAAGATCTAAATGGCAGATTCAATCAACAGATAAAATCTCTCTCAATGAGCATGGGAAAGAATTATTTGACCTCCTTGTCTTGCTGGAAGAGAGAGAGGGAGTTATGGTGCTTGCATAGAGGAGGAGAGGAAGGGGATTTCCAAAATAAATTATGGTCTTATGAAGAAGAAACATGAATAAAGAGCAGCTGTTTATTCAGATAGCTGGTTCCTGAGGCAGAGGGAATAGTCTGTATATTGCTTTATCTGCTAAAAGGATACAATAGTGCCTCAGACAAGTAGAAGATCAGGTGTTAGCTGAAGGAGAAGATGAGTGGAGAAAGAGATAGTATTAATATTTATTGAAATCATATGATTGGGCTACACTTGTCCTTGAATGCAGTCAATATTCTGATGGCCACATGAGTCAAAACCAGGTAAACAGGATTCATTGCAGAAGGCTGCCTTAATGAGAGTAGTGTTCCATGTGTGCTGAGATTGTGAACAAACTGGAAAGTCCATGCATTAATAGAGAGTACATAAAATAATGTACTTGATACAGTACATGGTTACAGGTATTCAGTAAATTGTAATTCTTTCAAGTAGCAGCTTACTATTAGATTAACATTTCTCTACTATTGCAGAGGTAAAATTCTCTAGGCACTGGTGGCTCACACCTGTAATCCTAGCTACTTGGGATGCTGAGATTGGGAGGATCACAATTCAAGGCCAGTCTGGGCAAATAGTTTGTGAGACCTCCATCTCCAAAATAACCCGACAAAAATGGACTGGAGGTGTGATTCATGTGATAGAGCCCCTGCTTTGCAAGTCTGAAGCCTTGAGTTTAAACCCTAGCCCCATCAAAAAAAGAAAAATCCTCTAGCTGATGATCATGCATCTTGTTTCATAACTCCAGAGGACTGATAAAACATTGTTGAAGATTCTAGAGTGATCAGCAGATATCATACAGGCTAAGGTAAGTGCTCATACCATTTTTACAATTATATGATAAATAATCCTCTCCAGCTGCAAAGTTTGAAAAACAAATATTACTAATAAAATGAATTAATGATGACAAATAACAACAAAACTCCTGCAAAGCCACAAATTTTGATGAGAAACAAAAGCACTCACCAGACTCATTATATAAGGAATATATTCAGTGTTCTGGCATTAGTTATTTCCTCACTTCAACGTTAAGCCAAATGCATATAAGGAAGAAGACAGTTGCCAGGAAATGTGTCTCCATCCCCTTTCCTCCCCATCCCCTTTCCCATGACTGCATCAACTATCAGGTGCTAGTCAAAGTTGAAAGGTCAGCAGTCACCTGTGGCAGATGTGCTTCATTCTGATAAACACTTGGATGTTGGAAATGGCTCTGCTTACAGATTATTTACTATTTAGGTGAGAAGTAGGACTATGAGGGAGCTTTACTGCTGGGAATCTTATTTCATATTTGAGTGCAATTAGCCAGCTGATAAATAGGCTTTTGTTTTCCATTTGAATGGCCAATGCCCACTCATTGGGACACTATCTTGTCAAATGGGCAACAATAATAATAAAGTTTATGTATCTTGGCTCTCATTACTCTAAAACCTGTAGTAACCTCCTGCATTGTAATCAAGAACCTGAACTGAGCATGCAAAATAATTATCTTCCAGAATCCGCCTGATGATGATGATATGAAGGGCTATCTTTTGTTTTGAACTGGAAATAAGGAATAAATGCTTTAATGACTTTATTTTAATATAGTCAGATCATGTTTGAAAACCTTAGCATTCTATATTCCATATGTGTACATAGCTCAAATATGAAGAAGATATATATTCCCACATTCCAAAAGATATTCTAATTTCAAAAATCCTCTGACAATATCTGAAGTATCCTGTAGCAATTTTCTAGGCACTTGTTATTGAGAATGTTGAGGACTTTTTGTCACTACTTATTATTTGCATCTTTAGTTTTTTTCCCCACCAATTTATTTTCCAGTGTACAATATTTGATTCCATTGAAATAATTCTAAATGAGGTCCTCTTGTCCTATTTTGGCTTAATGTGATAGTTTCATAAATGAAGATAACACATGATTTCATTGTTTTTCCCATAGTGATGATTGAAAAGAAAAGCCACCTAATATCCTCTTGTTTAGTTTCCCTTGAGAAAAATGATCAAAATGAGCATGAAGCCTTGTAACCATGGAGCAGATTTCCTGTTTTATGTTCACAACTTTGACAAAGTAACCATTGCCACACAACTTCTGGTAAATTTTGTGAAAGAATGGGAATTATTAATCATTATGTGTTGACTCAGATATAACTGGATCAGTGTAAGAAGGAAAATCAATGTAGATTTTTATTCATTTCACCAATACATCTTTATTGAGCACTAGTATGCTCTATTTACCTGAGGACAGAAATGTGAGCAATGTGTGGCTTCAGCTCTCAAGGATTTAATAATTTAACATGCTGGATTATACAGGCAGTAGGGGGTGGTGAATGGTGGTGGTGACTGGTAACAGTTTTGGTTTATGTTCAGGAAGAATTATACGGATGTAAATGAAGATCTGTTCATATATCACCTGGGAAACAGACATTAGCTCAATTTCTAACCTGTTTCATCTTTCATCTATTAAGACAATTTTTGCTGTAATGCAATATCACTTGATTATTAAATATCACTCAAATATCATTTATATTTTAATGATTTCAAAGACCAAACAAGGAATGGTGGGATCCAACTTTAATCAAATGTAAGAAACTTTTCTCAGTTCTTCCTCTGTCTGGAAAATTGCTACACACTCTGTAAGGAATATATATTCATTAACCTAAAGGATATAATTTTCTTGTGGGGTTGAGACTTACATATATATATAAGTTCTATATAACATACAAATGCATGGGTACACACATATGCTTATGCACATTCATCTACATAGAGATGTGAATCACTATAGTAGAGACTATATATAAAAAGTATTACCTCAGTTTGGAATAATAGATCATTGAGGGGAAAAGTGAGTCATAAAACAGGGATATAAAACTTGATATAAGATGAAGTGTCGCATTTGCTTTAGTGAAAAGGGAAGAGGAATATATACACATTCTAAATAACAAACATAGGAAAGGGGAAGAGAAACAATATAATGGACTTAATTTCATTGACAATTTTAGGAATTGTAAAAGTCCAGCCATCATTTTCACTACAGTCAAATAATTAGGATAATCTACTATTTTCCTTTATGATTTTTATAATGAAGAATGACTACTCTTACCATAAATTTATTTCCAGTAACAATTACTTTTACAATATTAATGATTTTTTACTTTTTTTGGTTAATGGTACTACAGTTTACTTGTTTACAACATTTGGTAAACAACTATATCAACTGAGAAGTATTTGTTGATTTTTTCATGTGACTAGCCCTGGGTCAGTTTTTACAGAACATAGTAGAAATATAAGACATACATCCATTCTTGGGAGGCTGTTCTGATATTATTAGGTGGTCCACTCCCTGACAATACAATTGAGAGTAAGACTACTCATAATATGGAAAGTGACCTGAAGTTTTGCTGAAGGGAAGACTGACTTTGTATCTAAGGGCTTTTTTACAAACTTGTGAGTGTAAGCAAAATCCCTGCTCTGTTATGCATTTTAGGAGCTCTGTAATTTGGAATGTCTTCCACTCTAAATGCTAAAGTCTTCCAGGGGGTAACATGTTAAGACCTACAAAAGTCAGAAGTACAATTCAGACCTAGCGGCTGGAGCCCAGATTACAGCATGTCTTTCTTACAGTCACATGACACTGGACTAGCAGAACATTGTTGATGTATTCATTTTGGGTTAATCTTGCTACTTTGAACAAAAGGTTGAGTTAAAAACTCAGGTCTGCTGATAGTCCACCTCTGATTCTTGGCTTGAACCATGTGTGAGGGCTACAAGGTCAGTTCTCACTTCTCATGCTTCCTCTTATCTACAGTATCAGATAGCCTTGTGAGACTGCCTCAAGGCAGTTACCTTACTCCTTCAACAGACTTTGCACTACATGCCAAGCAGGCTCTATCTCTTCTTAGGACTTGGCAAACCATTGCTCCATAATGCCAGTCGGGACTTCTTAATGTCCTCTCCTGCCTGAGAGACATTTATGTGTCTGAATCATTTCCAGGATTAGTCTTTAGAATTGCTGGTCAAGAAACGAACACACTTTGTGTAAATATCAGCACACTTCTTGATCAGCTTATGAGGCCCTCATCAATTCCCCTGACTGGAAAGCAGAGGTGTGGACAACACTGAAAGGTATTCCATTATAGGAATATAATGATTTATGCTAAATATTTCAAGAGAAGAAATGGTTGAAAGACATCTAAGCCATAATAATATTAACATAACAGAAAATGCATAACTCACCTTTTTTCATATGTTCTGTGTAAAACTTACCTTTGTGGCTATCATCAATGAAATATAGTTATAACTTTGGATAGGGTCATCGGAATGTATGTAAAGATGCAGAATCATTAGGAAATCTGTAACTAAATAAATGGTATTAGGAAACTGGGGTGGCAAGAACTATATGGTTTCAATACAAATGGCATTATTATCTTGCTCATGTGGAATGAGATATGAAATTATTTTTAAAAAAACACATTAGACAATCAATAACAGAAAGACACAATTTTCAAACATGAACAGGAAGAGATAGTGCCTGGACAATAAGACGAATCTTCACATGCACTGATTAGACAATAAATAAACATATAACTATTTATTAGACCATTATTCTAAGTCTGTATCTCTACCTTATACAAGCCTGTGAGTTTTGTAACACATTTTAAGCCAAGCTTTTTATATATGGGGGTGTGCAAAAAAATTTTTCCAGGGTTTCTACAAAATGGCCTTGAGTAAACATATTAAAGGAAATAAAAGGCTGTATTGAGAATCTGTTGAATTCTCAGCTTTACCAGTGTTGGGTCCCTTAGGACTGAGTCATTGTACTTTCAATGTTTGAGTTTGTGGATTTTTGCACCAGTTGACACTTAGAACAGCATCTCTTGCCAGATAAACACACACATTAGTAAATTTGACATGTCTTCTTTCAGAAAATAACCAAGCAATCAATGTTTTATCAGACCTTCTACAATGAATGTAAACTCATATTGAGTCCAGGTAAAAACTCAAATTCATGGTGGAGCTATGGAGTCTTGTTTCATTTCAGTCTCCATTGTTCTATACCATCAATCACATGTTGTTCACATCTAGAAATGAAAATTTGGGGTGAAACTGGAAACTTCAAGTAAGCATATTTTGTACAATTTACTTAAGTTTATGAGTTAAAAAAGGAAATTAGATGCAATGCAGTCAAATTCTTGGCATGATTTTAATTCAATAGAGACTTTGCTCTAGTATGTATCATGCATATTTATCACCAGCATAAATAATGGTATCTACAAAGGATAATTGGGCAGGTCTGATGGATCACAAAGCATCAAGGAATAGTGTCATGGGGGCAGTATTGCTAAGAAAGCATGCAAATTTGTTTTTGAAAGATTTTAAAAGATTTTTAAACTAAAAATGAGTTATTAGATAAATGGAATACCTACCAATGTCTTTTGGCTAGTCAAGGTTATTCTTAGGTGAGGAATTGCTGTTGCCAATTTAGGTCAATTCTATAAACATATACACATAGCTACAGGGTAGCAGACAAAATTTAGGCATTCAACATAATCACTGATCACCCACTTGGGTGCCATGCTCTCTTCTATATATCTATTATGGCTTGAGTATGAAATGTCCCCACAAGCTTATGGGTTGAGTGCTTGGTTATCAGATGGTAGTGCTATTTTGTGAGGTAGTGGGTACTTTAGAAGGTGGAGCCTTGCTAGACACTGATGTTGTACCCTTGAAGGTTATACCTGGTCCTGTCCCCTTTTCTCTCTCTTCTTCCTGACTGACATGAGGTGAAGAACTTTCTCCATCACATACTGTTGCTGACAGTTGTTCTACTCAAGTACATAGGGCCAAGCAGCCATGGATTGAATGTTCTGAGATCCTTGAGTCATAATAAATCCTTCCTCCTTATGTGATTTTGCTGAGATATTTAGTCACAGTGATATAAAACTGACACAATATTTAGACATATTTCCTAATTGTTCAGAATATGCAAAGTATAGAATGATGATTTTGTTTCTGTGTCAGTCTACTATGCACGCTATACCTTTCTTATGAGCAGTTGTCACTATTACAACTTTAATTAATGTTTTATATTACTGCAAATACTCAATTATAAGTTATTCATGTGCTAAATAGTATTAACAAACTTCCCCCAACATTATTAGACACAATTAAAGCTCCATTCCCTACACAGAGAAATCATAATCACATCATTATCATACAATAATTTAAAACCTACATATTTTCTACATGTGCTATTATCCTGGCATAATATTTAATAAATGAATACAGTGATAATATAGATTGAAGAAACAAAAAAATAGTAGTTATTACCCTAAACTTTGGACTAATTCTTATAATAATTAAATTTTCAATTTGTTTAAGAAATTTAAATGATTTGCTTTCATTACTTCCTTTTGTTAAATTATTTTTCAGATAAAGCATGAGAAATTACTTATGATATCATTTAGTAAATTTCACATCTTAATGAGAAATTAAAAGACTTAAAATGAACCCAGGTATAAAATGCATAGTTCAACCTATAACATATCCTATCACAATGCAATGGGCTTGTTTGGGCGCTCAGGTGCCTAACATTTTAACATGACCATTCTATGTATCTTAATTTTTATTTTATAAGCCACGTAGCGAGATGGGCTCTTTCAAATGACCAAGAAAAAAATTTCCGATTGTACTTGGTTCTTGTAGTCATCAAAGGGTGTTTGCTTTCAAAAGAATTATTATATTTCCATCTTGTTTGCCTTGGGGAATGTCAATTAAGTCCAAATTATTTTATGACAGAGATTTTTCCATTTTTAGAGACAGAGTAAGTGAACTAGAAATAACAAAAATCAAATGAGAAATGAAAAAAATAAAGTTTGATATTTACCTTCAACTTGCTTATCTTTCAATTAGCATTGGTTTACCCTTGGCAAATGTCCCCATTTGCAAACACCTATTAAAAAGTAAGCTGCTTTTATTTCTTGCTTGTACACAAATAAGTCTTTTTAAACGCATGCTTCTATGCAGCACTGTCTGAAGAGCTTTGTGTTATCTCTGGTATCTAATACTTACAAGGAATCACTTTCATTGTGTGTGGTCTGATTCTTAACAGCCTATTGATTCATTGGATTTTGTGAATTTTGGAAAGAGACCAATTGGTTCTTTATGCTGCCTGGCATAGCAATTCTTAATTTTTGTCTGTTTCTTCTCAACCTCAGTTTTAAGAAGAAAATGGTTTCTTTACGTTGCTTTGAAGGATTTACTGAATCCTACATCACCAAGAACATTTTAAAGCTTTATTTGGTCTGTTATTTAAAGTGGAAAATGCTGTCCCTTAAGACACTGGCATACTGCCATTTGCCTCCAGAATAGTTCATGGTTCACTGTCAGGACTGATGCTTTTTCTAGAAGAACATATGGACCGCTTTGGAGACATTTTCAGCAGCACTCAGATGTGGAACATATATCTATTTACATTTAGTCTCCAATAGATAATTTTTCTAAATTTTAATACCTTCGACTTTCTTTGATACTTTCTGAATAGTATATTAGAACATGATGACATCAAAAGAAGCTGGTGATTTGGAAGTAGATGGGACTAAATTTAATTGAAGCAGAGTTTAGTTTGTGTATATTTCTGTTCCCGTGATATTATTATAGCTCTTGCTGAAGTGTTATATTTTCTTTTTCTTCTTCTTCCATGATTTTTCTTAATTTTAGTGATTCTAAATAGTCACTATAAAAATTGAAAGTGAGTGGGAAAATCTCCCTGCCCTCTGCGATGTTAATAACTAAGTCATGGGAATGTAGTAGGAGCTAGCACACACTCGAGGATGATTGTATCATTAAAATTGCATCCAGTCAATTTGGTATACCTGACATAACTTGTTCTGTAAATACTCTTCTCACTGAAGCACCTGTTTTGTTTGATTGTGAACATTTTGAGTAAAAAAGGCAAACAAAAACACATTTAAAACAAGCAATTAGAGTTAAGGTGTGCCTCCATTCAATAAGAAGGGGCTAATTCCAAGTCTAGAGAGAATAGTTTCCTATCTTTGTATATAATTTTGTTTTGATGATTAGAACTCCACATATTCTCTTAGAAAGAGACTGATTCCTTATATTATTGTTCTGTCAGATTGTCTCTTTACTGGTCATTCAGTAAACAAGTCGTTGATTTACTAAGATATGGTGCTGGCTGCTTTTCAAAGAAAGCTAACCTGAAATCAGTACTGTGTTGATGAAAGAAAATGGAAGATAAAACAAAACCAAATAAGACAATTATAACCATGTTCTCAGTTGGGAAACCACTAATGCTTCACTAGTCAGATTCCTTAGCATTGAAAGTCTTTTTTGCCTAAGCAATTGTGAGATCTTTCCAGATCCTGAGGCACTGAAAAGTTGAACAGAAAGACAGAAGTGGTGATGGTCAGAGCAAGATCAGAAGAAGAATTATGAATATATAAGGTAACCTCTGTGAAACAACAGAGGATGCGAAATCAGAAATAGCCGTCAGAAAATGTTTTCTTTGTGGAATCACCAGGGAAGGATGGCCATGTATCCTATAACTTCAATTATTTGGTTTTTCCAATGTTGCAAATATATGCATCATCTGGTTGTCATCTTGACAGGAAAAATGTAAGCTTGGGTGAGATCCCAACAGGCAATACATTGGAAAATCAGCAGAATTTTAACCACCCAGGCCACACAGAACAAAGACAATCACATAAATTCACTCACGCCTATGGCAGGACATCAGATGGGTGAGGCAAAGGAAGAAATTATTTGTTCACCCTCATCTTCTGTAGAATTCCAAAGAAAAACAGGACAAATTATCTGAGAAAGTTTCAAAGTAGTTGTTTGTCTGATTGATGACTGGTTAGTATATTTCATTTTCCCATAGAATATAAAGTGATTATTTGTATATGAGATAGTTTATAGAAATAGCAACTGTCTTTCAAATTAGTGTGTTCTACTTAATATTTGATGAAAAAAATATAAATGTGACTTTGTTAAGTCCCCACATATATAATACTTAAAAAGGACCTTTAGAGGAGAGCAACATATTATAGTTTACCAATATCTATTGGCACACTGATACATTTATCAATAACTGTCTACCTGTCAATCTCCTCACCTCTCTGAGCCATTTGATACTTTCAATTTTATTTATCCAGAAATATAACTTGAAGTTACAATTTATAATATATTTGGTAGGGACTCAGAAGAACACTTACCAGATATGTACAAAAACTTAGATATTTCCCCATTCTAGAGATACACTTTGAACAATGTGTTTGGAAATGTGACCTGTTCTGCATCTATCCAAAGGACTCTAAATCCTGAACTGTATTATATAATAAAACAGAGCCAATTTTAAGTTCTACTATCTCTGGAAAATATTCATAAGGTCCATGAATAACATACATGTAATGTACAAACATATCCACACTTGCTCTCCCTGAAGCTGAATGATCCTGAAAATGTGTATTTTTATAGTGAACTAGTGGTAAAGAAACACACACATACACACACACACACACACACACACTCACACTTACAGATGTATGTACATGCATACACATACACCTATAAATGTGAGACAGAGAGAAGCAGAGTCAGCTGTTTCCAAATAAGTATAGCAAGTCATAATCTTAGAATCTTCTTAAAGTGGATTAATTTCCAAAAATGCTACTGGAAATCAATATTAGATCCCAGGTGGTCATCAACATTTCTTTTCACTCAGTTTATGGTGACAGTTATCTGCCCTTCACCTTTGCTTCATGATGGACAGGTGCAACTAATGCTCTTCTATTCACCTGTGGCACTCTGACCCTGGGGGGTGAAGACCTTTTCCCTCTGTGACATGTACAGCTCTGTATACTAGGCCATAGCCACTAACTGTAGTATTGTATCATCATGAAGCTTCTTTTCTTAATGTTTTGAAATTATCATGAGCTCTAGGTCATCGCTGAGAATAAGCAAAGATCAACCATATAGGCTGCATGTTATTTTACTTAAATTATCACCATTAGTAAATATTCTGTCTTTAAAGAAGAGTTTTTCCAGTCTTATTGTGTTAATTAGTGACTTAATAGGGCCCCACTGTAGTTTGGTATGAATGATAACCATGTTAAAGTGAAGTCTTATGCTAATTCAATAACTTAAGGACTTTTTTCCCCATAGAAATCTCTTATCAAGTGGCTATATAGTAAATGTTGGTTGGATCCAAGCATGTCATCTAAGTGCCATAGAATGGAAGAGGCACCCTTATTTTTAGCCACTTACCTGTCATACTCTTACATCTGCTAAAAGAGAATCTTTTCATTTTGCTTAATTGGCAGTAATTTTAAAATTAGATCAGTCCTCCGTGTCCCATTAGATATATAACTTCTATACTGACATCCACTCGAATATTTCTAATGACTAAGTCAGCTTTCTCTTTGACATGCTTAGAAGAGACCCTCGCTTTGACTTTTTATGTTTTCAAATGCACTATGAATCATTCTGCCAAAATCCTGCCCTTCATGTGAATGATATATTTTATTTATACTCGTAGAAAAAAATCTATGCATGGCCATTATTAATCACTCACACCTTTAAGAATGATCTTACCTTTTGGCTATTCATCACCATCTGTATCCTTCCTGTTAAAAGGGGACACATCATAACGGATGTACAGTCAGGCTGTAGATGGTCCAAATGCACAGCTATTACCAAATCTATGTGTCTTCATTTTAAGACTATGTACACACATGCGTGCACAAGCTCATGTACACACACAATCTCTAGGTTGCATCATTTCTGGAAACTTCCTTTAAAATACCAAAGTACTAAAACCATGTCAGCTTTCAGACAATATATCACTATGATTTTGAAGAGCTTCCAAAAGCTGCCCCTACCTGAAGCAAAGACAGTAAGAGATTGGGCGATTGGAATGAGCAAATACTCAAATGAGTGGAAAGTGCTATGTAGCTAGGTTCTTATTACATACCAGTTATCAGCAAGTATGTATAATGATAGAAATATCACTAAAATAAGTACATTAGAAGATAGAAATTACTATACAGTTAGTAATTTTAAATTATAAGATCAAGAAATAACAATAAGGCTTTAAAATTTTAAAGCTTTGAATCTAAGGAAGATGGTAAGTACTCTTTTCATCCGAATATTTAACTTTTTGGGCATTGAAGAATTACTCAATGGAAAAAAAATAACCCATACAGGAATATGTAGTCAGTAGTAAAGTTGCTTATAATTTCAACCAACCCTAATATGGTATAGTACAAAGGCAAATGAGTCTATGCCCACTCCCAAACTCTATTTATTGAGTTTCTTATTGTTTATTTTTTCATTGTTGGCCTTAAAATTTTCCAAAGTAAAAGGTTAGGATATTAAACCTGTTGTGAAAAACTTTCTTACTGATTTCCTGATTTTGTGAAGCATACTTGCAAGATACAAGATTAAATCCTGACTTTTATAAGTAAATGCTAATGCAAAGAAAGTCAGCTCCATGCAAAAAGTTATGTAGGTAATTGGGATATAAGTATATATTGCCATTAAGCATCTTAAATATGGAGTACCAGTTAACCTTTCCAAAAGCTGTATTTCGTGTATACTTATGATGTGCCTTTCATTGTGTAAAATGTTGGCAGGAACAGAAATATGGGAAGTAAAGTTTTCTTTTCTTAATATGCTCCTGGTTTGGTCTAGTTAATGAGACTTGTGAAAATACTAACAACCTATTGTGACATGAGTCACTGTGTAGATGAGACAATTCCATAGAGACAGATGTTCTTCAGAATATTTGATGTATATTTTAAGCATATTGTAGAAAAGCTAGACTATATTTATTTTTAAAAGGTATTTGCTGAAAACCTATGTAATTTTACATTTTGTGCTGCTTTAAAAACTAGTAGCCTTTCAATAAGGATGCTACTTTAAGTCATGGTGAATACAGAACAGCCACATTTATGATCTCATCTTTCAGTAAGTCAAAGGCAAAGATAAAGGGCTACTTCTTTAGGGTCTGGATCAGTTTGTCTCTAATATCTCCGCAATCAAACCTGCCCGAAACGGATCCAGATTAGTCAACAAGCAGATGATTAGAGATAAAACCTCTAATCTTGGGATAAATTTAATCCAGGCAGCATGTGCTCTTTGGTCATTTTATAAATATGGCATTTTAGAACAGCATTCTCAGAGATCCAGCAGTGCATATCCAGCATTGTAGCTAAAATATTCAAATAGAAATAAAAATAACTTCCCAGAAAGTCACTGGCATTCATGTTTCCTTTAGAGAATAGTTACAAAAGTCAGCTTAAATGCTCACACAAGATTTGGTAAAATACTACCTCCCACCCCCACAGAAATGCTAATGGCTACTGGTGTTAAAGATTTATAACAAAGGTTCCAAAACCTTCTCTTTCCTGAATTATGGTGTCATAATTACTGGGCATGGTCAGGCTCTGGAAGGAAACAGGGAACCCTGGACAGGGATGAGCTCCACGTACATGCCTCCTAGGGTAGTAGAATTTATCTCTGAAGGTTTAATATTTCTAACCTGTTATTTTCTAATCCTATTACTATAATGTTTAGGTAAATTGAATATATTTCCTTCTTTATCTGTGTGCAACTGAAAGTAGTTTTTGCAATAATGACTTTTTGTTGTGTCTAAAAACAATTTTGATTCTTCAGTTCTTAAGTTTTATACTAACATGCTAAATATGTTAGTATTTAGCTAAATATGTTTATACTAACATGCAGTTATGGGTGTCCTTATGACACCTCATGGCAAATTCAGTGATATAGTGACTACACATCTAGTCCATGACTTCTTGGCTCTTTGTTAACCTAACTTATTATTATGTTAAGAATCAATGGTTCCAGTGACTATAGACTCAGCACACTCATATTCACACTAATGTGTGTGTTTATGTGTGTGTGAAACAGCTATGCAATGACTTATTGAATTGCATATGGAAAAATTGCTAGGCAACTGCAAATTACAAGGATATAATGCCATCATGGGAGTTTAATGGTGACATCATAAATCACAAGAGGAAGGTATAAATGGACTGTGCATCCCCACAACTCTGAGATGCTGCTGGAGCTATGATTTTAAAAGTCGCTCACTTCCCCAACTAGCATTACTTGTACATGGATAATTTGTGTCATCATTTCCATCTTGTCCAATTCTCTCTGCTGTTCCTCATCAACTTCAATCCTTTAAAGCTGAGAATCTAATCCCCTATTGCCAGCCTGTGCTATTAGAGAAGCTATATTTAAATATAACACCTGATTGTCCCAAGTTGAAATCTAACAATTCTGAAAATCTTGCCAGTCTGGGATAGGTGTCACACTCATGCACTATGACAGACAGGTGACAACACACCCAAGAATTAAGAGATTTTCTCCTCTTGGATAACAGCATGCTTCATGCACCTATTCCTTTTTCCTCTGAGACTGGGAAATCTAATTACATATAGTACTCTCATTATGACTGCAAACACAGAAATGATTTTACAGTTTTGCTTTTTATTCATATCTGAAGTTCAATGAATCCAAGTTATATTCTAATTTATTTCTTATGTCCTAAGTGATTCTTTTTCCTCTCTGATGCTGTCATACTGAGGAATATATTAACATAAAATAATAACTGGCCCAAACTTTTGTCCAAATTTAAATATGTCCTAGCAAAGCCAGCCCTATTCTAATTGCTTTTATGTGTCACTTTAAGGCTAAGAGACCCAACCTCCTGGCAGCTTTGCTCTGGGTCTTAATTAGCCACTTAACTGCAAATTGGTTGGCACCCTAGTCCTTTCATCAGTTATTACCCAAATAGCATCACCGACTTAGGATAAAGAAAAGAAAGATCCTACATGTAGCAGGTCTTTCCATCATTATTGCCCTTTAATACGAAGTGGTGGTGGGGGGGTCCCAACTCTAATTAGGACGAAGATTCTAATAGGCAATTGGCATCTTATTTAACTCCCTCTCAGTGAGGTGTCTGAAAGGAGAAACAATCACAGTAATGTGTGTAGAGTGCTACAAAATTTACAAAATATTTTCACCAACTTTATTACTGTCACATACCATTTGCTTTAGCCATGTATTAATCAGTATGTTTGTCTTAGTTAGCATGCTTTAAGATATAGATTCTTATTTTAGTCCTTATTCCCTTTGCCTGTGATACACTAAGCAGTTTCATAAAATTAACAAAGTCAATCACTGATATCTGAAATGGAGTTAACATCTTTATTTTTTGTCACACTTCTAGAATATGGGTAATTTGATAATTATATTTCCTGGATGGATACTCATTGGCAAAGCAAGCCTAAGCAAACTTGTATTAATTATAGAAAAAAACGAAAGAATGGAGAAAGAGCAAGGGAGTTTTTTTCCTGTGAATATAGAAATAAACACACGTGGGAGAAAGAGACCAGACAGATATAGATATAGATAAAAACCAGATCTTGAACTTGCCAAAGGAGGTTGAAAATTAGAAAAGAATGTAAATGTGGAACATGTCATTTGTTTAGTGTTTTTGGAAAATAACCTTAATTGATGCTTTTTGTGCAATATAATTTAACATCCTTTTGTTTCTGCTGGAGAAGAAAGAAACTAATTATGGTGCCTTTTTAATAATCAGCTGTGTGTATGTGTGTGTGTTTAACCTGGTTCCCTTAATTTTTCCTATAATACTTTTTTACATGTTAATTTCCTTTTTCTGTTACATATTTTTAGGTCATCAGGGATTATACTTGGTTATAAATATTCAAACTTCTTCTGCACTCCTGAAAGCATCCTGAATTGAAACTTTGCACATCCAAAATTTCCTCTGCTCATCACAACTTCTGGAGCTGAGACTCAAGTCCATTGGCTGAGCAAAATTAGGATTCTTTCAGGCTGTGTGTTTCTGAAAACTTGGAAATGGTGAATTATGTTTATGAGATTCATTTCTGAACTGTACCAGAGCTTATAAAATATTAGTATTTATAATATCTCAGAATAATAAACATAGCATGGAGGCAGCTGCCTCATCAGAGACTGAACCACAGTGATCTCAGACATTTGTCTATTTATCATGGATTAGATTTCCTTGGCAAACAATTCAATAAGGAAGACAACCACACCAGTACAACATGATGTTCTCTGTTGTCCAGTACTGCACTCCATGTTGTGATGAAATTTGCCTCTTACTATTGCCCCATGCACTTAATACTTCCTCTTGGTAAACCTGTTGTCTTTAAGATGAAGTGTGAAGAATAATAATATGGAACTCAGCTCAAATAAGTCAGGTCTCTGAATAGATCCAAAATAAAATGTAGTTTGAACAGAAAGTAGTTATATTTTCATTTTTTGGCCAATACAGGTTATCTGTACAATTAAGTCCCAAAGGAATGGATATGTATTTATAGAAAAAAAATTTGAAAGAAAAATTATTAGGAATTATTTTGTTTTAGTAACCTAAAACCCAATTTGTTCTTGTGAAATAGCATTATTAACCCTGGTAACACTTTAGCTTCTTTTCTCCTATATGTGATCATAGTATATTCTGTTTTAAATAGATTATACATTTGAATTTACCTGGTAAGTTCTCTTCCCTGAATAAAAATGCAACGGACTCATGGAAGAGGCATGATGGCACTGAAGTTCTTGTGAATGACTCAGTTAGCAAAGGGTTTCATTTTTCAAGTCAAACAAATGATTGTACTTTACTACTGTCTTTCAGATAGCTGGTACTTAATAAAAAGTTTGAAAAAAGAAAATACATGAGAAGAAAGACCTAGGGCTAATAAGGGAATAATTCTAGTTAATGCTACATGGTTCTACCTTTGATATCTAAGGAATCTTGGTTAAGCTACTTCAAAAGGAAAATCATATTAGCTTTGTTTAATTACCAGAATATTCCACAGGGCAGCTGCTTGTCCACAAAGAACCTTGGATAAAGGAATGTCTACCTAAAATCAGTGTGCAGCCAAAAATGTGAAACAAAACAAAACAAAACAAAAACTTTGGTTGTATCTGAGTGTTCTCTAGGCCTTCCATGTGGTAGGCATTACCCTGAAAAAATAAAACAGTGAATCTCTTTCCCGCCCTCTGCATTGAGTTTATCCTGGACACAAAACACATTCCAAAGCTTTTCTCATTTCCTTTTTGGTATGTCCCTTTGGGTAAGCAGCTACAACAGTTGGTTGAGGTCAATGAACCAGGATTACAATGCCTCATGTCTCTTGACAGTTGTAATTTTTATATCAAAATGAAAGGTATTCAGGGTGATTTTTCCACTTCCCCCCCCCACCGCCCACTGTTTTTAAGCAGATAGTGTGCTGACCACCCACTGGATGGGACTGGGATGAGTGAAAATGGAAGAAACTGATATGAATCAAAAGAAAAATTGCTAGTTTCTTGAGGAAAATTCAATCATGGCAGGAGACCATGAAATACTTGTCTTAATTTGTCTTTGTACTGTAGATTTCAAGCCTTCCTTCTGTAAGCAACCTTAGAATTAATGAAAACAAAATGGGAGGCCAGTTCTGAGAAGTGCTACAGGAAGAGAAAGATATATATGAAGGCTGTGTCAAATCCACAAAATCAAGAAAAGAGTGACTCTCACCTCTTAGTTATTTTGATCTGTTGTTTTGTACCCTATTTTGAATGATATAAAAAGTATAAGTTTAATATAAACTTAATAAACTTTAAACAAGCTATTCTTTCCTCATGATTTTATAAAACTGGATTTGTGGAGTGAATTTACCTAAACAAATGGTTAGGTAGAATTGGTATTTACAATGTAGTGAAAGATTGGAAGAGTATTATGACTGTGTGCTTTGTTTTAGTTATGAATTAGTAACCATTCTTTAAATGATGGACCTTTGGCTAATGTGGAACTATTAGTTTATCAGATTGCAATAAAAGTAAAGACATGTTCACTTTAATTGTACTAGTTAGAATGTAAGTTTCATGAGATTGGAATAATAGACTTATTTATTACTATATTCTAACACCTGGAAAATTCCTGAAGGATATTGTTAAACCATTTTCTGAATAAATAACCTAAAGAGTTATTTAACTTTTTTTTCTGAATAAATAACTTAAGAGTTATTTCACTTGCCAAAGGAAAAAACTATAAATCCAAACAAAACCAAAGCAAATTCCACAAAACAAAACCCAGAAGGTACATCTAGAACATGGAAATTTGAATGTTTTAGCAATCATCTATTTTCTTGAACCACTTAACTAGATTCAGCTTGGTACCATGAATTAGAAGTCATAAATGAGACCACAGATGTGGAGCTCTATTATAACAGGTCTATGTTTTTTATTCTTCTCAACTGCCTGGCCACTGAAGACGTTTGTGTTTCTGATCCCTGAAAAATGTAGACTTATGATTTAGCTTTGACAAGACCCAATTTCTATGAAAATTTCAATTTAATATTTATTTCTCTTTTTTTGTTTAACATTTCTTATAAGAAATGATGTGTGTTTTTGAGATTAAAAAACAGGAAAGCTAAGAAGAAAGTTGAAAAGGATTCCCTTTAATGCTCCTTGTAACTGTGAATGTGTGTGAAGCCACTGATATAAGCCTCAGGTATTTAGCAAATTTTCCAGGTTTCTAACGTAGCTTTTATGGTGGGAGGAATTCAGGAGTCACAGACAGAAAAAGAAGTTTATACCTTGAGGACTTGAAATGTATTCACTTTCAAATGCAGAAATCTTATTAGTTATCTTTAAATTTAATGAAAAAAAGAAAAGTACATTTAAAAATAGGATTTACCTCTTTCAGGTTAAGAATCAAAATTCAATGTATCTATACAACTTGAAGTAGCCTTTGTTTCTGTCTTCAACCTCATCTCTTACCATCTCTCTGAACTTCATACAAACTATTTTAGTTCCTGGAACACACTGTGAGTTTTCTTGCCTTTTGGCCCTCCCACATATTGGTATTGCCACTTGGAACACTTCTCTCACATTTTCTCAGCTGATTCCCTTCTTAGATTCTGGTAAGAAGTAATTGCTTCTCCCCAAATTAACAAGAGGTTCAATGTAATCCACTTGACACCAAATTGCTCACTGATTCAAAGAATGGTGCTCTACCATTGACTCAGATTTAGTCTCTGTTGCTGGTAGATAGGAAATGACTATAGATAGATTGGTTTTAGTAGGAAGGAAGCCATACACACCCTCTAGCACTTCAACCATGGGTACTATATTTATGTTCCCGTTACAGGAACACATTTAGGCAATGGACAGCCAAGGAAACAAACTGGCTACAATCCACAACATAAGTCATCTTAGTCATCTGTTAACGAGTACTTACTCTGTACTCAATGTGGGAGACATATTCTGGTTAGGATTAATACAGGAATCAAAGATCTACATGGATTATTCCTGCTCCCAAAGCCCTGCTGTGTATCATTATTCAAGACTTTCTATCTTTTAATCCTCCAAATGTACTGCTTTATCCATGCCCAAGGTATTTCTTACTATCCACGGGTCCATGTATAAGCATACCTCAGATTACTTTTTCCTCTGTATTAAGTGAATGGCCAAGCCTCCTGCTCTTACCTTTGCCTTCTGGTAAGATCTCCCTTAACAATGTGAAAGGACCGGAAGTGGTGTACATGAAGTGTCTGGTGCATAGTCTCAGGTTTTTCATGGTGTTAACTGGAGATTCCTACAATATTTGTGGGGTTTATTATCAGAAGCACAATGTCACCAACATTGAAACAGTTAACTATTGTGAGAAATTAAGGAAAGTGAACTTTTAGAAAACTTAAATAGAAGGAGTTGAGATTAAAATGGTTATTGCAGGTGAGAAGAAAAGAGTCGGGGATGACCATTAGGCTAAAGCAGATTCAAGAAATGTAGTATAAATGAGCAAGTATGCCTGAGAAGATATGGGGGGCAGGGAGTTCTGACACTTTTGAAGCAGAGCGTAAACATCTACATGGCTTGGAATCCCCTGGGAGATGAAGTGTGCAAAGGATAGTGACATTTCAAAAATTGTTTATTTTCAAGGATTAATTTGCTTCAGTTCTTATGGATTATAAATGCAAGCTGTTGTAGTAAGAGCTGAAAGTTCAAATCTAGAGCTAGGTATTTTCGTCTTCCTTTGACATCTTAAGCATTTTTTTTCTTATCTGCAAATGTAAGAGATGGAAATGGAGGCCTGCAAGTCTCTTTTAGGTTCAACCACTGTAAAATTAGGTTGAAAATTGAGACAATGGGATTCTGTGAATATCCAATATAGGCATCTGCAAAGTCTGTCAAAAGACTATTAAGATTTGTAGTGTGAGCCATGTTATATAAGACATAAAATCAATTTGTTAGATGTACAAGTGATTAGATTGTTAAGTGATTAGATAGCAAAAATATGATGGAGAAGATATTTTGTAGTGCATACATGGTAAGAACAATGAGAAGTTGCATTTTAATATTGTCTAGTTCAAGATGTCGATGAGGCATTCTATTGACAGGAAATTAGAGAGAGTGTGAATAGATAGAGCTGTTCAAAATGCTATTCTACATATCTTATGTTGGGGTCACATGAAACTTTCCTTAAAGTTGAAGGAAATTCTGAAAGAGTGCTCACTAAAAGCAAACACACACAACTAAAAAACAAAAAAACCAAGATCAAACCCAAATCAGTGATCTCTAGGTGATTAAGAGAAGTACATATTAAAGAGAGAAAGAACACACCAGAGTAATAACTTGGTCTTGCTAATGTTGAAATGAAATGGTAAAACCATTGTTTTATAGCAATTCACATTACTGATACACAATATGACTGCTTTCACTGTTTCCAAAATTGCTCTCAATTTGATGCAGGAGCTGCTCTAATGTGGTCACAAACCAAACCTGATTTTGACCATAACAGAGTTCTACCTATGTCTAGTAGAAAGGTTAGTTACCTCTTGCCTGAAGCTATCTAGCTTCTCCCTTTTTCTTTCTTTTTTTGATATAGTATTGTGTGAACAATAAAAATTCAGAATTAGACAACTTCAATTCAGAAAGTATTTCAATATAAAGTTTTTGTTAAAAAAATATGTCGATGATGGGATGGCAGATGACCTTGGCATATAGATATTTTGACATACATCAAGATAAACTGGATTCTAGCACAAACAAATTGCACTTGCACAATTTTCTTAATAACAAATATAATCATGTTGTCCAAATTTTTTATAAAGACACAATTTTCTTTACTTCAGTCTAACAGCCTTGAGATGCATGCTCCATGACAAAGGTTAAGGTAGAGGATGCAGATGTAACAGTATACTATAAGAACATAATATCACCCATCTGGATTGACTTCCATAAGTTTATTATTATTTATTTGGGAAATTGCAAAAGAGCAGAAAAATGAATTTCATTAGATTTGTAAAAAACCTATTGAAATAAAACAGTATAGATTGTCCATCAATTTATTTATCATTTGAACTAAAGAATATGTCAATTATCCAACTATGTGCATTTCCACATACAACTGAATACCCTAGATATTTATACTTGGATATGCTGTCCTATGTAAAAATCTTTAAAAGTGATATATTGTTTTTATCTGGTTCTTTTCTTTCTGAAAGTATGGCATTTTGTAAATTGTCCCAAAGAGTCTTATTACAATGTTTAGATCTTTAATCTCATGTCAAACTGAAGGTTAGTTTGACCTGTATTACATAAGGGTAGAAAAATAGAAAAGAAGACTGGTGACAAACAGTGCTTAATTCCATTTTGCAGAAAACAATCTACTCTCTTTCTGTAGGATAAAGCTGAAAATGGCAAAATCTCACAAAATATACAGTGCGCTGTATCATTCTTGGGTTAATAAAAACAATTTATATGCAGAATAGTGAACAAGAGAAAAATTATGGAAAACATTTCTCACCCAAGGACAGTATACCAGATGGGCTAAGACTTATGGGAGCAATCAGAGGTGACCAAGTCTCGGTGGCAGGTCTTATTAGGTTAGATGGTGACCCAACACCTTCAACTTATTAAGCTGTCGAGAACTTCAGTGATTAAAACCAAAGAAAGGTCAGATATAAACCTTTAGAATGTTCTTGCACTAGTGCTTTCTTATAGGCATTAGACCCTCATAAAGATACTTTACTTTGTCCAAGGGCTTTTAAAAATTAGGTATTTGAATTGAACCTACCCAGAATTTGAGGACAATTTCAGTAGATGATGCTTTCTTAGCTTTTCTTTTACCAGTTTCAAAATCTTAACCAGAATATGAAGAAGGATTCTTCCAAGGTAGTTTTGTGTATCATCAGGACTGAGATCTGAAAAATAGATTCATGGGGATTATAACATGTTCAGTTAGGTCTTAGTTGAGAATTGAGAGTGTACCTACAGATAGAGATGTTAGAAATAAATTTTCAAAATAATACAACTAATATATGTGCAAAATAATTAATACCTATTGAAGATTTAATGCCACACCAAATAATATCCTAGGCTTTCATTATTGTATGATAGATTTTCCTTGTCCTAGGCTTTTCTTCTGTAAATGTAACTGTTTCTATATCTCACGGAAACAGTGGTATATATATATATATATATATATATATATACCACACTCTTGAATACACTGTTATGTAAATGTAGCTGTACAGGGATTTCATGCTATAAATAAATACTATGTATGCATCAAGATAATACTAAATATTATCCTTTCTATTATGTTAAGATTTAAGCAGAAATTTCAATTGAATAGATAGAAGCCCCTTGCTGCACCACCTTACAGCATGTACTAAAAGCCTGAGAAACTGGATTTGCAAATTTTAGCCTATTGTTCACCTCTACATTACAAAAGAATTTGAAAGAACAGTTTACTCCTATAATCCCTTATCTCCCCCTCATGATATTTTCTCTTACCTCTTATTAAGTAAAACTCTTCAAAAGAAAAGCTTTGCAATATAAACAGATTTGATGAGTATTTAAATTGCCTGGAGTTTGAGGGCCATAGGTTCAGGCCACTTTCTTCTGTTGGAGAATTCTGAAGGCAACACTGCAGTGGAGAAAGTGCAGAATAGAAGCTAAGCATAAACACCATGCGTGAAAAGAGCCACTGGCAGCTCCAAAGAAAGGAGTCTTTCCTAAGTTTTCTCTGAGGGATTCCACTACATCATGGCA
Source organism: Castor canadensis (assembly GCF_047511655.1). Taxonomy (NCBI): domain Eukaryota; kingdom Metazoa; phylum Chordata; class Mammalia; order Rodentia; family Castoridae; genus Castor; species Castor canadensis. The sequence goes on from NC_133391.1 coordinate 100,379,402, forward strand.
CCACCTGTAGGGTGAAGCGATGATGCAAGATTGAACAGAAATATTGAGTAAAGGAGTATGGCAGCCAGTTGGAGAAACTGTCCTAAAAGTCACAGAGCTCCCTGTGAGAAGAAGGATCAGAAATTGTCATGTTCATTCCTCCTTCTGTCCCATATTTTAGGGGGTTGGGCAGAAACAAATTTGCATAGAAATATGGACTTAGGTGATTTTTTTGGTAACTGGTCTTTTAGTATTCAAGTGTAGCATGAAGTGTAGCATGATCTACCTAATGTTTTCATTGGCACATTTTTACATATTACAGTGATGGTTAATCTTGATTGTGAAATTGATTGGACTGAAACTTTATGAGATTATTCTCTAGTGTGTTCGTGGGGGCATTTCCAGCAAGGATTTACTAAGGAGGAAGACTTACCCTGAAAGTGACCAGGACCATCTCATTGGTGGAGGGATATGATGGAATAAAAAGATAAAAAGAGAAAGCCAACTAGCACAGGCATTCTTTCTCTTTCTGCTTCCTGGCCACCATGATGTGAGTTTTTCTTCTCTGCCCTTCCCTCCCTACCCCAATGGATTATAACCTCTGAAACCAAGAGTCAAAATAAATAATTTCTCCCCTCAAGTTGTTTATGTCAGGTATTTTGTCACAACAATAAGTGTGACCAATACAACCGGTCACAGGATTGTAAATATGAGCATTTTGATGAAAAATGGCAACATTTATTAATTTCCTGGAACTTGTATTCCTTGGCCTTTCATTTCTCTTCCTATGAACCAATCTCTAGAAAATAATAAAAATTCAGATACTACTGTTCATCATAATGTTATTTCTAATAATAGAAACAAAGGAATAACTTGTATCTAGTAAGAGAAAAGTTAAATATGTTATGAAGCATTAGACTTTTTGAGACATATTGCATGATCATTGAAATTATTCTTTTGGAGATTCATATATAGTCAATCATCAGAGTATACTGTTGAGTGAAAAAGAAAGATATAGGAAGTTTAATATTAATTTAAAATATTTCTGACTATATAAAAATATATTTAGATGAAAAGGTTGAAAAATTTAAATATGTCTTAGCAAAGCCAGCCTAAAATGTTCTCTGTGAAGTGAAATTTGATCAGTAAGAAAAAGGAGCTTAGAGTCAGGCACATTAACTCTTTCCTTTTCTTTTCTCCTCCCATGGACTACTCCAAAGCTTAGTTCTTTCTTACAAACTGTATAGACAAGTTATGAGCACCATGTAATTCATGGACTAGATGAATCATCCTCTCTCTCTTTGGCTTATTGATAAGAGGCAAATGGTTCAGTAACTCATCATAGCATTTCCTTTATTAGTCCTCTTTTTCTTTCACATTCACGAAGATTACTCCATCAAAGAGATTTCTAAGGTTGTAGTAGTTACAGTACTCTATCAGGAAGAAAAAGTTTCCTCAGTCTGACCCTCAGAAACATTATTGCCTTCAAGTTCATTGTTTTTAAGATTGTATAGCATAGTACAGACTGCATCAAAATTATGGTTTACAACTCAGTGGATGATCGCAAATACATTATCTGAAACTCAGTGAACAACCCAAAGCTTTTGTGAGTACAAGTAAGTTTAATCTGGATTCAGCTACATTGGTATACATGGAAATATTGGTGTTTATCCCAGAATCTTACCTGGATGTATTTTTGACAATTATGGTAATTGAATGTGGCTACGTGGAGTGAAGGGAATAGGGGAAGAACTTGGCCATAAAAATGAATTTAGAAATGAGAATGGACGTTGACAATGAAATTTGGAAGAAAATCCATAATTTGGTGCCTGTAAGGTGTTAAAATGGAAAGAATACAGAAACTTTTCTATTGATGTAAGTGTGGCTTACTTAATTGGATCACATTTAAAACAATCTCCAGGTTCATCTAGTATCAATGATCATTGAAATATATAGCATAGAGGATAAATTCTTCTGAGCCTTTCTGTGTTCTGTGTACTCCAGGATTACCTTTTCTGTAATCCTGTTAAATTGTATTAATTTAACAATAATTAATTGTAATAATTTAACAATAGATATATTTGGACATCCTGAAAGGTCTAACACAAGTATTTTACCCGAATTTTATGTTGAAGAATTGTAAGAACTCTAATGTAACTGAGCACTCAGTTGTCACCCATGTTCATTGATCAAATTTATCATTTCCTACTAAAGGAATAATTTGATCCTACAGAAGAAAAGCACATTTAACCTACAAAGCATTTTAACTTATGAAAAAATTAAATTGACTATCATATCTGCTAAAAAAGAAAGAATATAATATAAAAAGTCATACATACTTTGCATGGCTCAACCTAAAACTAAGTAGAAATATCTACATATGCATTAATTCCCTTTAATGAAACAAATAACTATGTACACCAGACAGCATTTCCTTTTATAATATGTGCCTATAGTTTTAGCAGCTAATTCTGGGTTATTTTGTAAATAAATCTATTGGAAATTAAAATAATAACTTTTACTGACTTTAAAAATTATATAAATAATGTAATTTTTCCTGTAGACCATATGGTATATAAAGAAAAGCATATTAAGAGAAACAGTTTGCAACACCCTGAAGTCAGGGCTAATTTTGCTGTGTTTGTTCCCTAATATTTTTACATGTGTGTACACAGATGGATCTACTTCCAAAATATATAGGTAGTATTATAGTTTGTTTCATGCTTTGCTTTTATCATTAATTTCTATACATTTCCTTAAATTTTTAAATTTTATATATATGGCATATTTTATTTACTCATTTACTCAATTGGTGGATGTTTAGGTAGGTATTTTTTCCATTTTTTTACTAGAAAAATCCTATACTGAGGACATCTCCATGCTATTTGTGTATGTGTGTGTGTGTATGTGTTTATGGCCTATTCTTTCTTAAGAAGCATAGTTGGACAAAAGCTTAAATAATTTAAATTCCTTTGGTACAATTATTGTACCTATTAATGGGGCAATATTTTAATACATATATATTTTTTTTAATGTTTAAACCAGATAAGTGAAATATAAAATATGCATTATATATATTACATATATCCTAAAACATTTATAATTTCTTTATGGTGAAAATACTCAACATTCTTGCTATTATGTTTGTGAAATATGTAGTACATTATTGTTATCTATAGTTACTCTGCTGTTCAATAGCACACCATAAATTCTCACTCTTAACTAACTGTGAAATGGTATCCATTGGTCAGCCTTGCCCCATTCTGCCATTCCTTTACTCTCTCCAGCCACTGATAGTTCATCCTGAACTTGTGAAACCAACATTTTTAAATTCCACATATGATTGAGAACATGTAGTACTTATCTTTCTCTCCCTGGCTTATTTCACAGAACATAATGATTACCACTTGTATTATTACTATTGCAAATGACAGGATTTAATTCTATTTTATGACTGAATAGCATTCCATTGTGTATATGTAGCACAGTTTCTTTATAAATTCATCAGCTGATGACTTTTTAGATTGTTTCCATTTCTTGGTTACTGTGAATAGGGCTGCAACAAACATAGGAGTTCATATGTGTGTTTGACAGACTGATATTTCTTTTTAATATATACCCAGGAGTGGAATACTGGATCATATGGTAGATCTATTTTTAATTTTTAAGTACTCTGCATACTGTTTTCCATGATATTTGTACTAATTTACATTCTTACCACAGCATGCAAGCTTTCCCTTTTCTCTAAATCTTCACCGGCACGTTTCCTTTAGTCTTGATAAAAACCATTCTTATTGGGTTGAGGTGGTGTCTCATTGTGGTTTTGATTTGCCCTTCTCTGGATTAATGATGTTGAACATTTTTTCATATATCTGTTGGCCACTTGTCTGTGAAATGTCTATTTAGGTCTATTGCCCATTTTTACTAATTTTCAACTAAGTTGTTTTATTTTTCTGTATTTTCAGGATATTAAACCCTTGTCCGAAGTACAGTTGACAAATGTTTTCTCATATTCTGTAGGCTAAGTCTCTTCATTCTGATGATTGTTCCCTTCACTGTGAAGAAGCTTTTTAGTTTGGTGCAACTCATTTGTCTATTTCAACTTTTGTTTCCTGTGCTTTGGGCATCTTGCCCCCAAATCCTTGCCCAGTCCAATATCATGAAGCATTCCCCATACCTTTTCTTCAAGTAGTCTCAAGTTTTAATTCTTTTATTTAAGGCTTTAATCCATTTGAGTTGATATTATCTTTAAATTCTATTGTCTTTACCTATTTTTTTCTGTATCAAAAATTTATATCATATATTGGGTTATATGAACTCTTAACATATTAAGGATTCCAATGAGTGTGGTAGATATATGTGAAAGGGAAAGTATGTGCTTATTTTAGCATTCAGAGACAGAAAACAAGTAAGAAAATAATGAAATCAAACATTTGGTTATTTCTTACAAAGACATTTCTTAGCCTCTAATAGTTTCGGTAGTGGCATACAGAGGGTGATACTGTAATTAATGTGGCCAGAGCATGATGAAGTTCTCTAGTCTCTCAAATCTTTATTTTCAGTACCTATATCATTGTTCTCATTTAGGTCTTACTCATTTGTTGTCAAATTTCCTTTATTGAATTTTTCTTTTTGTTGTTATGGGAGAGATCTTCCTTGCATATGTCTCCTAACTCACTGTAGCAGGAAACTGTTTTGTGATGTCTTTCATTTGAACTATGGTAACAATGCTAGCATTAAGATGAGGCAGTTAACGCAAGGTGGTCTTCCACTTACTATGTGTCTCCAGGAATTCTATCTCCTTAACTTCATATACTCTTACTCATTGTGTAAATATCAGAGTCAGAGAACCTGATGATAACCAAAAACTTAGCCTTTTACAAGTGTTTATGTCTGTATGTAGTTCATTTCTTGAAATTGTATTGTGAAACCTGTAAGTTATCAAACACTTTAATTTGTATCTTTGGCATTGTGTCAAAATTAAAAACTTTTAAAAGGGATTTATACATTCTAAAAGTTCACTTAAAATTGCTGAAGTTCAATTATAGTTTTGAATTTATTTTCTTACAGATTTTCCTTTAAAGAAGAAGAAAAGGTTTTCATCACACCTAGATAACAGAACAAGAACAAGAAGAACCTTGCTCCTTGACTCCCTGATGCCTGAGAGGGTGTGAGTGGGGTATGAATGGAGTTAAGTGGCTTTAACTGTGGGAATAGTCTCAGGAATGATCTTCCTGTCTTTCTGAGTGTCAACTTGTACATCTGCTTGGCACTAATTGCCACATGGGGCCCTGATGGTTCATATTTGCCCAGGGAGATATGGAAGTCAAGGAGAAACATTTTTGTATGATTATTCTAAAGGTCTTCCTAGGGTTAGTAGGAAAAGTTTTGGGACACTTTTTTTCTCAAGACATTCAAAATATTAACTATAATGTTGCATTAATATAGTGCACTAATATTCCATGATATAATTAAGATTTCCCACTAAATTTGAAGGCTTTGACAATTTTGTGTTTTGGAATCAAGCCTGTATGTTTATTGTTACACTTTTCCTTCACAGGCTTAGCTGAGAAACATTTATGTATGAGAATGAGTGAGAACATTGATATCATTAGCTGTTTTCCTCCCTATACACCAGACATTCAACTTCAGAGTAGGAATAAATGTTTACCTTCCAATACCCAGTTTTAAAGGGTCATTAAGGGCTATTCCCATATGCAAATCACTTCCTTCTGTATTGCTTTGTACAACAGTACATTTAAAATTATATCTTTATGTGTTTTTTCCTCATTGGATTATAGCTTCTAAGAAGGTAGGAGACTGGTTTTATTTTTCTTTGTCTCCTGGAACCTCTGTGGAGAGTAAGGCAAATAGTAATTGCTTATTTAATGAATCAACAATTCATGAAATAATCATTTTATTTTGTTCTCACATTACTTCTGAAGTTGATCAACATTGGAGTCTGCCAAGTGGTTTTATAAATTAATTCTATATCAAGTTACTAAAATTTAAACAATTTTCTGTTAAAAAATAAAATGGTTGTTTTTACACAGTAAATTCATGTTTGGTTTGATGAGTAAGTGTGTTTAGACATTTATCTGGCAAAGTTGAATAAATTCCTCTGGGACGATAGATCAGTGCACTGTTTTTAAAGTAATAATATAGCATGCAGAATTTACTCTGACAGCTTCTAGCAGCAGCAATAGCTAACATTTTTATAGCGTTTACTGTGTGCCAGGCTAGTAGCTGACTCAAACTACTTGCCAGGCATGGTTTAAAGACTTTACATATATTAATATATTAATTTGTTTAATTCTCCCAATAGGACTTTGTGTCTGGTATTGTTTATTCCTGTTTCATGTGTAATAAAACTGATGCAGAGAGAATTATATGAACTACTAAAAGGTAAGTGGTAGGGTTTGCATTAGAAACAAAACTCTCTGACTTCACAGTCTATGTGCCACAGACACTTCAAAGACTGCTATTTTCAATAACATTTAAATGAGGAAGAAAATATATTAAGTGGCTAAGGTATAATTGCAGAAATGTAAACAATCTTGAATTTAATAACATCAACATTAGACTGAGAGAAATTTATTGGTGGTGATAAAGTCATGTGAATCATATGCGCCTATCCTGCAAATTTTGAGGTAAAGAAGTGATACATATAGGGACTGTGGTGGTCTGTAGTGGCCAGCCCTAATCCAAAAAGGCTTTGAATAAATGACATTGTAAGATCTGTGGCATTCTTTTATGCTGAAGTGGGGTTTTCCTGCCAAGACTAATTAGTGCTGGTTAAGAAAGACTATCCACCTGGGTTACCACTCCTCTTCACACCCCCAGATCTCCCTGAATGTTGGCTAAGAAAAAAAGATACCAGATCTGCCAGCCTATCCTTTGTGCCTCTCTGTTTTTCCCCTGCCATCTGTCTAACAACACCCCCACCTCTCACACAGTACCTCACCCTTCAGTTTCCAGTTCTCCTCCCTGACTCTCCATGTTGCTGCCACTCTTGTTTTCATCTGGTTAGGAAATATAACATGTTAAAGTGTTTTGGTAAACAAATGAGAATATAACAAAGTTCTCATTGTTATAGGATGTGATATGCAGAATGAAGCAAAGTAGGAACAGTTTTGATGAGTGGAAGGAGGAACTTTCTTATCTGCCAGCTGGGTTCACCAGAGATTCACATTCATGTGAGTAATGTCTGCAGAACCATGTTACTCCTGAAGAGACAGCTTTGCTTTAAGACTTATTCTCTTAATCCCAAATTCTAATACATTATTTTTTTTCTGAGCAACAATAGGTAAAGATATGCAGGTCAGTGGAGATGAATAAATATAACGGTCTGCAGAATTTCAGTATGGCTACCCTGTCCATTATATTGATGGTCAGCATTTTATTTAATAATAGGTACACTGTAATAGTAGTCAGTGTTTGATAAATAAGCATTCAGTGAACATTCTCTCAACTCCTTGTAGCATTATTTTTTGGATGTATAAGAACTATAATCCAAAGATGCACAGTCATCTACTCAATCAATACCTAAATCATTTGAACCTTGATTTGATTCTTAAAATTGGGGTTTTACCCCACAACTCTCATATAGGTGCTATTTTACATATCTCTTTGAAGGTTTATTGAAAGTACATTATATACATATTTGAAAATGTCCCAATAAAACCCATAATTTTAGACAGTTGATGTATGCTAATAATCCCAATCACTTAATGAACACTTTATAATGATGAATTTTGTTGTATAGATTACATTTTGATAAAAACATAGCTTGGTTTTAGACACCAAGAAAGACTGAAGATTGTATACACCTGTCTTTAAGGGAAGCTCATTATTGAAATGTGTAATTTAAAAGAAGACAAAAAAAGAAGAAAAGTATGTAAACATTTCAAGAACTTTAGTAATTTTTGGAAAGTTAAAGTGAATATGTACTAAATGCTGTTGGATTTTTTTTTAAATCAAAAACACAGGTATCACAGTTCAATTAGCATTCCAACTTTGCCACTTATAACCTATGGGATCTTGGGAATTTAAGTCAAAAATGTGGTAAGACACCATTTGTCCATTTTAAAATTTGATTAAATGACATCATATATTTGCCATCAGGTTGTTGTTAAAACAAGTATGAAATAATATATGCAAAAAACATAGCATATCTGGGATATAAGAAGTATTCAGTACCAGGTATTAGTATTGCTATTAACATTATTATTGTGCTATACTAATGCAATTTTCCAAACAATTTTAAATTTTTCTAAGCAGCAGTTAATGTCATAGATTCTCAGAGTACCCCACTGAGATGGCAAATACATCCATGACTGAAATATGTTTAATAAGGCATGACTTATCCTATTGGTGTGTTAGTTATCACCAGGGAAAGTTAATTCTTTGGTAGTAGACATTCTATTTTTCCTGGTTCTGGAAAAATATTTTCCCTGCTTTTTGTCCCCCTTCAGTCTATGTAGCTAAAAGGAAAAAGAAAAAAATGTTAATTTTCTGGTGTCTAAGTCTTTAGTTCCAAATCCCAGCCTGAATCTTTCCTCAGCACACTGGTTTGCATCGGTTGCAAGGCAGGCTGCTCCATCTCTCACACATGTGGCCCACCCGCTGTGCTTTCATCCCTGTCTCCTACCACCTCCTAATGAGTCCCTAGTGCTGCTCCGTTAAGAACTGTGCTGTCATCCTCAAGTTGGCACTCGCTGTTTTCGGCAGTAATACTTCTGATGATGTGTTTGTTAGGGGGTGATTTGCAAATACCTGATGAAGTATCACCAACATTAAGCTTCTTGAAAACAAGCTAGTTTTGCTAATCTAAGGACTGTGGAACCTCTGGGATTAGGGTGCATAGTAATGACTAAGTTTGGTTCCAGACCACCTGTCTGTGACAAAGGGCTGGGGAGTTGGGACTTCCCTGAGATACACTCTGCACAGGAAACGAAGAAGGAAGGAAATATGTCTCTCCAATGCAGATTTCTTTCTGATTCTATGACAGTGTACTCCCCAGAGAGTCCCAGCCTGGCAATTTTTTTGCAATGAGTACTTTTTTTGTCTCATTCATCTGCAGATTAAAAACAACACCTGAACTAAGGAGTAGTGTTTATCATGAAGGTTAAAACAAGTGTAAAGTAATAAGTTGTAGAAAAGGGCCTATAATTTTCTGAAGTTTATGACTCCAAAAAGATTCAGTAGTTCTTTAGAAAAATTAATTAGATCCTCTCAGGGAGCTTGCTAATAACTCAAATTCTGAGCGTACCCCACCGTGATTCTGAATCAGTACGTCTGACATAGTGCCTAGAAATCTGTATTTCAATAAAACAATTATATAACAATTATGGTGTAGATGTTCTTAAGAAAGCACTTTAAGAAGCATTGTCAGATTTTTAGAGACTTGGAATGTATTCTTTAATCTTTATCTTGGTCCATTTTAGTCAAACAACATGATTACATGCGAACTGTCCAAGTTTCTGCTTTCTTTCATGTGTAGATTCTCATTCCTGTTTCTGTCTAAACCAATCTCTCATTTCCTTTTTATGTGTTGCTGGAGGCCTTGCTTTGTCCTCCAGAGCCATTCACCCCCTTTTGTGGATAGCCTTGTATCTAGGAGAGCAGCCAGTGTTCTTTCTTTCCAAAGCCCAGTGGAGAGTGAAGCTGGGCATTTCCTTCCATGTCCATCTCCAACAGTGGTACATTTTGTCAGAGGCTGAATTCCTCCTCTAAGGACTTTCAGTAGGCAGCATTATAGCTTTAACTCAGCTGGATCTTGGTTGTCCCTTCTGGTGAAAGTGAATAACAACTTCTTAAGACCCACCAAAACCTGTTTAAAAGAAGGAAGAAGTGGGAGAGGGGGCGTGGGAATATCATGGAGGGGGTGAACTGTTCAAGGTACACTTACAAATGTATAGAATTACTACAATGAAATGCCCTTCTGTTATTAATGTATGATAAATCAAAAATAAATTTAAAAATTAAAAAAGACTGTCTAAGCAGGGTGCTGCACTACCCCTTGTTGAGTAACTCTGTTCAAGTTGCTGAGGGCTACTCCCTTCAGCTACTCTTTTTGAGGGTGGTGTGAAATATGTTAAGTGATACTGATTACTGTAGGAAGTAGTAAGTATCATTACACCAGTTTCTGAGAAGGCCTCAGAAAATAAAGGATAGTAACAAATAATTACTCTGAATTGGGATGGGTACCAGAGTAGAAGCAGGTACAGAACAGAGTAGAGAGAAAAAGAATCCTTTTTGGGCACTTGGGAAAATCTTACAAATGAGGTGACATCACCTTAGAGACTAGTATTAGGAAGTCTTTATGTAGAAAAGCAGAGAGGGGAATAGTCCCCTGGGAGTTCCCTGAGGCCTCATTGCCATCATGCTATCAGGTCCCCATTGTCTCTCACAAGAGTTAGCACTACAGCTTTCCCTCATTCCTTTTTCTCTCCTCCCATCCTTACCCCCCATAGCATAGGGGTCTTTATAAAACATTGATAGAATAATGTTGCTGTGTGTAGGTGGATGTTATAGCTAAAGGAGAGTTTTCCTGAGTATTTGCTAGTTAACACTTGGAGTGCATGGGAGGGGGTGGAAATAAGGATGCAGGTATTCTAAATAAGAGGGGAGACACTGAAAAATCATGGAAGGTTTGACAATAGAGGGGCAACATGATCAGATTTTTACTCTAGGAACTCTGGAAGCAACATGGAAAATGGACTGGAATGAGATACTAGAGGAAGAAAAAGCTTATTGGTTGCTGTTTCTCACATGACTGATTCTCAGTGATTTTGCAGAAAGGATGCTATCAATTGGAATAGTCTCTGAAACTGACCATTACAGACAGCAACATTGGCCTCTGGTACAGAAAATGAAAGTTCCTAGTGACAATTCATGCCTTACATTCCACAGTTTTCCAGGCCTGTTGTGAGACATAACATTTAAGTCACTTTAATGTTGTATTTTAGTAAAAACATTTTCCATAGAGCAATATTTATTCCTCAAAATTTAAAAAAAATCCACAATTGTATCTTGAAACCAACTTTCTGAATTTTTTTCCTTTTCTTCATGTAGGCATTATTTAATTAGATTATTTATTTTCCCAATAAGTTATAGTTTAAAAATGCATCTATAATCATGGAAATTTAAGCAACTGCTTTCTGATGAAAATCCCTGAGAAATACTGAGCCTAAACTATTCCTGAGCATATTTGATTATTCATTTAAAAAAAAAAGGATAAAATTTCCTGTAACTTTGGTTCCAATAAAATGGAAAGAACTATCATACTCCTTATTGAAAGATTCTTAAATTGATCTGATTTTAATTATTAGAAATTCAAGTGAAAACTAGAGGAAGACGTGAAGAGTGAAACTAAATTTAATTGGCTCCGTCAGGTGCTATGAAATCCTTATAAAAGTACTCTTTTCTTTCTTAGAATCATTTATCTTGCATTTTTCTTGTATGTGTTTTCGAAAGCAACTTTTCTACATATAATTGATGGACAATAAAACTCTTGAAAAGTTCTCAAGAATGTGTGCATCTATGAAACAGTTACCATCTTCAAGATGGTGAATACTTCCATGATTCCAAAAAATTTTTCCCATTTCCCACCAGTTAACCCTTCCTCTTAACCCTCCCTCTTTCCCATATTGCCCCAGAAGACCACTGGACTGTTTATGTATGCTACCAATAACCTCACATTTCCTAGAATTTTGTCCCAATATAATTGTATTTTATGCATTATTTTGTCTAACTCCATCTGCATTATTTCGGTTTAGTTATGTTGTAGTGGGAAGGAATATTTCATTCTTTTTGTGAGTGAGTAGTATTCTGTGTTAATATGCCATGGTTTATCCATTTATAAGCTGATGAACATTTGAATTGTTTCCATTTTGGTGTTACAAATCAAATTCCTATGAACATTTGTGTACAGGTCTTGTGTAGACATATATTTTCCTTTTTCTTAGATAACTAGGTGTGGAATCTCTAGATAATATGATACACATGTGTTTTACTTTTTATCTCATTATATCATTATCTTGAAAAATGTATTATATTTTATTGCCAACACTTGGTACAGTCTATTCCTTTTCTTTAAAAACACTGTGTGCATTATAGGAGGCTTGAAGTCATCCTGTACATAACTGATGCTCTGTTTGTTTTTTTCAATTACTTTTCATCTTTTATGTTTTATTTATATTTTTCATATCTTCTTATCTCTACTTGCTTTTTAAACATATGTAATGTTCTACTGTCTTAATAACCTCATCTGTTTTAACATCTGTTTCAGCTTTCGGTCGATTTAATTGGTTGAATTTTTTTCTCTTATGGGTCTTATTTTCCTGCTTTTTTGCATGACTGGTATTATTTTATCAGGTGATTGACATTGTTAACTTTACCTTGCAAGGTGCTGGGAAATTTTTGTATCCCTGTAACTATTCTTGTGTCTTATTTTGTGAGGCAGGTAAGTTACTTAGAAAAAGGCTGATCCTTTTGGGTCTTACTTTTAAGCTTTATTAAGTGAGACCCAAATAATACTCAGTTTGAGAAGCCTAACTATTAAGGTGAAACCTTTCTAATTGTTTTACTTGATGTCCTGTCAATACCTGGTGTGATCCTATAGGAGTGCTGGGCATTTTTACCCCTACCCTGGATGTCTTGTGTACTTTCCTATGATGCATGATGCATACATATATTTCTTGGTGCTGGAGCTAATACTGAAGGGAGACTATCTAGATTTCTAGGATTCTCTCCTTGTTCAGTTCTCTTCTTCCTGCAACTCTTTCTTGTGAACTTTAACTACATTAATCTTCCTGGACTCTCTTATGCATTGTATCAGCTCAGGGAGAGTCTGCTGAACTTCCCTTGGGCTTCCCCTTTTTGCACCATGGGCCAGAAACTCTCTCAAGATAATAAGGACTTCCCTCATTTGTTTCTTGTCTCTCAAGGATCACTTTCTTTTTGCCTGATTCCAAGGCTTTTGAAATCCATTGTCTATTATCACCGTGATAATTATCATCATTTTGGTTATTCCATGTGCGAGGGTAAAGCAGGCTCTGCTGCTTTATCTTGGCAAGATGAAATTCTCTCCTATATCATAACGGATGACTTTGTTTAGGCACATTTCTAGCATTATACTTTCTTGAAAAAAATTACTTGTTGTGCCAGAAAGAGGAATTTAATTATTATCTATGATTTCAAACTTAATTTTATAAATTGTAAAAATAGTAAAAATTGTTTTCTAAGATATTGAAGATAGTTTAGTGAAAACTTCAGATCTATTCTCTGAAATATTCTTACTATTCCATGGGATATTACTAATCAATAATGAAAAATGAAATTATGTCATTTGCAGGAAATTGTATGGAACTGGAGATTATCATGTTGTTCATCATAAGTCAAGCTCAAAAGATCAAATATTGTATGTTCTTGCTCATCTGTAAAGCCTAGACCTAAAACCATGATCATAATGAAAATGGGATAGGAATGCATAGTGGGGAGTCTCTGGGAGGGTGTCAGCAGTGGTCAGTGGGAGAAAGAAGGGGGAAAGGAAAGGAACTGAGAGGTGAAGAGGATCTAAGAATGCTATATATATATATATATATATATATATATATATATATATACACACACATTCAAAAACAGCTATATATATATATATATATATATATATATATATATATATACACACACACACACATATTCAAATAAAACACACCAAACACTGAATGAAAGAGTGGGAAGGAGGGAAAGGAGGAGTGGGAATACAATGGAGGAGTGAACTTGTTCAAGGTGTACTGTAGCACCTGTTTATGGAATTATCACAATGAAATCCCATTGTATTATTAATGCATGCTAATTCAAAAAAATTAATTAAAAGTCATTAAAAATTCTGCCAATAATAATAATAATGTGAGTAGAATATATTTAAGTTAGATTTACACTTTAGCCACCTATATGACTACAATGAATTTAAATATGAAGCATTTATTATTGGAATACTCAGTTATCCTTAATACTGTTATAATTGTGAACACATAATGGATTCACCATTTCCCACTTTGAAAAATTCATTTACATCTCTTGACATGTACATTTAGCCATACCCATAAGGACTGGTTTTAGGGCCATGATATAGTTCAGATAAGCATAATGTGTTAGTCTGTGTGTGGTACTTTATGTCTCCGAGACAATCTGAGTAAATTTTATAAATGACATCTTGTTAAGGTCCTCATTATTCTGCTGCAGTTAATATAGTTCATGTGAATCACTCTTACCATCCATCATTATTAATGGGGAAGGTTCAAATTCTAGCTCTGTGGCTTACCAGTTGTGTGAGGCTGGGCATGTTATCTAGCCTCACTTTGTGTTACATCCTTGTCTATAAAATATTAACAATAATAATAATAGTAGTACTTAGAGCAGTGCCTGACAAACAGTAAGTTCTATGTAAACTTTTATTAAAATAAGTAACTAATGAATACAATTGACCCTGGACAAAGCTTTCTGGAAAAGGTGTATCTGGTATTAAGAACAGTGAGCTCTCTGGGGATCAGTGGCACAAAGAATCCATGGTTGCTTTCTGAAGGATGTCTTGAGTATCAGAGAACCTGATGTAAGGGTCTTTTGAATCAGAAATAAGAAGGCCTGAGACAACTCTCATGCCTCCTGCTTCCCCAAGCAGTACAGGAGAGCATTCTATAGTTGTTTTTTTCTCAAGAATCCCAGAGAGGTGGCTAAGATTTGTACTGGGTTCAAAGTAACTGTTGAATGCCCATGTGCTGGGCCATGGAAGAGCCTCGGGTACCAGTGGATGCAGTAGTGATGAAGGTCAGTAGTTTAAATCCATACTTGCTAAGACACATCTCCTTCATGCCAATTCAGGAACCAATTACCCTGGGCCAAGCACCTTCACCTCTTGTTATGAGAGCACATAGGCCACCTGACCAAGGAAAAAAGTAAAAGGAGGAAAGACTCAGAGAAAAAAAGGGGGACAATCAAAGGTGTCTATTACTAAAGTGCTGAGCAATCAGGAATATGACTACATTTTTCCCAAATGTGGCTAGGATGTTTTCTACCCTTAATGAGGTTTTAAGGATGAAATTAAATTCAACTATGACAAACTGAAGTTTGTTTTTTTTGAACTCCTGAATTTTTTGACTAAAATTTTTACTAGTAATTTTTAGACTATTATGATAAATGTACATAGTGATATGTGATATTTAAATCTTTAGAGCCTCAAAATCTAGCCATGATTTTGCTGTCATCATTATAATAGCTTGAGCAAGTCCTTTAAACTAAGGAATTTTTTAAAATAGTAGGATGTATGTTAAAACACCTGCCTAGCACTCCTGAGGTTTCCACTGAGCATCGAATGTGATTACTTCTGTAAAAAGTGCTTTGAGAAATTATAATATGATCACAGGAGATTATACTGAAGAAGAATATAAACAATGGTGAGTTTCAGTGGTATCCATGGAATGCAGCTTTATATCAAAATACATTCCCCCCAAATAAGGTTATAAAAATCAATATGTGGAAAAGGAAGTCAATACACTGAACTGCAATATATTAGTCGTCAGAGTCAGCATGACCTGGTAAAGAATTTAAGAATTGCCAGCTTGGATATTTATGAACTTTATAGCATGAATAAAATTATTTAAACTTTTTAAGTCTAAGCTTTCTCAGCTGCAAAATTAGTTTGTGGTAATGATTGAAAATCATATTTATTAAGGGTCTTGCTCCTAGGAGGCCTTCACCAATAAATGATTATTATTTTATTTTAAGAATGTTAACTAGTTTATCTTAACAACACAGGGTGATAGGTGGGAATAGAAGAGAAACTGGAAGTCCGGAATGTGAACGAAGATTATTCACATATAGCACTGTAATGTTCACTGACTAAACAAGGTGTCACAAGAATCACGTGGGAGAAAGGAGGTTGGATTACTCCTTTACATGAAACTTTGAAAAAAGGCAAGTGAAAAATTTGGAGTAATCTTTAACTTGGCTGTAATTACAAAAACTGCATATAGTATAGAAATATAGACTGAAGGCAAGGTAAAAGAACAAAGTTTGGGACCGAGTAGAAACCAAAGCATCACTAATAAGAAGTAAACAAGCCAAAAAGCAGAGTGTTAGCTTAAAGGAAAGAATATGGGATCTTCCTTCTTCAGATAATTGTGAAAGTGCATGCTAGGTATGTGGAGATGAAGCCCCATGGAAGGTGCAGCTTGGACCAAAGGATCAAGTGGGATGATATTAGGAGTCATCTAACTAAGGATGTTTTTGACATCTTATTAAGAAAATCTGTCTCTAGAAAATTTGGAGTGGAGGACAAGGCATAAGGCATTTAGGCAGCCATGAATGGCCTAAAGATTTGAAGGAGGAATTTTGTTCATTTTGGGCAGGTGAGGTTTTAGGCAGCAAACTGCTAATACTTGGGTTTGTAGATAGCTTCTAGCTACCTTTTCTATCTATCTATCTATCTACCTATCTATCTATCTATATCTATCTATCTATCTATCTATCTAATCTTCTATCTACTTATCTATCATCTACTCCATCTATCATCATTTTCACTGTTTCCTATAGATTAATTATAATCTCAAGAAAACATTGAGAGTTACTGAAAAATAAAAATGTCAAAGAGAGCAAGTGGCTTGTTTAGAGTTATAGCAAAAATAATGATGTGGAAACCAGAGTTTCTAGTAAACAATTCAAGTCTTTCTACTACAATATATATCTCGATGATTGCTCTGATACAAAATATAATTTTAAGTAAGAGAATTGCCTAAAATCTATGGATAAAACTGAACATATTAGGTCAAATACAGATACTTGGGATAGGTCTTTCATTTAGGTGTTGTAGTAAATATTAGTTTCCTATCTATTGTTGTTCTACTAATCTACAAACCTGGCATGACCTACATTCACCTTTCCTGGTTCTCAGTTTTCCAGTAATGGAGTTTTTTACACTTTTAAATATTTTTATGAACAAATTCAGTACTTGCCCCTTTCCTCTTTTAAAGAGAAAATGGGGCTCTTTGCATTGGCATTGAAAATCAAGAAATGCTTAATTAAGAAGTAAGACATCTACTTTGATAAGCCATCATTCCTGGCATCAACCTATTGGGAAAATGCAGCATATAAATAGGTCAAAAATATCTCCCATTCCTGAGATATTAAGCTGATCCATTATGGACATTAGAGAAATTATTTTTCTGAATTTCATTTGTGAGATAACCTTAAAATGAGATGCATTATCAGATTGAGAGATCATGGCATTTTTAAGGTCATTTTGTCCTTAGCAAACCTACAAAGGCAAGTAATAAAAGGATGTTTATCAGTTAATTTTAGTGACGTATATAATTACTCTCATTCTGGTCATTAGAGGTCTCTGAAAAGTTCATGTTCACATTAGAGACTGTGGACTTTTTCTTTTCTTTTCTTTCTGTTCTTTTATATTTTGTGGCCCTAAACTATTAATTGTCTTAAGCTTATAGGTTCAGCCAGAGGGTTTGAAAAAGAGGTAGGGTTTCCAGATACACACAAACTATTCAGTAGCTATTACTGATTCTGAAAATTCAAAAGAAGAATGGCATCCTACTTCAGAGACATCTGTCTAGAGACGTAGGATCCTATGACATGCTGGCTGAGGTGTTTGTTCTGGATTTGTGTAGTTTTGACCAAGCTTGACTACATGTGGCTTTGTAGATTGTGATGATGCCCTCTATCCAAGAGGAGGGGTCATGTCCTCTTTTTATTTGTGTTCCATTTCATTTAGCATGCATAGTGGGCACGGTGCCATTCTGACTTTTAACCCTAATGGAGAGAGCACACAAGTTGACTGAGAACCTCCAGGGAAAAGAGAGCTTTAATGACAATTTGAGTGTAAAATCTGGTCTTTGGAAGAAAGGTCACCACATCTGCATAGCCCCTAGAGTCAGGCTTAGAGCCCTGTCTGCCTTGGAATAAAGAAGCATTTTCCTGTGTCTTAAGGCTGCTTTAGTTTGAGGTATGAGGAGCACATGACAGAATCAGTGGAACTGAGTGATGTTCGTGCATGTTTGACTGCACTTTGCATCCTAAGAGAAGACTTTGGAGAAACCCAATCAATACAACAAGCATGTCCCGGACAGTAGCAATGCTGTTTTCATTCTGTTACAATAATGAATTGAAGTCTCCTAACAGCAGGTATAATAAGCACTAGTCAACCCTTGATATTCAATCACCTTTAACTGGTTATATCTATCTAAAATTCACTGTTAACTGTGGTTTTACAATACCCCATTGGCAACCTTTTATGGCTCTCTCTGCACAAAAATGCAAAAACATCAAAAATGCCTCTCAGTGCCATATACTCAGTGCTTCCCTACATTTGCTAAAATGTTTTCCATTTTTTATTTAAAGTCCAGTGAAAGACATTCAGACATTGTGCACAAAATGAAGTGGTTTTGCCTTCACTTTGAAGTTATTTTTGCCATTACTGTTAGCCTAGAGTTCATATCCTCATCGTTCCTGGTTGAGAAGTGATTTCATGTTATCTAGATGCCCCAAAGCAAGCTAATCTTTTAAAAATAAAAATGAAGAAATTGGTTTTTTTCCTTATGAAATTCACTTGCATTTTTTGGAGTGTCTGAATGTATATTCTAAGCAATTTTTCTATAGCATGAAAGGCAAATTAACAAATACTGTTTCTACTGTGCTTAGTAGAAATGAACAAGTATATCTACCTTCCTTTGTTAATTTTAGTGAGACGAGAAATTAGGGACTCATGAAAAATGCTGATAAAATCCACGTCCCTGAGACAATCCAGGTTTGGAATTCAGTCTGAATATAAAAAACTATATTTCTTTATTTTACTAGGCTTTCATTTGGTTTTTCAATTTAATATCAAGAATTTAATATGTTAGGGCTCATTCAACATTTGAAGAAAAATATCTAGTCAATTCAAGCTTTACATGATCATATTAAATTAAAAATTGTTAAATTCTGAGTTTTTAATTTGGTCAGTTCAGAGCATTTCATGTAAAAGGATTGATTAATTTGACCAAACTTAGATTTTTGTCATGTAAACTAGTGACCTATAGAAATACCTGTTTTACTAACCAAAACTGGTTTGTAACCATTTCACTTTTATTTACAGTTCAATACATAGGATTTGTTCTTTGAACCATTTCTTTTACCATTTTAGATGAAATCAAGGCAACAATAACAAAAAGCCCAATTGTTTATCATCATATACAAGTAGTTTAACTTTTTTCATTTCATTATTGGTACCAAAAATGCCTCTATTTTGAACTAAATATCAGAAGATAGATAATAATTAAAACCATTCCTGTGACAAATTTCACTAGTTCTGAAAATACTAATATAAGAATAGTTTAATATGATAAAATATTTTATACATGGATTTATTTGCAGATAAGATTAAAATAATATTCTTTGCTTTTTTATATCCTGAACTTAGAATAGGCAAGCTTGTATTTCTGAAAAAATAAAAGCTCAAGGTTCCATCAAAGCAAGGATGGTAAAACTAAACTTAGGTTTTATAATAAAAATAGTGTCAAATTCAATTTCCCTTTCTACTACCAAGTAATTCTGAAATGTTTTGAAGTAACACCAGGTTGTAGAGCAATGAAATCTGCAAAATATCAGCAATATTTTCAAACATATGGTAATGATTTTTCTCACTTAAAAGTGGCCCCAATTCTAAAAATAAGCATGGTTGCTTTAGAAAAAAATGCTAACTTTGACAGGTTTGCTAACCATTTATTAAGCTTAATGAGGGATCACTAATTTTTCTAATACTTCAAAAGATCACTGCATTTTGGTGGAGAGCAATAATAATCATTATAAACCCTTATCACCCTAGCAAGTAGTAGTGCCACTAGGCTAATATGTTAATGACTTAGGCTACTTATCTTTGAGATATGCATACTTTTGACAATTATTAATTCCAGAATTGAGGAATACATATAGTCTACCTTGTAAGAGATACTATTTTAAAATATTCTATTCTCACAATATTTATAATGTAAAATGTAAACTTTAGTCTACAATAAGATAGTCTCAAAATTGTGAGCATGCATATTGCTGATAAAATATGAATTATTTCTTTAAATTCTAAATAAATCTAAGTTCTACCAAAATTTGGAAATGTATTAGAATTTACCTCAGAGTATTATAAAAGTAGATGAACTGGTACAATGACTTTTGCAATAGTGATATAAAAGGATTTTAGAGGGAAAAATTTCAGAAGCAGTGTCATACTAAATTCTTTAGTTTGTTTTAATCGAATTGCAACATAATAAGTGTTTTACATGGTAAATTAATGATTAGAAGCACAGAAAGTTGTGAACATTTTTCATTTTGAAATGATAAATATTTGTATTTTTGATATGCCATCATTCAAGATGTAAAGTAAAATTCCTTGAAATTCAGTCACTGTAGAAAAATGTTTCATAGCTATAACACAGAAATGATTTAATAAGTTCTATGAAAAGTCAATTTGCATGAGATCAGCACCTAGCCTATAACCGGTAGTAATGGATTGTTGGCTTGATTTTATACCACTTGACATCAGATTACAATACACTGAATAAATGTTAACCTATAATCCCTTTAGTAAAAGCGAGCGTTGTTTGTCTTCCCTTGTAGAGGCCACATTGATTTTCTTTTATTGGATACTCAACCACTGCACCTTAGATTGATTACTGTGAATTAAATGCACAGAGAACATTTTTATTATTCTAAAAGAGCAATCTTAACATTAAGGAAATGCACTTCCTCCCATCCCTTCTGTACTACAGAATATATATTCAGCCATATCATTTGGATTTCTGTAGTTGTCCCATTTTGTTTCAGGGCTGCTGTGATGCTGACCCTGACTCTGCCCCTATGACCCTTGACCCAGACGCATCTGACCAGTCAAGGCTCTGGGGGTGGCAAATTAATAGAAGCCCTGCTTGTTAATTGCATAAAGGAAAAGCCAAAGAATTCATCACCTCAGTCATGGCCATTGCTTCCCTTTGACCCCCTTCTCCCACAAGGCTTTTCCTGGTGGTCACATCTGTGGTTTTCCTATAGCCTACATATTTGCCATATAATTATTCAGCATCAAACCTTATTAATCAAATCGATGCTGTGTTTTAAATGGAAATTGCAGGATTAATACAAGCATTCATTTCATTCTGAAAATCTTGATGGCTTTAGCACATGGAGTCCAATTGGAATATAAAAGAAGGGATGTAGAGGCCTGATTGAATTAGGGGATGTATAGTGTACATTAAATTACATATGCCAGCAGGGTTCCATGCTTTGGTAGTAAAATATTGCTCTGGAGTCCACACATTATACCCCTCTTGTGATTTTCTGTTACTCACTAACACTCTCGAGAAAAGCAAGTGTGTAAAGGTTTCAATATTTTTAAAAGATATTTAAAAATACCCAATATGTTTTTAGTAAACAAACCATCAAACAAATAAACAAAACTGTCCTGTGGCTATCTCATTGAATGTAAAAGATTAGCACAAGAGGATATAGCTGAAACTCAATATATTTTCCATTAATCGGTGCTAGACCTATTTTCTTATGATGGAAGAAGTTAGTTGAAGCTACAAAGTTAAATTTCAATAAGCCTTTTGTACTCAAAATACCTTTAGACAGAAGCTCAATTAATGTTAATTGAATTAGTAAATTAAAAGTATTTTCTGTTTTCTAGAGCCTGGGAAACTATTTATGCTTATTTCACTGCATTTATTATATAATAGAAAACACTGCTTGAGACTGAAACTTGGAAACCAAAGCCACAGCCAGACTGTTATTGACAAGTACCACAAAGATATTAACCGAGCTCAATAGTTTATTCTTTGAGGTTAACCCTGACCTGGTTTAAGATTAGCATTAGCACATCAATAACCCAAGGAAATAAGGTCAAAATATGTTCTTTAGTTCTTCGACTTGAAAATTCTGTCACATTCTAGAAATTTTCTTCTCCCACAGAGATTTCCTTCACTTAGTTTTTGTTTTTAATCTTTGCAAACATGGAAAAAAAGAATGCCTTTGTTTTAACAGCCTTATGATTGTGAATAAGCTGTTCATGTATTTATACATGACTACTTGAAAGAGATTTAAGTACAATGGAATTACAATAGTCTTAAAAGACAAATAGTTACAAAATGGTAAAGCTACTGGTTAAGTGGGCTCAGTAAGGAGGAAAAAGTATTGTTTCATCATTCAGAAGTTATGTATCACAGAAGGCATTCCAAAAATTCTAGCAATTCGAAGGCCATGCTTTGTCTCACCTCAAGCAAGTATAAACTCACATTGTGATTGCCTGTAATGTTTCGTTTTATTTTGTATTGTTTGAACATGGGGTTTTGCTATGTTGCCCAGGCCTATCTCCAATGTGTGAGCTCAAACTATCATCCTAGCTTAGCCTAAGGAGCTAGGAATACAGTTGTGTACTACCATGCCTGTTTTATTCCCTTTTGTTTTAACAAATGAAACAAAGATATTTCTACAAAGACCTCTTAAAATCCATATGTGTCATTATGTGAATTAGAAGAAGGCACAAGCTTTACATAAAAATAGCCTTTTCCCTGTTCATTGTGGTGAGCTCTTGTCTACATTTAACAAAGAATAAGAAACACCTTGCTAGAATGTCTTGAGTGAGAATTACATTCCATGTCCTCTTACACTCACATATTTGTACATTGAACAACTTGTACTGCTGTATGTGGCTGTCCTGGTTTACATGGATATCCAAATCTGTATGGAAATCCTTGCTTGCTTTCCATTAGTTATTAACAGGTTATATTTAGTATGTTTGTAAAAATCAACTTCAGTTTAAACAAAATGAAGGAGCACAATATAGAGAAAGTTCTGACAAAGGGGAATTTTCTGTGGAGTAGATCCAAACACTAAGTATTTGCTACATTCAACTTTGGTATGTTTTAAGAATGGAAGACAGATTCCTGTACTTAGTTTACTTGGGTAACTGTACATGATAAATTCCTTTGAAAGACCCTTGCCTACTGTTGCTCCTGTTATCTTGCTCCTGTTACCTGCACTGTCATTCTGGAGGTATAGCTTACAAATCAGGGGATCTTTCCCAGCCTTAAATACATTTTTGAAATGTTGAATGATTTGTTCTTCTAAAATTAGCATTTTAAAACAAGACAAAAATTGCTTGGAGTATCTCTATGATGACATATATATGAAATTGTATTTGACAATCATAAAAAGAAGCTCCTATAATATATTTTATGATACAAATGCATCATTTTAATATGTCTCTTGCCAAATTAGATGATTTTACTTAACAAACTTTGTATATACTTCATATAGTTGTAAAAGACAATTTGTTGTAAAATAAGTCAGCTTAGCATTCAGACAGAGGATTTTAATAATAACTTGATATATAATACTGTCAAGTCCTGTTAGAAATAAATAACATCCCCAGATCCTTCACTGTAATTACCATTTTTCACTATTTATACATGACCAGAAGTTTGATTCATCTTGTAATAGACTCAAATGGCTGTTTCATTAGGCTTCTAATTCGAGCTTAGATTAAAATGAAAATCACCAGGATGAATGAAACTATTAATCCAACATTGTACCTTTTCTTGAGCTTGGTATGATTTTGTATGTATTTAAACATGAGTATGTATAGGTATATGTATGTGTGTACATGTATAAGCATGTGTTCCCATGTTCAAATGAAGGGTGGTAGAGAAATTCTGTTCGAGGCAAATCTCTAGGTAGTTCTGCCAATATTTTCTTGCTAATGGTATAGAAACTGAAATTTTGTAGAATCAACTTGGCAGTAAATAAAAGTAATGAATCAATTTCTTGTTACTTTTTATTAATGAAAAGACAAACCTTTCTTTTACCAGGAAAATGTTATTTGCTCAGTTATGACTGATGTTATTTTTGATAATATGAAAAATGAGAGATGTTAAAATGTGTGTTTGGTGCATTATAAATGTTTTCATGATAGATGGATGGAGAGACCAAAAAAGGAACATTCGAAGTCTAAGCTATGTATTTTCTTCTGGACCAAACATGGAAGTAACCCCACTGCATGAAGGCGATCAGTCCAACAATTCAAGTCCTATTGGAGATGAACATTTTCTTTTCTATACAAGGCTAAAACTTCATTCTTTCTGTTCTTTTGGGAAAACTAATTATATAGTTTAAATTAAAAGTAGCACAGATCAGAAAATATCTAAATCTTTATACCATAGCATATAGTTAGGATCAGAAGAGGAATAATAATACTTGAGTCTACCTTATAGCTATCAGATCAGAGCAAAGATTTTTAAATAGTCAGTTAAAAAACCTTTTCTTTTTTTGTGTGGTGCTGAGGATAGAACACAGGACCTCAAGCATGCCAGACAAGTGCTATTCCACTGAGCTACAATCCCAGCCCTTTAACCTGTCATTTTCTGGGAGACCAATGTACAGAAAAGAAGTATGTGAAGTTTGGGTGGGAAAAGGTATATAAATGTAACTCCTCCATAAGACTAGTGAGAATCATCATGAAGCCACATGACAGTGTTCAAATTTCTTAAAGTAATATTTTCTTTAAGTAATATTATCAAGTTTATCTGTGATTTTCATTATTATATTTATGTTGCCACCACTTAAGTTATGGAAAAGACAAATCTTCCTTTACAATGGGAGTCAATCCTACGTGATGGAAGAAAGAAATACTGTCCAAAGGCATTTGTATTGTCAGTGTATCTTATTAGTGAAAATGAAAAATATTTTAGTATTATATTAAGTTAGTTTTTACTAAGCCTTTTTGTTTTTACATTTTTATTAACATATGGAGAAATAGCCTCTTACAACTTAAATAAAAATAGGTAATAAATGTCTGGAGAGATAGTTTTTGGAATTTGTGCTTATACCCATAACTAACATTTTCATTCTGAAGTTCAGTTTAAAATCAATGTGTTAAATTATCCAAGTTGTACAATAACATATTACTTGAAGTCATTCTATATAGTGCATGCCTTTGGGTTGTATAGAATTGATTTAATTTGATTTACTTGTGATGTAGGTGAAAAACTGAATTTGGACAAGGATTTACATGTGTTTGGCTAAACTATCTCTACCCTGTGAAAAGTGGTCTGTTACAATATGCAATGCATATTTGGAGAAGATGCCCTTTTCCATAACTGAAGAAAAGACATCTTCATTTTGTCAGTGAGTGCCTTAGAAAGAAATCTCTTAAACTTGTTAATGTATTGATCTCATATGGAAGCAGACAATCTAAATATTCTTCTTATGATATAGATAAATTTGTAATATCGAAATACCATGAAACAAATAACAGTTAAGGGGTAATGCTTTCTTTTTTAACAGTAGAGTACAGTGATAATGAAAAGCATGTTCTAAGAACACAATCATACAGATAACAAGCCATAAACACAGAATGATTCAGTGAAATCATTTTAAACAAAAATTGATACAAGCTAGACGTTTTTCAAAAAATACATTTTCAATGTACAGATGATGTTTGATGCCTAATGAGTGCAGTTTAAAAAGTGTAAGTGATAGATTTGTTCAAATTGTGCAAGTTATTTGAGTCTTGATTGATTGCACGATGTGCACACTGTGCAGTTCAAACATACTCTGGTGTTTTGCTTTACAGGAGTTGAATGGCCATAGAAACTGACAACAGCCAGGACTTTTTATTTTAATGTGGGATTTTAAACCAGGTTTTAAAAAATTTAAGAAAAAGAATTAAAGACAAATGCATCAATTCAGCCATCTCTTTCTAAGGTCTACATTTAACGAGGGGCCAGACATTCTTTAATGAAGGCCCATCACACTAATAATGCACTCTGTGCTTTTATGGACCAAATAATGCCATAAACTAAAGATTCAGTCCAGGATGATATCCAACCTTGCACCAGCCTCTCAGACAGTCCGGGACATCTCAACAAACACTTGAAATGCTACCAAACCCGAGCCGCCACTTCACATGATTTATGATGTCATTAATGTCAAGCTATCAGTGGACAAGAGTAAAAGAGACAACAGCAAAGCTGACTAAAAACAAATAGTTTTGATTAAACTCAAGGACGTTCAGTACAGCTTTCAGCAAAAAGGCATTCATCATTTCCGAAGCTGACCTTGGTTGTTTTTTTTCCTTTCCTTCGTTTCTTAAAATCCTAAATGCAAACGTAATGCACGTTGGTGTTTGTGCAGACTCTGAACAACATTGTAGCTGTATCCACTCTCTAAGGTAAAACAAACCAAGTAAAGGCTTTCACACCTTGTTCTCTGGGGCTGATTGTGTAGCTAATTGACCCTTTTCCTTAAATTTTCCCTTTCCCTCTCCTTCTCTTTATATTCAAAAGAGAAAAGCACTTAAAAATTTGAAATAATGATAAAGAAATATAGCTGAAGTAAATGAGAGAAGCAAATTATTTTCATGCAAACAATTCTAACTACAAACAGTTTGGGCTACAAACCTTGTTTTCTAGAGAGATAGTCAGATTATTCCTCAGAGTATTAACGTGTTTACCTCTCTTGTAATAAGCAGACATAATGCTCCTTTCTCTGACATGGGCTTTATTTAGAACATACCAGTTCTTGTTTAAGCAAGAGTTAAAATATAAAACTTTGGAGCAGAAACAAATGATATTTCAAATATTTTTCTCTTCATCAACATCCAATTGGATCAAGTCACCTCCGGAAATCCTATTTCATGCCCTTGTAAAAACTGTCATAACTCATTCAAACAATGGGAGAAAACTAATAGTTTAGGCTTTAAAAATGTATTTAAAAAAAGCTGTCAGTAAGCCTGTTTTTTTTTTCTCCTTTAAGGTAATAAGGTTTTCCGTTAAAATACAAATTTTAGACAGTCCCACACATACCTGATATCTTTGTAAGTATCTAGATGCTCATTCTTTTATTCCAATAATTATTTTTTGTTTTATTAACATTACACATTTCAAAACCAGGAGGTTTTATCAGCTGACGTGGCTTTCACAGGCATGTGTTTATTAACATTACACATTTCAAAACCAGGAGGTTTTATCAGCTGACGTGGCTTTCACAGGCATTAATATAAATTAAATTATATTTCAATAGCAGAATAAAATAGTTTAATATGGCACTTAAATATTAACTATACATTTACTTAATTTTTTTTAAAAAACAACCTGCATCTCATGAGGCTTAAGATAAAATCTACAGTATTATTATATTTTTAATTTTCTGAGCATCTTCTAAAATACTGCCGATTTTTAGCTGGAGTCATTTGTTCATACACAATTAAAAGAATCCTCCCCAAATTAGGTATATTTACTCTGATTAACAAACTTTCTGCTGAGAATTTTTTATGAGAAATAAGACAGGCTGTTTTATAAGTATTAACTGTGCATGAGAACATTTGTAATATCACCCTTGGAGAATAATAAACAGATACTAGAGATTGAAATTCTGACATAGTTTACAGAACAATAATCCAAACATCTGTTATAATGACAAGGGATTTGAACAGATAGAGAATACATGGG
Source organism: Castor canadensis (assembly GCF_047511655.1). Classification (NCBI taxonomy): domain Eukaryota; kingdom Metazoa; phylum Chordata; class Mammalia; order Rodentia; family Castoridae; genus Castor; species Castor canadensis. The sequence goes on from NC_133391.1 coordinate 100,406,926, forward strand.
AAAGCTATGCTACTTTTAGTACAGTTATAACATTAAATCAAAGCATTGCAGTCAAGGCAGCTTGCTGCTAATATAAACAACTTTCTACATATTCCTGGGCCACCAGCTAGATCTTAGGATTCAGTTACAAGCACAAGGTCAAGAGGGAATCAACAGTATGAAATTACTGCCTATGAATCAAAAGAATAAATGGATAATTAAATATGAAAACAAATTAGAAGGTATACTCTCAGCTAACTCATCAAATGAATTTGTCGAGCAACTTTATGTATGGAATTTTTTGCAGGAGAGGGATTGGTGGAAGCTTTAATGCACTTATTGATTAAACTTGAGCTTTTAGCATTTTCCCTGAGTCAGGCTTACCATATCATTTTCTTTGTACATACATATTTGATTCCTTAAGAAAATCCAACATCTAATCATAATCATGAAGATAAATATCAAGTCATGGCATTTTCAATAGAAAAAAAGAAATGATGCTAGAATGATATAGTAATCATATAGCAAGTCAGTTTTCTTAAGCCTGAAGTTCTAAGACATACAGCGTTGTACGGAGAGGCAAGCCTTCTGGATGTTAAATGATTAAAATCTATTTTCACTTTGCTTAGTTTCTATAAGATCTTGCCTACATTGTTTACTCCCTATAAATTTAATTTCCTGTAAAATTCAGTTCAGATTATAAATTCTATGATACTTTCTGGGATCAAAATTAATTATATATATATATGTATATATCCACACAAAACAAAAACTGATGTATGTATTGGAAAAATATAAAAAAGAATGATAATTGGTTTAATCTTTGGAATTATAGTGTCTGAAGAATTTTTCAGTCCAATAATATATCTGACTTCAGATATGAGTAAAAGTAACCTCACTGGATGTTGGTTAGAGATATCTTTATTTTAGGTTAGTGGCTGCTCAGATTTTTCTATTATGAAGAGGAACATTTCCAGATCCTACTTCAAATTTGAAAGAAATGAAAATTGTTCAAATAAATAATGGAATTGACAGAGTAAGGAAAATTAATGTGTTTTTTTTTAAAGAAGGTTAGGAATTTCTGATCAAAACCAATAATACTTTCTCTTCCCAGCACACATTTTTTAAAGCCTGGATCTCTTAAATGTATATGGGAATGAGGGTCTATGAAAGAGGAGCAGTTCTTGGGGTTTGAAATCGGAAACTGAGAAGGCAAGATTTATCATGGAAAATATATTCTAAATTAGTTTGGAATGTGCTCACAGATTGATGTAGCATTAACATCCTGTGGAACCATCATTTTAAATTATTCCATTCTAAAAGCAGTCAGTCTATAGCCTCCTCCCCACTCCAAAAAGTCTCAGAAAATGTAAAAATTTGAATTACTAAAGTTTAACAATGGTTAGAAAATGCTCTGAAATGTTGAAAAGTATTGATTATAAAAGGATGGTCTTCCAGTTATAGTAAAAATAAACACATGCCAGCTTTTCTTTCTCATTGAAGGCAATGATCAAAGCTGCATGAATTGTGTAAGAAGCATTTGAGAATACTGAAAAGTAAGTATCAGCAGGGAGGAAAGGGAAGAAATCCAGAATTTAAAGTATTACTGAATGGACAGTGAGTTTACAAATTTTTTCCTCCAATATCTCTTGATCTGAACATAATGCAATCCAGAACTTGCAGGTAAGCACTGTGTTCAGACTAAGAGTGGCCAAGGAGAAATTCTCTAGCTCTGGCTTGAGGAATGGAAAAGTAAACTTCTACAGTCAGAGAGCATGGTGGGAATCTATTGATTTTTTCTCTATTCTATTAAACCCCATATCCAAAGGCCCCCATGGCCAAAACTCTAAGGGAGAAAAGAAACTTTCTTTCCTACAGGTGGAGTTGCATCTCCATGTAGGTTGGGAGAATGTTTGTTGAGGTTTTTCTGCTGTTTTTATTCTGTTGCTACTTAGTTCTATTGAGGCTGTGCAATCACAAAAGAGAACAATTTCTAAAGAGATGGATGAAAAGTGAAATCCAGTGGACTGGAAAGTATCTATGAGATTACAGACAGGATATAGGTTGGGAAAACAACAATTTTGTTTATTAATTCTTGGATGATCCCCTGTTGTAGTCATAGAACTGATTTTAGTTAGCATACCAAAAACTTTGAGGATGAGCTAATGGATAGAACTACAATTAGGTCTCATCAGACTGAACACTGGGTTATGCATTTGCAAGACAGAAAAAAAAATAGCACTGTAAAGGCCTTAAAACCTAATCTGACATGAGACTCAGAGCTTCTGATTATTAACATCTCTTGTAAATAATTCCCAAAGTATCAGAATGTAATATCCAACATGATCACAATATAAGCAAAAGTCACTTGATATATGGATAACCACAGAAATCTTAATTTGTATGGGAAAATGAAATCAAGAGATACTTATTATAAGATAACAGAAATTAGATAAACTTGCAAATAATTTAAAATGGCATCATAGAAATGTTTCAATGGGCCATTGCAAACATTTATGAATCAAATATTAAGTGTCAGCAAGTGATAAAAGATATAAAGAACATATACAAACATACATATCTAAGTTGTATGCACCTATATTAATGAATCAAAAATGCTAGACTTAAATAGATAATTCAACAATGATTGGTGAGACAATGATACTCCATTTTTAGTGATGGATAGTAAAATATAGACCACATCGCATTAAAGACTTAAACACTATAAACCAACAAGTCCCAACATCTATCTACATAACATTCCACCAAATGGCAGCTACAGAATACATAATCTTTTCAAGTGCACAGGAAATGTTTTCCAGAATAGAACATATGCTAAGCCACAAAAAAGCCTCAGTAAATCTGAAATGATTTTGATAGTACAAAATATGCTCTCCAAACACAATCGAATGAAATTAGGGATCAGTAATATAAGAAATACAGGGAAATCATAAATACATGGAAACCAAATACTGTCATAATATTCCAGTGGACCAAATAAAAAATTTCAAGAGAAATTAGAAAATATTTTACAACTAATTTAAAATATGCAATAGTCAAAATCTAAGAAATGCTGTTAAACAATATTGAGATCCATATTTATGACTACAAATGACTACTAAAAAACAAAGTTTTCAAATCAGTAAATCAACTTTTTATCTTAATAAGCTAAGAAGAGAAGATTCAACACAAAGCAAGAAGGAAAAGTAATAATAATTTGAAAAATTGAAAAAAATCAAGACAGTAAGGTATGGGAAAAATTGATTATTAGCTAGACAGATAAAGAAAGAAAAGAAAGACTACTGAAATTACTAATTTCAAGAAGGAATGAAGAAGAATCCACCAATATTGACCTTAGAGAAAAATTTAAAAGATTATGCTTGAATATTATAGACAATTGTATGCCAAAAAATAGATCATTTAGACTAAATAGAAAATTCTTAGAATGACAAAAACCAAAACATATTTAAGAAGAAATTGAAAATCTGAAAAGCCCTATAGGAAATAGAGAAATAGAAATCATAGTTACATGCTTCTCCCAAAATATAGTTCAAGTTCAGATAGCTTCAATGGTGACTACGATGAAACACTTAAAAAATAATATCAACTCTTTGAAAACTTTCCCAAAAAACATAAGAGGATAGATATTCTAATTCATTATATGAGACCAGTATTACAGATCAGCATTTCATGTGAACAAGAACAAAATCTTAATAAAACCAAATCCAGCAACCTATATAAAAGGACTAACCACCATCACTAAGTGGGATTACCCCAGGAATGGAAGGTTGGTTTACTACTGAAAAATGAATTAATTAAATGAAGCACTTTAATAGAAATTAGGGGAATCATGTGTGTATGTCATTGGATGGAAGAAACACATTTGCTAAACCCCAACACACTTTCATGATAAAATGCTTAATAAATTATGAATAGAGAAGAATTTACTCTATTACTAAAGGACATCTGAAGAATCCCAAAGTAACATCATACTTAACTGTAAAATCAACAGTTATACCCAACAGGAGCAAGACAAGGAGACAAGGATATATTTACATTATAGCAAAGAAGATTTAGAAATGTCCAATATGTATATGAAAAAAAGATATGACTTGATGCACATCAGAATGGGAATTATAAAAAGAGGTAGATAATAATGAATTATGGTGTGAATTGAAGAAATCAAAGTTCTTATTCAGTGTTTTAGGAATGTGAAATGGTGCAGCACCATGGAAGACAGGGAAACAACTCCCCAGACTGTAAAATATAATCACAAGACTCAACAATTCTCTGTGTATGCTCAAAAGAAATGAAAACATGCCTCCACAAGAGTTCACATGAATGTTCATAGAAATATCATAGTAGTAAAAATGTGAAAAAAAACCTTTCTATCAACTTATGAATTTGTATAATGTAGTATATTCATACAATTAAATATTATTTTAGTAAGAAGAGAAATGACATATACAGACATACCAGAATACGGGTAAACCTTGAAAACACTGCACTACTTGAAAAAAGTCAATCACAAAAGGCCACAGATTGTATGAGTCCATTCACATGAAATAGCCTGACTAGGAAATCAGAGAGATACAGAAAGTAGACTAGTGGTTGCTCAGGATTGGAGTGAAATAGGAGGGAAAAAGACTGCTAATAGTTACAAGGTTCTTTGGGGAAAATAAAAATGCTATAAAATTCAATTCGTGGTTACACAGACATAACTGGAAAAATATACTAAGACATTAAATTTCACACTATGTAAGTGAAGTGTATCCTATGTTAATTATATCTCAAAATTACAAAATCATATGAAAATTACAGCATAAAAATACAACTTACATAAAAATTCAATAGTTAGACTAGAGATGACAAAGGATAAAGTCAGCAAACATGAAGCATATCACTGCCAATAATCAATCTTATGATCTGCGAGTAGAGAGATGGGCAGGGATGAAAGGAGGGAAATAAAGAATGAGAACAGAGTCTCAATGATGTATGAGTGAACAACAAAAGCTTAGTATTTGTGTCACTGGTGTCTCAGAAGAAATAAGACATTTTTACAGAGGAAAAATGTATTTGAAGAAACAGTGGCTGAAACTTATCACATGGGAAAAACAGCTTCTTTCCTTTAGCAATACCTTTAGGATACCTCCAGATTTATGAGTGGCTTGATAGCTCTTCAGTTCTAATTGGGGAATAGTATTCTATTGCATAGGTATATCAAAATGTGTTTATCCATTTACCTATTAGAAGAAATCTTTGATGCTTTCAGTTTTTAGTAATGATGAATTGAACTGCTATAAATATTTGTGTGCAGGTTTTGTGTTGGCATAGTTTTCACATTAGTTGGGTAAATGTCAAAAAGCATGAAATTGCTTTCTGAGAATATTTCAAACTGTTTTCTTAGGATTTGTAGCATTTTATATTTCTCACTGACTATGAGTAAGATTTCTTGTTGCCCTACATCCTCTTCAGCAATTGGTTTTGTCACACTTTTGGAGTTTGTTATTTAAAGTTATAATGATATCTCATTTAAAAATCACGTTTTCCTAATGAAAAATGATTTCAAGAGTCTTTTCATATTTTAATTTTACATTTGTATTCTTCCTTGGTGATGTGTTTCTCAGATCTCTTTCTCAATTTTACTTTGCATTGTTTTCATATAGTTAATGTGTCCTATTCCAGGGATGACTGCAACTATTTTCACCCATTTAGTGGCTTGTTATTTCTTCCTATGTAGTTGTTCTTTGAAGACAAGATTTTCTTCATTTTAATAAAGACTATTTCCTGTTTTTTTTCTTTTTTTAATCTACTATTTTTTAAGGCTCACATATTTAGTAGTGTATTTCAAAACCTATCACCAACCTTAAAGCCATGAAGATATCCTCCTGTTTTCTCCTAGATGGCTTATAATTTCCCATTTGATATTTAAGTTTCTGATAAAATTTTTATTTAATTTTTATGTGCTGTTTAAGTATGATATTTACTTTCATCATTTCTCAGAAAATTTGTTGAAAAATTAGTCTTTAAATATTAATACCCTTTGCATTTTTGTCAAGATTTTTGTGGGGTATATATATATATATATGTGAGTTTATTTCTAGACTCTCAATTCTGTTTATTAATTTGTTAATACTATACATCCTTGATCACTATCATTTATAGTAAGTTTTGAATCAATAGTGTGACACTTTCAACTTTGTTCTACTTCAATATAGAGCTGGCTGTTCTAGTAGGGCTTGACTTTCCCTAAACATTTAAGATTCTCTTTGAGGATATCTGTACGATATCTTGCCCAGGCTTTGATTGATATTGCATTTTACTTATGTATTAAGTTGGGAAGCAGTGATTTTTTTTTTTTTTGATGGTACTGGGGTCTTAACTCAGTGCTTGTGTTTACTAGGCAGGTGGTCTATCACTTGAGCCATGCTGCAGCCATTTTTGCTCTGATTATTTTGTAAGTAGGGTCTCACTTTTCCTGGACCACCAGTCTCCTTTTTTACACTTCCCCATCATACCTGGGATGACAGACACATGCCACCACACCCAGGCTTCTTCCATTGAGAAGTCTTGCAAACTTTTTTGCCTAGGCTGGCCTTGAACTGTAATCCTCCTGATCTCAGTTTCTCAAGTAGCTAGAATTGCAGGCATGAGCCACTGGCACCTAGCCAACATTTTAACAATTTATAATCTTCATGTCCATGGGCCCTGGAAAATATTTTCATTTACTTAGTTTTATTTGATTGCTTTAATCTGTATTGTATAGTTTCTACATATAAATCATATACATATTTTGGTAGATTTGTATTTGTTAACTGGACTATTGGTGCTATTGTAAATTGTTTTTGAAATTTCAAATTTCAGTTTGCGAAGTGCTGGTGTACAGGAAAACAACTAACTTTTTAAATTACCTTTTGTCCTACAACCTTGCTACATTCACTAAATTCTAGGCATTTGTTTTATATTCTTTGAGCTTTCCCACATAGATAATAATGCTGAAAAATGACAAGTTTCTTCTTTTCCTATCAGTAGTTTTAAATTTCTATTTCATATCTTATTGCATAGTCAGATTTCAAGGACTATGGCAAACAACATCAAGAAGAGAAGATATCCTTTCCATGTTCCTGATTTTAAGGAAAAAGAATTCTCTATGCAATTGTTATAATACTACATACAGGTTTTGGATATTTTTTTTAATTGTAGAAGTTGTAGAAGTTGTGGAAGTTTCTCTCTACCAAATTGTCTTATGAATGAATGTTGAGTTCTTGTCAATGTTTTTCTGTATCAACTGATATGATTATACTGGATTATAATGGACTGCATTTCATTTTGAATATTATACCACTGCTTATCTGGAATAAATATCATTTACTTATAGTATATAATTTCTAAATACAATGTTGGACTCTATTTTCTCAACTTTGGTGAGGCATTTTGCATGCATGTCCATGAGAAATATTGGTCTATTGTTTCCTTGTCTTGAGGCACCTTTAAATGGATTTGATAATAGAGTAATGCTAACTTCATAAGAAGAGTTAAGAAATATTTCCTTTACTACTATTTTCTAGAATATATTATCAAAATTTGTTTTATAGTGTATGATGGCACCACCAAGAAAAATTGGTATTATTGATCTGGGCATGGTGGTGTGCTCCTGTAATTCTAGCACTTGGGAAGTGGAGGCAAAAGGATCACAAATTCGAGGCCAGCCTGAGCAGGCCTTTTTTTAACTCTTTCTCAAGAAAATGGTTATTTTATTTTCCTTAAATTTTTGATAAAATTCAGTAGTGAAACCATCTTGGTTGTTAATTATTGGATTCTATTATTCTAAATTTGCTTAGATATACTTTATAGCTCAGAATGGGGACAACCCTGATAAACCATCTGTGAGAACTTGAAAAGAGTGTGATTCTACTTTTTTTGGGTGAAACATTCTATAAATGTTAGATCAAGTTAATGAATAATTTTATTTTACATATCATATTCCTACTGATATTAAGACTGGTTTATTAGTCAATTGTTGGTTGAGAGATGTTTGAGTCTGTAGTGTAACACTGGATTTGTTTATTTATCTTTGCAATTCCATTGTTTTTTTCCTTATGCATTTTGACAGCTGTTAGATACTTTGGATGTTTGCATCTTTGAGGAAGGCCTTTTACATCATGTTAGCTTTTATCTTTGGTATTCTTCCTTGCTCTAATATCTGTCTGAAATCAATAGATAACTGCTTCAACTTTCCTTTGTTTAGTGTTTCTGTGATATATCTTAGTTCATCCTTTTATTTTTAAAGTCTCTGTATTTGTGGGGGAAAGGGGGATAAAGGAGAATGATGGAGAGGATGAATTCAACTATGATATATTGTAAGAACTTTTGTAAATGTCACAAAGTACCCCCAGTACAACAATAATATCAATAAATTAATAAATGTTAATAAAAAATAAAGTCTCCATATTTGAAGTATTTTCTTTAGCACAATAGATTATTTTTAATCAATCCATTGAATTTCTATCTATTAATTGGTATATTTTAAGCATTCACATTTTAAGTGACTATTCATATATTTGGATTAATATTTACTCTATTTGTAAGTTATGTTTAATTGCTACATTTCTTTGTTTTCATTTTTAATTGTCCTCTTCATGTCTTCTCTAGTATTAATTATGTACTTTACAAGACTCCATTTTATCTCCCCCCAAAGTTTATCAATTTTGCATCTTTACAAATGTTAGTAATTAGCCTGGAAGGGTGATTCAAGCAATAGAACACCTGTGTAGCAAGCCCAAGGACCTGAGTTAAAATCCTAGGACCACCAAAAACAAGTATAAAAATGGTATTTATCTATACAGAAGGAAAAATATTTTAATTAAGCTAGACAAACTACCAAATAACCCTATACTTCTTCAAATATAATGTAGCTAACACAATAAAGCATTCTCAATTACCCTCTCTCACTCTCTGTGATATCACTGTCATATATTTCAATTATCCATAATTTATAATTAACAAATACATTGTTAACATAATTAATTTTAACATACAGTTGTTTTTTGCCTCAGCTAAGAACAAGAAAATAAGACTATTTTATCTGTAGTTATTTCTTCTCTGACAATTTCCTTTGTTTTAGTTTAAGTGGAGGTACAGGTTTTTAACCTATGTAATCTTCCTTTAGCATGAAGAACTTCTGACCTTTCTTACAAGGTTGGTCTTCTGGTAATGAATTCCTTCAGTTTCATGTGTATTAGAAACTCTTTAATTCTGTACATGGAAAGATGATTTTGCTGGAAATTCTAGATTGGTTGATGTTTTAAAACAAATTTTTTTTATTATTCATTTATTCACATGTGCATACATTGTTTTAAGTAATTGATTCTCCCTTTTTGTTTACATGAATTCTGGTGAGAAGTCATTGAATTTTTATCGTTCTTTTTTTACGCAAGGCATTTTACCTACATTTCTCAACCCCCAGCTTCCTTTAAGACTCTTTTACATTTTAAAATTATTTTGAAGAGAGTTCTGAAGATTGAGTATAATATAATATGCTCTGCGTGTTTTCTTTCTTTTTCTCTGTACTAATTCTGCTGATGTTGTCAGAGTTTCTGTATTTGTGGCTTTGTCTCTGTCATGAATTTTGGAGACTACTCAGCCATTATTACTTCAGATATTTACTCTGCTCTATTTTCTGTTTCCTTTTATTCTTATTTTTCAATTACAACTATGCTAGACCTTTTCAAATTGTGATACAGTTCTTAGATACTATTTTTTTCATGATTTTGTTTCTTGAATTTCAGTTTAAGAAATTTTTTCTTTAAATTTTGGCTTGCAAATCTTCTGCTATCTATCTTCTGGTTCACTGATTTTTATCCCCCCTTAGTCATTTTGTGTCAACTAAAAGCATTTTAAATTTCTACTACTGTGTACTATTTTTAGAATTTCCTTTTGTTCTTAACATGATGTTATTTATTTATTTATTTATTGTCTTCCCAAATCAGCATGTTAGATTCATGCAGGGCAAACTTTGTCTTTTTAAGAAATTTTACTGATGTATCATTAAAGTTTAGAAGTGTCTCTCTTACAATATTATTTAATGTTTATTGATTTGAGTTCATGGGTATCATTTTTAAATTATGTACTAACTATCCAAGACAGTCAAAGACTTGCTTTCATTTAATTTTAATTAATTAATTATTTATTCTTGCAGCATTGATGTTCAATCTTAGGGCCTTATACATACTAGGCAAGCACTTTACCACTGAACTACATCCAGCTCCCCTAATATCCTTTTTCTAGCCTCCTTTTCAGATCTCCTTCATCTGCCTTTCTATCTTTACAACATTCTACTTCATGGCAGCAGGCCAAAGTGAATGCCTGACAATACATAGAGAAACAATTGCTTGGTTGGTGGTTGTTTAGGTAATTTAAATATTCCTAGGATAATTAATTTCAGGAATGAGAAATAATTAGCATCTCACATATCAGTTCTAGTTCTAGTAGATTAGTATTAATTGCTTAGAATGTTGTGCTATAAAATATATTGAAACCAGGTTTTAGGCCAGGTAAAAAAATTTACATCCTTAGTGATGTTTGTTTTCTACTCAGTAGGAAGATAAAGTTTTAGTATTCTTGCTCTGAATATACCATCTCTTGCCATTACTTCAGAAGCATAAATTATTTTAAAATTGGTGTCATTATGGTTTCTAAAATCCTGTTTTAACTCTACACATTCTAATTCAGAATAATGTATGTGAAATTTCAGTAAAATAGTAAGATAATTAATTGTTAATGTTACCACTTAAAGTTCCATTGTATAATTGCTTGTTTACACAAATAATTTCAACTTAATTGTAATTCTTTCTAATGAATGAAAATTTCTTTAATTTCCAGTAACTAATGATATTTCTACTATTATAAGTAATATTAGGTCAGTCTACTTATATTTAACTTGTATTTTCTACCAGCTTACATATGTCGATTTTCAATTTGAATCATATTTCCATTAGTCTTACGATATTACATTTACCAGGGTCAAATATAATCAATTTGAAAATAATCAAATAAGATTTGATTTCTGGGAATTCAAATTCAGATTAAGTGGCTGGAGTTTTATGTCTTTCTTTTAGATGGTAAAAATGTTCAGTAGAAAAGCCTCCCAAAGAGTGGATCATCTCATAATAATGAGGTGACTTTTGTATCTTGTACAGAATAGATGTTGAGTAGAAATATTTTTAAAATTGTGCTTTGTCATACTGGTGCAACTCTATTACACAAATAGTATCTAAACTTTCATTTCCAAGTCTAAAAAATATTAGGGGAATTTTCTCTGGTTTGATTGCAGAATGAAATATGATGGTAATTATTTTCTCCTTGTAAAAGCCTTGACATAGTACAGAGTGGCTTCTTGTCATTTAGCTGCATATTGTAAATACATTTTAATAATTTTCTGAATTTTAATAATTAAGTCAAACTATTGACAACTAACAAAAATTAACAGCCCTAAAATAATCTTAAAATATTTAAATTCTGGAAAGTAAATGTGCACTATTTGAAAGCCAAGGTTGATTTGCTGAAGATAGAGATGAAACAATGAAATACAAGAGGATGGATAACATTGGTGTATTTGAATTGAAACCAGATCTGCTTTAGAAATTCTATTATTTTATCTCATAGAGCAGTTCAATATATCCATTTGACTTGTTGCCCTTACTGGTTTCCTAACCTCTGCCATTTTTATTTCTTTGGGCTGGCATTTAGGGTCTGAGAGTAGCATGAAGAAAGATTAGATTTATTTATATGTTTTAAGATGCTTTAATACAATTGTATAGATTAAAGCCTAGCTTAAGATAAAACTTAAAAGAATTTTTCAATTTTACAAGTCACTAAACTGAACTAATACCTTTAAGTTGTCTGGGGACAAGGAAGATTTTCCTTTCTCCTCTCTTGATTGGCTTTGCTTTGGCGTCATGGAGTTGATTTTATTTCATCTAGTTTTCAAATATTAATTGTATATGTCAAAACAAAAAATTCTTCCTTGAACTGGATGACATATAAAAATGTCATATTCTAACAAACTGAAGTATGAACTCTAAAAGCTTTAGTTATCTAAATGAATATTGACTGGTTAATACTACACATAATGAAAAAAGCTTTATATGGTCTCAAGTATTAATATGAAGACTGCCTCTTAGTCACCAGTGTTTCGTCACAGCTTTCAAACTATTTTACTTTATTAAGATGGTAAGATGATCTGAAAGCATCTGTAACCTACTTGTTAGTCTACCAGATGTTCAATGACTAGAACAGAGATAAATATGCAGTTTTCTTTACTGTACAGAATTTGTCATTAACGTTAAAGGGCTAGAGCTTAAGCATTCTATTCTATTTCCTATTAAACCATGAAGATATGGGATAGGTTATATGTGAGAAATAGTTCCACAAAAAACATAAGTATTTACTGCCTACAAGAACTGTAGTAAGCACATGGCATAGAATTTAACATTTAATCTTCAAAGGAACCACTTGAGGTAGGCATATTTTTATCATTCCCTTTTCTACATTTGAAACATTGTGGCCCAAAGAGCTTAAGTGACTTCCCCCCTCAGCACACATGATTAGTAAATAGATGTATGGGCTTTGGTACAACCCTGTGGCTCTCAAATAAAATATTCTACATTCTTGGAAAGGGGACTAGGGGAAGAAGTTGAGATACTTAAAACATAGCTCCTCAAATCTAAGTGTTAATCCCCTTGTCTCCCCCAGCCATGATTTCCTTTTTTGTGGTTCCTATTTAGATGTAGTGTGGTAGGCAGAGTAGTAGCTCCCCAAAGGTGTCCTTGTTCTAATTACCAGACCTGTGACTGTGATACCTTACAGACAAAAGAGACTTTGTAAATGTGGTTAAAATACGGATTTGAGATGGAGAGATTATTTTGGATTATTGCCAGGTATCCAGTGTAACTACAAGCATTCTTATAAGTTAAAGAAGTAGAAGAGTGAGAGTGATAGAATATGACAAGGATTCAGTCTGTTCTTCTGGCTTTGAAGTGAAGGAATTCAGGTAGCCTTTAGAAACCAGAAAAGGCAAAGAAGCAGAGCCTCCTTGAGAGCTCCCATAAGGAACCCAATCCTGGTAATATTTTGATTTTAGTCCTGCGAAAACCATTTCAGACTTCTGACTTCCAAAACTATAACAGGAATGATTTGTTTTAAGTGGATAAATTTCTGGTAATCTGTTATCAATGCCATAGGAAACTAATATATAGGCCTCAAAGCAAAAATCTTTGAAAAAAATCTGCTTTCTTCTTTCTTTTATACCCAGTTTCTTTCTTCTCACCTTATTCCATAACATACTTAAGGCAAGGAACAGATACACTTTCCATGTTCTATGTAGATTCTGATTAAATAATAGTGTCATCTCTTAGTGCAAGTTTGAGAAAGCTTCTGAAGCCATGTTGAGGGTATATAGGAAGATTCATGGAACTCAATAATTTTTTTTCTTGGAACTCAATTATTAATGTAAATATTTACCATGATCCCAGGAGGAAATAAGCAATCCTCAAGGGTATAGAGATGTAAGAGAGGGAGGTGTGTGTGTGTGGCTGAGAGAGAGGGGGGCGGTATTCATGTCAGAGATGAGGAAGCACTAATTCATTGGGAACCTGCAGAATTCATAAATAAATTTGGAGGTATTGGCCAGATGGTGAGGAAAGATACCCAAAACGGAAAACACTGCTTTATTCTAAGTAGCTTTCTTATAGTGATAGCTTCTGGGCCTCATGACTTGCTTAAGAATGTTCATGTTACAGGAAGTAGAGTAAGTCTTTCATAATCTTCAAAGCTTCTAGTAGACTACAATCCATATACAGTAAGACTTTCTTTGACTGGGGAGATTTATAGACTATTCAAAACCATAAGTTATTTGTTTATAATCACAACTGATAAAAATAATATTAGTGACTTTTTGTAGCCAGACAAATTTCTGAAACTTAAAATGCACATGGCCAAAGCAAAACTGATGATTAAGTAGTATGATTATAAACCTTGAATTGTGTTTAAAGGTCCTTAGTTAAATGTAAATTTAGTGATTTCCCTCCCTTGTTCAAGAACAAATAGCTTGAGAAAAAATATTTTCTCAATAGCTTGAGAAAAAATAAAATGATTTATCAGAAGTTCCATTTTATTATTATAGCAGTGTCCCAAAACTAAAGAGAAAGGTCAAAATACTAACTTTTTCATATAGTTCTCACTATCTTATAGTTTTTCCTATCAGATAAGACTGGAAAGCTCATGCCTTTAGGGGATATGATGGTTTGGAATGCATTTTTAATCAACATTTATCTTTAAATATCAAACTATTTCATTTGTATTTATATATAATTTAGATATTTCCTTGAATCTTGCTTATTTATTGTCTTTACTAAGATGGAAAAACACCACATTATTATATAGGTTAAGATTAAAGAATTCTCTTAATTAGTGTACTCATCATGACAAACTTGATAAGTGACACATTTACAATAAGGTTTTCTTTTGCCGTACTTTCTGTGGTCAACTCAGCATTTAAAGCATACTGATAATATTAGGTAGATTTCATAATTAAAATATTCACAGCATCAAAACATTAATAGGTATAAAATAAAGTACCTCCTTTACACAATTAAATCTACAAATTAGCATAAGCTTGTCACCAATCAAAGGAGCCTTGTGATCAGATTAAAAGGAAAAAAATGTTTTGTGAATGCTAAAAATAAGATATTTTTAATATTTAATAACCATTTCAAACTCAATTTAAGTGTCGGTGGTTAAATAAGGCACAACACATAGGAAAGTGGAAAGAGAGCAATGTTTTAGGAATGACATAGAGTGAATAGTTTTGCATGAAAAATTAAGACTTTTCTGAACCTACCTTAAATAAAGCATCCTGCATATGATAGAGATGGATCACTTGCTCTCATAAATCTGGCATTTAAACTGAACTAGTTATTCGTGACAGAAAGATTTAGCTGTATGCCTTATCCCCCCACCAGTGACTAAATAATTAGTCTTTCAGTTAATCTTCATTACCATTGTCATCTTCCACCTTGTCCTTTGAAAACAAGATTGAAATAGAAAGATATCTAGAAATTCATATTGAGAAATATGAGAGCTATAAGCCATTCATATGACAAAGGTGCTTGGAAGAGACAGCAAAAGTTATTTCATCTAATCTATAGATACACCAATGTTAAATTGATTAAAATTTCAAAGGAGATTTCAGTGCATAGTAATGCTGATGAATAGTCTGGAGACAGCAAAGGGTAAGATGAAATGCAGGCTAAGAGGAGGCACTAAATTGTCTTTCACATTCCTGTGTCTGGGTATTGTTCCTGCTCCCTGCCCCACAACATATCAAGCTATTACTTCAACTTTATAGCAAAAATTTGCAATTGGAAAAGAGTTTATGTGATATGAGCTAAGGTCATGGATATGTTTTTTTGGATTCCTTCCTAGATTTTATAAGAGATTAAGAGAGACTGATTGGAACTTACCCTTAGGAATTACATTGTCCGTCACTGGGAGGGCAACTTCATCTAGGTGATAGAAGTCCACAATTCAAAAAAAAAAAAGCTCAATCATTATACTTGACCTAATAAGTATTAATTCACCTTGAAAACAAGGAAATTGAAACAAAATAGGTAAAGTAACTTGTTCAAAGTAATTCCAAGTTTGCAGTAGAAAAGGAGCTTAAAATCATATTTGTAAGAGTCCAAGAAAAAGTTCCTATGTTTTCATATTCCATTACATTTGACTTTTGATTTACCAAGGAGGGACAAAGGACAATGTTAAAAGTGAAGTGTAAAAATGTAAAATTGAATTGAGCAGAAGAATAGACTCTGTCAGAGGAATATAGGGTTTTCTTAAGGTTAGGTTTTTTACCTGAAATTATTCTGTTAATAGTTATTACAGTGACTTAAAAAAATCTCTTCAAATGTGAATCTATTCAGGAATCACTCATTTCTGTATAGACAAATTATATTGGTTATGTCATAAAAAGATATTAATGTTGGTAAAATATTATAGTTTCATCTGTTTTTTCATACTCATAAGCAGATCTTCTTAGGAGATTCTCTGAGTCTTTTTCCTGACATTTGTTATTTGCCAGACTATATAAGCAGAAACTTGATTCAACAGAGAGAATCTTCCTAGAGAAATTTAGAGTATTTGCCTACCTGTCAATAACAGATTTAAGAAAATTTCTTTTAAATATTCCTATAAAATCCAGGTCACTTACTTTTTGATACTTTCCTTTAGGACCTAATAAATTAAGCAAGAACATCTCATATTGTCACCCAGGAAAAAATTTATTTGTGAAACAATTGCTCTTTTATTTTTCATTTAGAAATAAATAAATAAATGCATTTTCTTCCTAGATGTGAATTAATTAGTGCTTTTCTGTCCCAGACATATCCAATATGAAAAGAATGTAAATCCAGAACTATCAAGATGATTAATATTGTAAACAGAAGAGTTGAAAGAAAGTAGTCAAGCAATAAATTTATGAATTTATAAGTCCATCATAAACTAATAAAATATGTTATGAATTGAAAGGAAAAGGAATTTATTCGATTCCAGATTTTATAGTTATGCTGAGCTGTCTTCTGTGTTATATTCTTACCACACTGTGCTGTTAAAATGAAGTAATTGGTTTCCTAAGTCACAAAATTGTGATATGTTGGTGTTCAATCTAGAAGAAACTGTAAGACTTTGCTTATAATTCTTCCTTGTCTGGTAGTAAAATTTCTTCTAATCAGATTAGAACACTAGTTAAAATCGTTATGATTCAATAGTAAAAAGTAAATAGTAAAAAGTCATATGGCACATGTTTCAGGGATGTATGTGTTTTGAAACTAAACAACAACTCAAACTCATAACAATTCTGGCTGTCTTCAAAAGTCAGTTTAATTCAGAATGTACAGGGAGCTCAAAAAACTAAACTTCCCTCAAATCAATGAACCTTATTAAAGAAGTGGGCAACTGAACTAAAAAGAACTTTATCAAAGCAAGAAATCCAAATGGCCAAAAAGCACAAGAAAAAATACTTACCCTGGCCATAAAGGTAATGCAAATCAAAACCACACTAAGATTCTACCTCATCCCTGTTAGAATAGCTGTCATCAAAAACACCACCAACAACAAATATTGGCAAAGATGTGGGGAAAAAGGAACTTTCATACACTGCTGGTGGGAATGGAAGCTAGTACAACCACTTTGGAAAACAATATGGAGGCTTTTTAAAAAACTAAACATAGATCTGCCATATGATCCAGCAATCCCATTCCTAGGGTTATACCCAAAGGAATGTGACTGAAGTTATTCCAAAGGCACCTACCTACCCTTGTTTATTGCAGCACTATTTACAATAGCCAAGTTATGGAAACAACCAAGATGTCCACTACCAACGAATGGATTAAGAAAATGTGGAACATATACACAACAGAGTTTTACTCAGACATGAAGAAGAATGAAATCTTATTATTCTCAAGTAAATGGATAGAACTGGAGAACATCATTCTGAGCAAGGTTAGCCAGGTTCAGAAGACCAAAAAATCATATTTTCTCCCTCATATGTAGATTATAGACCTAAAACAAATGCCATCATATTATTGGATATGGGTCACACATGAAGGGGAGAACAAATATAGGAGGCAGAGGGAGAGGGAAGGAAGCCTAAAACTTGAATGTGGTTGATGTGCTTATTGTACAGAAGTGAACATAGTAATCTTAAACTGGCAGAGACCACTATGGAAAGGTGACCAGGAAGTAGTGAAGAGGTCTGGTAGAGATGAACCAATTAGGGTTGTAATACACATGTGCATGGAAGCAATGCTAGGAATCTCTCTGTATAGCTATCTTTATCTCAAGCTAGCAAAAATGCTATGTCTTTCTTATTATTTCTTATGTTTTGTTTTCAACAAATTAGAGAAGAGGGCAGAACAGGTTCTGCCTGAAAGTGAGGATGTTGGGGGAGGAGGAGGCCCAAACAATGCATACACACATGAATAAATGTATAAACAATTAAAAAATAAAAAATAAAAATAAAAAAAGGAGCTCATATAAGCAAACAAACAAAAAAAAGGTCTGTTTAAGCTAGGTGCCAGTGGTTCACACTTTAATTCTAGCTATTCAGGAGCCAGAGATTAGGAGGATTGTAGTTCAAAGCCAGCATGGAGAAATAGTTCGAGAAACCCTATCTCAAAAAAAATCCCATCACAAAAAAAGGCTGGTACAGTGACTCAAGGTGTAGGTCCTGAGTTCAAGAACTGCAAAAGAAAAACAAGTCAGTTTAAGGAAAACACTCAGTCAGTAATTAAAATACTTGTAAATCAAGTATGGATTTTTGTGATCACCAGAGAAATAAATATTTAGGTAAAATTAGTTCAGGTCAGGGAGAGTAGAGATAAGATACTCTATCATTCTCCCAGCTCAAGGAAGACATTGTTATTTGAGGACCCATTGGTTTCAGAACTGGCTCAGTTTTCAGAGTATTTGCTATCTTCCTAGAAATTATATTCACAAAATTGTATTTTAATATTTCATCAAGTTTTCTTTGATGATATTTAAGAAAACTCAAAAGAAAAAGTATGTTTGTATTTACCATAAAAGTTTTGAGGACATTGTGTCTAATACCTGAGTCTCAATAATGATTCAGGCCTCTACCTAAGAAATTTAAATTATTTCTCTTTTCTAAAAAGAGCACATACTGTATGTTGTGATATGAATATAAATCCCATGTATATGTTGAACAGTGTTTGAAGGTGGGTCCATTTGAGAAGTGTCATGAGGCTTCTGCCTCTACAAATGGATTAATGCAAGTATTAAAAGAGTTTGTGGGGTTACTTTCATTTTTCTGTCATGTGGTCCCTAAAATAGTTGTCCTTGCTTGCCCTTCCACATTTTGTCATATAAAGATGCAGCAAGAAGGCTAGATATTGGATGTCAGCACCTTGGTCTCAAACTTTGTAGCATCTAGAACCATAAGAAATAAAATTCTGATCCTTATAAATTACCCATTCTTAGGTATTCTTTTGTAGCAGCAGAAAATAGACTATGAACTTATTTTGATTTCACGGCCTGAAATACCAGATCCAAATTTTAAGCAAGTGTGACTACATTATATATTCAGATTTTATTTCTCAATGACATATTTTTATAATCTTTTACTTTGATTCTGATTGTTTTTATTGTTGTGCTTGGTGGCGTTACATTGTGGTATTTACAAAGTGTATCAAATATATCATACTTGAGTTCACTCCCTCTACCATTGTCCTTTATCACCTCCCCCACTCCCAACTGCTGGAATAGTTTCAACAGATATAATTTTTCCATTTACATATATGTGTACACAGTATTTGCACCATATTCACCCTCTTACATTCTTCCTCTTCACCTCCTCCCTCCCACTGGTACCAACACCCCACACTAGTGCAGGACCTGTTCCACTCTCCTGTTTTTAATTTTGTAGGAGAAAAAAGAGAACAATGACATTTTCACTTGTTTGAGATAAAGGTAGCTATACAGGGAGTTTCCTTGTGATATTTCCAAGTACATATGTATTATAATCCCAATTGCTTTATCTCTAATTTTCTTCATTGTACCTTAATCTCTTTTTTATGGTGATTTCAACTGTTTTAAAAATTCTATATTCATTCTTACATAAAGAGTACATCAACTATATTCACCTTCTTAACTTCTTTCTTTTACCTTCCCTCCTCATATGTGACCTCCCCTTAATGTGACCTGTTTTTCATATTGCTATATTTGTATTAAGTTTATACTCCACATATGAGAGAAAAGATGCAGCTTTTGGCCTTCTGAACCTGGCTAACTTCACTTAAGATTATGTTCTCTAGTTTCATTTATTTACCTACAAACAACAAAATTTCATTCTTCTTTGTATCTGAGTAAAATTCCATTGTACATAAATATCACATTTTCTTAATCCATTCATCAGTAATGGGGCATGTCGGCTGTTTTCATAGCTTAACTTTGTGAATAATGCTGCAATAAACATGAGTCTGCTGGTGTCTTTATTTTAACCTGAGTTGCATTCTTTTGGGTATATTCCTAGGAGTGGAATTGCTAGATCATATAGCAGTTCTATTTCTAGTTTTTTGAGGCGCCCATACTGTTTTAAAAATTTTGTTTTTAGTTTTCATTATTTCTGTTTTCTTAGAATCTAATTCATATCCTTTGGGGAAAAATATGGAATTATAAGTAAACAAAAATTTAAAAGTAAGGAATTGTGGAGCCATAGCCTATCAACTAAAATTTTCCTTCTATTTTTTCAGTGATATGCCCATTGAAAAAGAAAGGCATTCTGTTTTAAGAAAACTTCCATAAATTTGAATCCTCAGATTCTGAATCCTATGCAACACATTAAATATTAATGATGAGATAACAAAATGGGGTGGCTAAATCCATTTGTGTATATAGATTTAGTCCTCTTCTGCATGTGCTCCTAAACTTGTGATCAGCTAAGCTCTTGGGTTATATACTTTGATGTTATGCTTTAGGAATTTAAAACTTACCTGAAGCTCTTCCTATGAGGAATAAGCAAATTTTATTGTGATTTCTGTCAAAACTGTAATTAACTTGCACTTGCTGTTAGAAACTAGGTAGTGAAGAGATGTTACATTGAGGGACAAATGAAAAACTTTTCATTTGAGGAGAAAGAAAAGCATTAAGAATGCTAAGTTTGGGAGGATCCAAGATGGCGACTAGGACACAGAAGCAGACAGCGTGAGCTCTGTATATCAAAAATCTTGCTGAGATGCTGGAGTGACAAGTGGCAGAAATAAAGCACCAAGAAGAATCAAAACTTTTATACCCTGGACCTCTAGCATGTACAAAACTTCTCCACACCATGTTACAATGAGAAAACAGGAGGGGTCCCACACTGCCAAACACTGGCTCCAAACTTGCTTGGGAGACATTTGGTATACCAAACAGGTTAGCACCAAGCATCACCCAGTATTCCCCCAGCTGTCCCTGGGATAAACCAGCATAGCCCTTTGGGCAGACTCATCTCCTGCCCACTACATAAATAATAAATAAATAAAACTGAACAATAAACAAGGAACTGAAAACTAACACACAGGAGAGGGCATGGGGTGTGTAAGCACACCAGAAAAGGGGAGGGGGTAAGGAGCTGACTTGCTTGGAAACTTTCAGTAAACAAAGGCTGGAAAGGTGGAAGTGTTGACAGCAGGCTGGTGATAAGCTGCTGCCTGAAATAGAGCAGGTAGTGGTCCACAAAGCTCATCTCCTGAGCCTGTGAGCAACATCCAAAGTCAAATGACACCGGAAAATTGAAAAACAATTGGCAAACCATCACAACACACTGCCAGCAGGAGGCCGGCTGACAGATCACTGACCTTGTCTCTGAGAAAGGGGTTGAGGCAAAGAAACAAGCCCCCAGTAAACCAATACAGCAAAATCCCAACTCCAAAACAGGATGGCTGTTGGGCTACAGAGCTTATCTCTGGAATCTGAGGATAACATACAAACTTAAATTGCCACACCCCACTGAGGGAGGAGCTAATGAGTTGCCACTGAAAGACAGAAGAAAAACTGGTGAGACTCAACAACCACCTGATGAGACTAAGAGAGAGCTTCTGCTTAAATACCAACACCAGGACTGGATGCTGAAGGAGTAACACCAGAATTACTAAGACTAAATTCTATTGTTTCTGAACTTGGAGTTGTTTGTGTGTTCGTTTGTTTCTTTTACTTCTTTTTTTGCTTGTTTGTTCATCTCTCCCCATTGATTACTTTGGTTTTTGTTGTTGTTTTGTTAGTTTTACTATTGTGAGTTAGTTAATACTAAATTATGACCAGACCAGGGACAAAAATAGCATACATACACTAAGCTAAAAACCCATTATACTCACAAAACAAAATTAAACCAAGGGAAAGAAAGCAGGTGACTGAAACTACCATTAGCCTATGAAGAACATAGTTACACAGTATCAAATAAAACAATGGGAAGATGAAAAAAGGATGGAAACCATCTCCCCCCAAAAATAATTTAATACGGGATTCAGAGGAAAATGAAGAAAATGGATACCCAGTTCCAGACTCCAACAAAACAAAGATAAGCAAAGCCAAGGCATCCAACAATGCCCAGAAGAACATCTTCAGAGAAGAAATCCTGCAAGTAATCACTAAGAATTTCATGGAGATGTTACTAGACACAGTCAACTAAAACGTACAAGAGACATGCAAGAAATTCCAAGACACCAAAAATAAAGAATATGAGAAGACACAGAAACAAATAAATGAACTCATAGGAGCCCTAAATAAACACCAAAGAGAAACAGAGAACATTACATAGAGATAAATGAATTAAAGACAAAAATAATATTAAAGAAGAAGTAACCCATGATATGGAAAACCTCAGGAAAAAGAATGAAACAGAAATACAAAACACAATGGAAGGGCATTCCAGCAACTAGAACAAGTGGAGGACAGAATCTCAGAACTTGAAGATAAAATGGAAATTAAAGGAAAAACTGAAGAGCTATTAGTCAAACAACTCAAGACCTGTGAAAGGAATAGGCAAGAACTTTGCCAACTTTTGATGGCAAAAGACCAAACCTTAGAATCATGGGCATTGAAAAAGGAGAAGAGGTGCAAGCAAAAGGGATTCATAATATATTCAACAAAATAATAACAGAAAATTTCACAAATCTAGAAAAAACTATGCCCATTCAGGTAGAGGTAGCCTCCAGGACACCAAACAACTTCACCAAAATAGAACTACCCCACAACATAATTATCATTAAAACAACAAGCACAGAGAATAGAGAAAGAATATTGAAGACTGTAAGAGAGAAAAAACAAATACCATACAAAGGTAAGCCCATCAAAATCACAGCAGATTTCTCAACAGAAACCTTAAAAGCAAGAAGGGCATGGAGTGAGGTATTCTGGGCACTGAATGAAAATAACTTCAACCTAGGATCCTCTACCCAGCAAAGATGGAGCAATAAAAGTCTTTCATGATAAGCAGAAACTAAAACAATATATGACCATCAAGCCATCACTACAAAAGATTCTTCAAGGAATTCTGCACACCGATAATGAAAGCAAACAAAACCATGAGAGGGCAGGCAGTACCAAACCACAGGAGAAGAAAAAACAGGGAATCAGAAAGTAATGTTGATTCACCTGCACACAATCAAATGTCTTAAACAACAAAAACAATTAAATGACAGGAATCGCCACATACCTATCAATACTAACACTGAATGTTAACAGACTTAACTTCCCCATCAAAAGACACCATTTGGCAAACTGGATTAAAAAAGGAAGTTCCAACAATCTCTTGTTTACAACAGACCTATCTCATTGACAGAAACATGCACCAGCTTAGGATGAAAGGCTGGAAGACTTACCAAACCAATGGCCCTGAAAACAAGCAGGAGTATCAATACTTATCTCAGACAAAGTAGACTTCAAATTACATTGATCAAATGAGATAAAGAAGGACATGATATACCAATAAAAGGGGAAATACACCAAAAGGAAATAGCAATTATCAACCTATATGCACCTAATGTCAGTGACCCA